>NW_025999900.1:21047207-21162327 GCF_001458135.2 Marmota marmota marmota
TCTTCTTTGATATAATGAGAGCAACTAAGAACAGAGCAGGGAGGAAGAGCAGGAAGAAAAGATTAACATTAAACAGATACATGAGGTGGGATGGAAAGGGAAAGAAAAGGGAAATTGCATGGTAATGGAGGGAGTCCCTCATTGTTATACAAAATTACATATAAGAGGTTGTGAGGGGAATGGGAAAATAAACAAGGAGAGAAATGAATTACAGTGGATGGGGTAGAGAGAGAAGATGGGAGGGGAGGGAGCGGGGATAGTAGAGGATAGGAAAGGTAGCAGAATACAACAGTTACTAATAGGGCATTATGTAAAAATGTGGATGTGTAACTGATGTGATTCTGCAATCTGTATTTGGGGTAAAATTGGGAGTTCATAACCAACTTGAATCTAATGTATGAAATATGATATGTCAATAGCTTTATAATGTTTTGAACAACCAATAAAAAAAAAAAGAAAGGCTATTGATGCGTGGCTTGTTGCTTATATCTAAGAGGGAAGCACCAAGAATTTAATAAGAGAAAGAGTAAAGAACTGGCTGGGCTTCTTGATTGGGCAAAGATCTGGCAGTTTACTTTGCAAAAGACATCTGGTTCTCATGGTATCAATTTTTTTTTCACTTAAGCTGATCAAGCCCAGAAAAGGATTCCACAAATTTATGACTCAAGGCAATTCTTGGTTTAATTTATCTAGAGTGAACATCAACTTTCCTCATGAAGCAGGACCGGGGAAGTTGGCTGGCTGGGTGAGGTAGGTGAAGGGATCTGGGTAAATAACTGCTCTCCATACAGATTTTCAGCCATACTCTTGTTTTCCAGTTTTGTCCCTCACCTTTCTCCTTCTGTAATAAGCAATGTCTCAAACTCTGCATACTTTCTAGGATTCTGGCACTTCAACTAAAGCTAGTTGTTATTGGCTTCCCAGTGTTTTTTTCCTCTTCTTGGCTAAGTCAGTTACCACTAGTCTCTTCAATTTCCATCTTCCAAAATTATAATATCTCCTATCTGTTGTTATCCCCTGTCTTATTCTTTTGGTTCTGGCTTGGTGACATTTTAGTGAGGAATAAAAGATAGCATATGCATCAAAGCTTCTACATTTTCTGAGCAGCCCCACCAATAAGCTACAAAGAAATTGTTACTTCTGAAGCCTAAAGGACCTGTCACTTGAGAATAGGTGGTTCAGTGTTTTGTGATTCCATTTGAATGGGGGGGTCCTATTACCCACTGCTTGTTTCAGTCTTCCTTAAGTATAGATGTGCTGATAGTTGTCCCCACACATCAAATATCCAGGGCCCCCCCCCTTTCTTGGGGTATTTGTGTTGATGAGGGTTGAAAACTCACCACACAGGGCAATTAGTGGTTGAGGTACTGGTTGGCAATCAAGTGAAGTCCTGACCATAGGTTAATAAGAACAGTTAATGTAATTGCTGGGCACAGGCAATGGGACATTCTTGCTGAGTATAGGCTAGACATCCCTTTTTAGCTTCTGGGCCTAATGGTTACTTGCCAGTCTACTGGTCTAGCTCCTATGAGGCTGTGGCCTTCACCTTTCCTGGACAACTTTCCTTGGACTACTTCAAGACTTCTGAGGTCCCCTTCTACTTACTCCCCCCTTTATATTAGCCCAACCCCTGGGCTTTTAATGTGAGGGAACTCCTTTTAATGTAGGGGAACTCCTTGTTTCTTTAAGAGGTATTTTCTTTTTGGTACTGGGGATTGCATCTAGGGCTTTGCACATGCTAGGCAGGTGCTCTGTCACTGAGCTATAACCCAACCCCATGAGAAGTATTTTCTTCTTTCTACTTTTTCTTCAAATTCAATTATTTTGTTTCTTAGTTTTTAGCATTTGATCTAGTGGCCCCTTAACCCCAAATTACTGGCAATCTCAAAAGAAGCTTCCTTCTAGGTAACCAACCTAATGTTTAAATTTTTATAGGAAGTGACTGGAAACATATGAACCCTATCAAACCAAAAAGGGACGAAAATCCATCAGTCAAACCTCCATCTTGAAATTGTCTCAATTTTTATTTGTTGTCAAGAACCTTGATGACCTAAAATTGTGTTCTTCATCCAAGTCATCTGAGGCTCTTACAATACTCAGTCATTCAGTCAACAGTTACTTTATAAGTGCTAGTTTTGTGCTAGGTTCTGGAAAAATAAAAGTGAATAGGTTCTTCTGTAAAGGACCTGGTGTTCTATGTTAGGAGTTAGACAGTGAACACCAAAACCAAGTGTATATAACAGCAGAAGACTGAATTAAGTTCCCAAGCTGTTAGTTTCTAGAGTGGGATTATGGGCCAGAGTTCTTAGAGGGCAGCAGAAGCAGGCCAAAAAGGGGAAGAAGATCAGTGTATTCAGAAGGTGAATACCATACCTGACAGATCCAGTGGAAACCACTGGAGCTGGTTTCCTATTGGATTACAGTAAATAAGGTCTATCTTTTCTTTTTATAAAAAATAATATTGCTGATAATTCTTGCTGAAAATAAGAGTAAAGATTGGATCTTTTCCCTATAATAAATCAATTTCTGATAAAATATAAAATGGGGAGCTGAAAGTACTTCCAAATAGCATATAAATGTCTTTGCTGAAAAGTACTTTGCTATTAAATCAATCTATGCAGTTAGACCAGGTAATTCTCCTTTCTAAGTTGATTTTGTGGCTGAACTTTCATTATGTTTTGAAGGTGGTAGGTAAGTAAGATAAATGAAAGAAGTTTGGATGAGGATAGATTTGGCGTTATGTTCAGTTTATGCTGTTAGATATTTTTCCTAGTTTGAAATCTGGTTCTTATTTATTCTAATGTTATTTAATTCCTGTCCTAAAAATTTTATTGGAAAACATTTTCGCAGTAGATGTTTTCCCCATCCAAGGCACTTGTGTTGTGGCAGCTCTTCTAATTGTGGTCAAATGCAGATGCAAAATGATTTTTCACAGTAATAATGATATTTGGCCTTTTAATTTATCTTTTTATATAATTCCAGTGAATAGAGTTCATTTATTCCTTGTTGTCCCCTTTCTAGGGTATTTTTGACCATTCTTAGTGGAGTGTGAAAGGAATGGTTTTCTGAAAACACCTGTGTTTCTGAACAGGTCAGTTATGATTGTGTCCTGGGGACTAACTATAGAGCTAACTTGAATAATTTGGGATTGTAACTCCACTTTGATCCAAATAGCAACAAGGGAATTATATGGGACTAAAGCATGGAGGGAAGGTTCTGAGCCAAGGGGAGCACAGTTGCAGATAGGATGACATGGTAGAGGCCCTAATGCACACAATCGGTAGAGCATGGGAGGCAGTATCCTTTCCAGTTTAAGATTTGGAGTCTGACTTGTTCACATACAGTCCCTGTCATTCACCAGCTGTGTTACTTTGAGCAAGTCCTTACTGAACTCCAGTTTTTTAAAATGGATATGTTAATGTATCTGCCTTACAATGACACTGGGTACTCTAAATGAGGATATATGTAAGATCCTAAATATATACACAGACTAGCACAAAATAAGTCCTTAATAAGACAAAACATAGATCCTAATTTAGTCTAATTTCTGTACATTACTTGATAATGTTGAAAACACTTTAAGGACATTGGCTAAATATTTGAAAATGAGGCAGGGTGGGCAGGATGCCTCATCAGAAGGCAGACTGGCAGGCAGTGGGCCCAGCAGTATTGCTCAGTCAGTAGCACCTTTTTCCTGGAGTCTAAAATGGATGTGCTGACATATATATTGGAATATTTTGAATACTCAATAATTCAGGCATCCCCACAAGTGATTGTTAATGCTTAAAAGTTGTATTACTAAAGGAAAAAGCAAATTGGAGTATTGCAGAGGAAAAGAACTATTCATGGGCTGACTTCAAAGACATAAAATCTTATAATGCATCAGATTCAATATTTCTCTTTTTCATAAATCACAGAAAGAGATTTTCTTCTGATTTGATGGACCATTTGTCTTTCTCCTTTTCTATCTCAGTCTGTTGCAGCACTTGGTGGTGTTCAGTGAATATTCACGATGAGGGATTTCTTCCCTGTGGCAGTGTTACATGAGGTAGGAGGGGTTCTCACGGATCATAGGAGGTCTCTTTCCAGGGTTTGAAAACCAGCCTGGTTACCTCACAAACTTAAAAAACAAGATGTCTACACAAAACATTGTAATCAGAGTACCTAACAAGAATCATTATTTCTTTTCAAAGATAGCCATCACATTTTAAAAAGGAATTTTGTGAATGAAATCCTTCACTTTTTGCTAAGTGTCTACCTCATATGTGAAAAGGATATGCATTTATTCCTTCCTAGCTTAGGGGACAGCTAGTTTTTAGAAGAATTATTTCTTTTAGAACTGTTCAAAAAACTCAGATACTTTATAATAAGATTGGATGGAACCTTTGCAGAAGGATCTGGAAGAGTTTTGTGATGTGACACAATAACACAATTCTTAAATCAGCAGCTGATCATATAATCTGTTTGCTTATTCCCCATGGGATAGATTTTAAAATGCAGATAGTAAAAAAAAATTTCATGATTCAATCAATTATATGAGAACTTATGTATATCTCCTTGGATTCAGATTGCTCCAACTGGGGAGAGATGAATTTGAAGTAGGCATAAGGAGGAGAAGGTGAAAGGAGAGAGATAGGGGACTAGAGTGGGAAATGTGAAAGCTAACACCACCAGTGCGCATCAGTGAGGTGAAGTGTAAATTTCTGAAGAATTTCAGATTTCTCAGTCAAATTTGTGTTGCAATACAGGGCAAAGAGGTGTAAAGTCTGTTGGTACTGTCATGCATGAATATTTATAGCTATTTTAAAATCTTTTAAAATGCCCTACCTCCCAAGCTTTTAAAAAAGTCACTAGGATGGCAATTTGTAAATCAATGGATGTGTAACTGATGTGATTCTGCAATCTGTGTATGGGGTGAAGGTGGGAGTTCATAACCCACTTGAATCAAAGTGTCAAATATGATATGCCAAGAAATTTGTAACGTTTTGAACAACCCACAATAAAAAATTAAAAAAAAAAAAAAAGTCACTATTTATTTAAATATGTGTGTGGAGGGGAGGTTGGGGAGTGGGGAGTCTTTGTCCATAAATTCCTACCTTTTTAGTTATAAACAGAACCATTTCAGAGTAACATGTTTAACATATTTTAATTAGAAATCTGAGTCCAGGGAGGATTACCTCAGGAATACATTTATTTTCAGCTTTGTAGTGCTTATAGGAAGATCTTATTTTTATTATTGCAGAAAACTGTGGAAGAAAATTTTGACCGAAGTAGATATTTCAAATAAGAAGAAAGTTTGGAGAAACTTCTCCAAGTCAAAAAAGTTGATTGTTGTTTGCAAAATATATCTTGAAGACCATAATCTTGTTAATATTGGGTTTGGAGATTTCATAGCATTTCTTAGATAACAACAGGCTGAAGGAAAATGTATTACCAACCTCTGATTGAAATAGTGTTGCTTGTAATTATTTTTTATTTATTATCAGAAACTTGCCTTCACAGGGGAAAAGGGGAAAAAGAACTTATTGATTTGTCTCATTTTATATTAATAAAATTATAAGATATTTTAAATAATGCGGAGAGTAATGTAACACATTTTGTTATATAAATTTAATACCATGACTGACTTGCTTCAGATCATTATAATTATCTTTCAGGAGATAAATACTCTTGACCCTCCTTGGTGACTTTCACCTAGGGGAGAGGTGAGCCTTTATAAGTGGCAATGTATCATTCAGTCATGCTTATGTATTTCTATTATGAATAGGCTCCATTTCCTATGTGTGTGCCATAAAGCTTTATGTTAATGCTATAATATCATTGTACATATCTCCTCTTCTAGTACTTGTGCTAAAGTCTTTAGAATATATTCCTGGAAGGTGATTATTGTGTCCTAGGACATGTACATCAACCTGAGTAGGTATTGTCCACTGGCATCTTTCATATGCAAAGTGAGTTTACACTTTCCCCAGCAAACTGGGAATTCCTCTTTCTCCACATCTTTTCTAACACCTGGCTAGAATATATTCTTTTTGTGACTGTTTATTGTGTAGTTAATATGGGAATTCAGCATCTTAGGCCTAGTGATGTAGCAATAAAAATCTCTTTTTCCTTTTGAAGCTTCTAGTCCAGTTGGGGAGACACAAGGCACTCTACAAACACTTATGGAGTAGAGCCAACAGGGTGGGGGTGGTGATAAAGACGTGGAGAATGTAAAGCAGGGTGAGGGATGGTGAGCCATAGAGATGGGGTGGTGGGATGGGGTGGTTCTTTCTAGATGAGGAAAATCATCTTAGAAGTGACATTTGGGCAGAGACCTGAAATGGGGGTGTAAGTTATGTGGGCAGTTTCTGCATAGAGAAAAGAGTAAACATGAAAGTCTTGAAGTGGGAGAATCCTTGACATTAAAATCTTTGTCAGTCTCATATATGTGAGACAGTATCCTATTAGTTTGATGTATGGTTTCTTTCTTTTTTTTTTTTTAATAAATTATTGGTCACTTTTTTCTCTCCTGTGCTGGTTTCATTTCTCCATGTTTTCTTATTTGTCGACAGATATTCTTTTAGATATTTCAAATATTTCTGTGTTATTCATATTTTTTTAAACACTATTACTTCCTTGCTTAGGATCTATCTTAAAGAGTTTCCAGAAATTTAGTTCTGAATAGACAAAGAAATGCCTATAAAACAAACTTAAATCCAGTAGGCAGTGTTTTTTTGGACAATTCTCATAACATAATAGTAATAAAAATAATTTGCTTTTGAAAAACAATTTGAGTTATGTAGAGAATTTCTTTTTTTAAGTTTACATATGTCCCTACATTCATAGAAGTGGTCTACTTAATCACAATTATTTAGATCAGCACAGCCCAACAGAAGTATAATGTAAGCCATAAATCAAATCTATGTATGTCATTTAGAATTTTTCAATAGTCACATGAAAATAGGTAAGAAGAAACAGGTGTAATTAAATTTAATTATATAGTTTACTGAACTCAATATATTCAGAATATTATAATTTCAAAGTATAATCAATTTAAAAGTAATTGGGATGTATTATTTTGAAATTCCATGTCTTTAAAATCTAATATAAATTTTATAGTTACAGAACCTCTCAGTCAGGATTAGCCACATTCTAAGTGCTTGAGAGCCACATAAGGTTGATGGCTACTGTTTGGGGGCAGCAGAGCTCTCTATCATCTGACATGATAAGGTTCCCTCTATCCCTGATTGCCTGTGTGATTATATAACTTCAAAATCACAGAGCTTAACAGGATTCCCAAGTAGTTAGTTTATTATTTTTTCCTTTGTAAGGAGAGACACATATCCTGTCCTGCCACCCCCTGGCCCTCCAAAAAGGGCTTCATATTTGAACTGTTTTATACTGCTAGATAGATGTGGTGCCTATTAAGAACACCAAAAAGAAAACAAAATAAAACAAAACAAAAAAATCCCTCCAAAACCAAAAACAAAAAATTTCAAAAAAACCCCAAAATAACCCCCCCAAAAAAACACATTTTCCTTCCCTCTCTCCCTCTTCTCTCTTTCCCCTCCCCTACCCTCTTTCCCTTCCTTGCTCCCTCCATTTCTTTCTTATCCCTACAGTATCTTTTACTTTATGAATTTGAATACACATTTCCCTAAAGAAGAAACACAAATGGCCAGTGGGTATATGAAAATGCTTAACATCACTAATGGTAAGAGAAATATGAGTCACAATGAAATACCATTTTACATCCACTAGGATGGTTTTTTTTGTGTGTGTGTGTGTATGTAATATTTATGTATCAAATATATATAATCTTTCTAAAAACCAGAAAACAAACTACACCAGAAAGCTTCTGGAACTCATAAATGAATTCAGCAAAGTAGCAGGATATAAAATTAATACTCATAAATCAGTTGCATTCCTACACACTAATGATGAATCAGCTGAAAGAGAAATAAGGAAAACTGTCCCATTTACAATAGCCTCAAAAAAATAAAATATTTGCGAATTAATCTAGCAGAAGAGATGAAAGACCTCTACAATGAAAACTACAGAACACTAAAGAAAGAAATCAAAGAAGACTTTAGAAGACAAAAATATCTCCCATGGTCTTGGATAGATAGAATTAATATTGTCAAAATGGCCATACTACTAAAAGTGTGATACAGATTTAATGCAATTCCTATTAAAACTTCAATGACATTCTTCATAGAAATAGAAAAAGCAGTCATGAAATTCATTTGGAAAAAATAAGAGACCCAGAATAGCCAAAGCAATCCTCAGTGAGAAAAGTGAAGCAGGAGGCATCACAATACCGGACCTTAAATTATACTTCAGAGTGATAGTAATAAAAATGGCATGGTATTGGCACAAAAACAGACATGAAGATCAATGGTACAGAATAGAAGACAGAGAGACAAACCCACATAAATACATACTAGAAAAAGATGCCATAAACATACATTGGAGAAAAGATAGCCTTTTTCAACAAGTGGTGCTGGGAAATCTGGAAATCCATATGTAGCAAAATGAACCCCTTTTACCTTACACAAAACTCAAGTCAAAGTGGACCAAGGGCCTAGGCATTAGGCCAGAGACCCTGTGCTGACTAGAAGAAAAAGTAGGCCCAACTTTCCATCATGTCAGCTTAGGAACAAAATTCCTCAATGAGACTACTGAAGTGCAAGAAGCAAAATCATGAATCAAGAATTGGGATGATATCAAACTAAAAAGCTTCTTCACAGCAAAGGAAACACTTAAGAATGTGAAGAGAGAGGCTATAGAATAGAAAAGACAATCCCCAAACTGATTGCTAATTTCCAGATTGTAGCCTCAACTACAACCTCAAATCACAAAGGTCTAATTAAGTTATTTTTCCTATCATTTCTACTCTCCATTATCTTAGCATTGATAATTATAGCCTATTCTATGGGTAATTTCAACTACAATGGAAATACTGACAAATAATGACCAACCTTTCATAACCATAACTCCCATAGCTATGTAAAGTTGCTACCCCTATTGAATATTCACGAATTAACCCCAACTCATCACCATCAAACATTACTCAATCCTCTAAATTCTTAAACTCAATTACAATCTCTATCTCATTATACAAGACCATCAATAAAACAACCAACAACTCCACTTCCACTAAAAACCCTAACAATAACACATTTCAAATTATAACATTAGAACCCCAAGTCTCAGGGTACTCCTCTGTTGCTATAGCAGCTATACCCAAACACTACTCTCATTCTCCCTAAATAAATTAAAAACACTATTAAGCCTAAAAAAGGCCCACCAAAATATAATACAATCTCAATCCCAAACCTAATACCTCCACTAATAATTAGCTGCAATCCACCATAAGTAAGTGAAGGTTTTGAAGAAAACCCCACAAACCTAAAACAAATAGCTTACTCCATAAATATGTAATATATGTTATTATTTTAACATGGAATTCAACCATGACCAATGACATGAAAAATCATCATTGTAAAAATTCAACTATAAAAACCATGGCAAACATCCATAAAACTCAACCCTTAATTAAAATTGTCAACCACTCATTTATCAACCTCCCAACACCATCCAACATCTTAGTGTGATGAAACTTCAGCTCCTTTCTGGGTATTTGTATAATTATCCAAATTCTCACTGGTCTTTTTCTAGTTATACATTATGCATCTGACACAATAACAGCTTTTTCTTCTGCAACTCATATCTGTTAAGATGTAAATTATGTGTGACTAATTCGATACATACATGCAAACAGCAATTCTATATTCTTTTTTTTTCTAGAGAGAGAGAAGAGAGAGAATTTTTTAATATTTATTTTTCAGTTTTTTTTTGGTGGACACAACATCTTTATTTTATTTTATGTGGTGCTGAGGATCGAACCCAGAACCACGCATGCCAGGCGAGCAATTCTATATTATTAATTTGCCTATTCATCATGTAGTCCGAGGCCTTTACTATGGATCATACATTTACTTCAAAACATGAAATACTGGAGTCATTCTCTTATTCACAGTCATTGCCACTGCAAGTATAGACTATGTACTAGCCTGAGGACAAATATCTTTCTGGGGCGCTACCACCATTACAAACCTCCTATCTGTCATCCCCTATATTGAAACCAGGTTGGTAGAGTGGATATGAGGTGGATTCTCAGTCAACAAAACCACTTTAATATGCTTCTTTGCATTCCATTTTGTCCTATCATTCATTATCACAGTACTAGTTATAGTTTACTTACTTTTTCTTCACGAAATAGGATCCGATAACCCATCTGGACTCATCTTCAACAAAAATCTTTTCACCTCTATAATTAAAGATATTCTAGGCTTTTTAATTCTAGTACTAGTTTTCATGATACTAGTCTTAGTCTCTCCAGATCTTCTAGGAGACTCTGATAACTATACTCCTGATACCTCCCTAAACATTCCTCCCCACATTAACCAAAATGATACTTCCTATTTGCCTATGTCATCCTCCAATCTATTCCTCACAAACTAGGTGGAAGAAAATTGTTGCCACCTGCACCTCAGATAAAATATCAATCTCCAGGATGTATAAAGTATTTAGAAAACATAATACCATATAACCCAGTCCATAAATAGGCAAAGGAACTGAACTGACACTTCACAAAAGAAGAAATACAATCGGTTAACAAATACATGAAAAAATGTTCAACATGTCTACCAATTAGAGAAATGCAAATTAGACTACATTGAGATTTTATCTCACTCCAGTCAGAATGGAAATTATCAAGAATACAAGTAACAATAAATGTTGGCAAGGATGCGGGGAGAAAGTTACTCTCATACAGTGTTGGTGGGACTGCAAATTGGTGCTACCACTAAGGAAAGCAGTATGGAGATTCCTTAGAAAACCATTTGACCCAATTATCTCACTCCTCAGTCTATACCCAAAGGGCTTAAAAATAGCATACTAGGGCTGGGGTTGTGGCTCAGTGGTAGAGCACTCGCCTAGCATGTCCAAGTCCCTGGGTTCGATCCAATAAAATAAAGATATTAAAAAAATAGCATACTACAGTGACACAGTTACATCAATGTTTATAGCAGTTCAGTTCTCAATAGCTAAGCTATGAAATCAATGCAGGTGCCCTTCAACAGATGAATGAATAAAGAAAATGTGGTACATATACATAATGAAATATTAGCCATAAAGAATTAAATTATGGCATTTGCCAGTAAATGGATGGAACTGGAGAATATCATGCTAACTGAAATACATCAATCCCCCCAAATCAAAGACTAAATGTTCTCTCTGATAGATGGATGCTAACCCACAACAAGGGAGATTAGGGAGGGGAAGATTGGAAGTACATTGGATTAGACAAAGGGGAATGAAGGGAACCAGAAAGAAAGTAAAAGGAATTGGACATAACTTTCCTATGTTCATATATGAATTCATGACCAGTGAAACTCCATGTCATGTATGACCACAAGAATGGGATTCTATTAGAATAAGTTATACTTCATGTATATACAATATGTCAAATACACTCTACTGTCATGTATATCTAAAAAGAACAAATTAAAAATATAAAAACCAGAAAACAAAAATGGGAAATTATACTCTATGTATGTCAAAATATAGTTTACTGTTATGTATAACTAAAAAAGAACAAATAAAAAAATAAAAAGAAAACGTGAAGTGGAACCACCATTTGACCCAGGTATCCCCACCCCACTTCCAGGAGGATGTGGATAAATTACAACCCTCATGCATTGCTGATTGGGAGTATAAGCTAGTGTAGGTGCCATGGAAAACAGTATGGCAGTTCCTCAAAAATTAAAAACAGACTTATCATGTGACCCAGGAATTCCACTTCTTAGTTTACATCTGAAGTCACTGAAAGCAGGTTCTCAAGTTCAGGTGTATACAATGTGTTCATAGCACCATTGTTCACAGTAGCCAAAAGGGGAAGCAATCTAAGTGCTGATGGTTGAATGGATTAAAAAAATGTGTTCCACACATATAGTGGGGATACTGTGTAGAGTTTTAGTTGTATAAGAGTGTGAGTGCATGGTTAAAATGTTTATGTTATTATGTATATTTTATTATAATTAAAAATAAGTAAGTTTTGAAAGTACAAGATTGTCTCAGAAGCAATCTACATTACAATCTTTTCTCTCTCCAACTCATCATCCAGTTGGTCAGTCAATATTTTATGTGAGGAAGAGATTGCTCCTAGTCCATGTTTTTCTCCAAAAAATCATTTTATATAACATCTATATAGAAGGGCCTTTTGAAAATCTAAATAGAAAACTTTACAATCTTTTAACATCTTTACAAAAGTTATTCTTTAATTGACACCAGTACCTTATGAGGTTTCAAAAGAAAGAAATTCTGTAGGTTTAAAAAATTAAATATGTCGTCAACATGTGAACAACTGACTTTTTTTGTTCTTAATATTTTTAAGGCACAATTTTGATAGCTTGAAGTAATTGCTTATTTTTTTTAAATTTTAAATTTGGCTGTGTGTTCTAGTTTTATTTCCTTTGGAAATCTCACATTTCCTTTTTTTTTTTTTTTTTTTTAAAGAATTGATTTTAGGTCCTGAATTTGCCTGAAAATTTCCCTTGTCTCACATAGACTTTGATTTCATTCTTAAATTCCTAATCTACTTGGCCAATTATATACTCAAGCAATTTTGAGTTTTGGGTCTCTCTAAATGCTCAGATTATTGTTGCACAGTTCAGAGAAGTTTCATAAAGTATAATCTATAACTTGAGTAAGCACAAGTTAGTTTTTATATCCTTCATGTGCCTTGAAAATGTTCTCACTGAAGGTGTCATTCTGTCCTCCTGGATGAAATCTGGGCAGGTATTTTCTGGCGATTTCCAGATAGTAGAAAGTCCTAGAGTCATTTTAAGATACAGATAATTTTAACTCAGAAACCAGAATGTCCAATGTCCAGTAATGATCAACACTCTTAATTTGACTTAACATGAAATATTTCTCCCTGAAGGATCTAAGGCCCCTAAAGGTTGGGAGCAAGAAGCTTCTGTTTCTCCCACATACCCTTTTCAATCTTCCAGCTATAAGAGTGGGAACAGGGATGGGAGGAAGATCTGGATGCTATCACTTAGACAGTCTGTGGCACAGCATAATGGGTCTGGAAGACATCTAAAGCTGCCCTTCTCTTGTGGGTACTGTGGCCTCCACTAGCTCTAGGAACACCCTTCCAGCCCCTGGTTCTCACATAGCCCCTCCCTCCAAGGCCTCTGTGGGTGTCTCCTTGCTCCTCCCTCCAGGGTAGGATTTTCTTGGATTGGACTTCATATAGCTTCGGACAGTTTCTCCAGATGGTCTCCAGGAAATCCTCCCACATTCTTGGGCCCACTGTGGGAAGTAAGAACTATTTCTTTCTGGATTAAGCAATAAATTTTCACTTTGCAGTTGCTAAAGTGGCTGAACAGCTTCACACTCCTGCTCTCCAGATTTTTCTTCATGAGCATCAATGTGTTTCCCAACAAAACAACAAAGTATCTGTACTTGTTACAGATAGCAAGTACTGACAACATTGTGACTCGTTTGTCTTATAGTTAATTGTAATTAACTAAAAAAGATGTGGGAAAAACTTCAAGATAGTTTATAGTTTTTAGAATGAGACTTTACCCTAATTATAAACACTGGGAGTCACACTGTGCTTAGTATGAGTTGGTGAGTTATAAGTAAACTATAGAACAGGTGTGATCTCTGCAAAACTGATGATTTGAAGTTGACATCCTGCTTTGTTTTAGGTTACTAAGATGTAGATTTGCTCATTCCTTAGGATGACCAGGAGGGATTGGGTAAAAACATTATCATCTTCTATGCATGTAATAAAAAATGTTGAGAAACTCTGTAATATACTTTATATTAATAAAAGAGACATCAACATGAGGGTTGATAATAAATTTTTAAAAATTGAACTTAGTGAAATTTCATTATGGACTCTGGATATGCAAATTGCTATTAGTAATTGCTATGATAAGTGTTATCTGGTGTCAACTCTATATAAATGTCAGCAATTAACAGCACATATTGTATGTTTTTGTCATCTCCAAAGATGACTGGTTCCTACTTGTTTTGAAAATATGTCACTCTTTGAAGAATATTCAGGAGGGACCTATAATTTGTCAACATCAATCATTCTTAGACTTGGGTACACAGGATTTCATGTGACAGGTTTTGTAGCACTTGCCAAAGCATAAAGTTTCTTATTTGGCATCACATAAATTTGTCACATAGCTGATTACTAATGATTATGTATCTTTGCTAATTCTTTGGGTTTACCAAGCATTTTCATTCATGTTATCTCATCTGATCATATTTCTGTGTTAAATACTGGGCTAAGTTTCTGCAGCACTGTCCAGTTAAATTAAAATTTATTCATATTTTATGGAGATCTTTCTTCATTTTGTTCATGATGGTATATGTAAAAGATATCTCTTCCCTTGACATTTTATTTGTGCAGAGAGATGGAAAAGGTAATGATTAAGTGTAATGAAAGTGTATCTTCCAGTAGATAAAGCATAGGAACAATTTTTTATTTTTTAATGTACTGTGCTATTAAAAATAGACTAGATTTCTTTTGCCATGGAGACCATTGAATTGCCCTGTTGGAACCCAAACTTGATTTTGCTAAAAATATTCAATCAAGGCTGTGAAGTTAAAAATATGTTTTCCTACCTCATGTTTGCCTCCTAAGGAGATTGGAGGCATGTCTAATTGACAGCCCCCCAAATTTTAAAGAGAGAACAAAGTTTCAGAGTTAGTGATTTGGTTCTCATTAAGAATATTCAAAAGTCATGAAAGACACACAGTCCACTAAGCTTGGTTTGTTTGTTTTCCCTTCTGACTCAAAATTACTGCCTGACAGACTCGATTGAATGGATCGACAGGGAAGCAAACCTCTGTCAGGTAGAATGTTTTGCAAGTGAAAGTAAACATGCTTTCCATTTTCATGTTCTTAAGACTGGCAGAGTTTTGATACACAAAATATTTTCCAATGACGTTTATTGGTTGAGTGAAATAAATTTAGTGGATTCTAAGTATGTTGCCTTTAAATTACACACAAATTATGAAGTACCCTGGTCATTAGTTCCATGACATCAAATATTTTTCAATTTGTGCTATTTAACTTGAAGAAATGTGTTTATGCTTCTTTAATGTAACTAAAGAAGTAAAATTTATGTATATGCCTTGTACAGATTAAGATCAATTCAGTAAATGGCATTTAGTAAACGATTCCTTCTAATTAAAAGTTCTCCTTCAGAATGCAATAAAAATGACCTGCTCCCATCAATTTTAACACTTATTCAATGTATAAAGTTACATAGGCTAAATATCTCAGCTTGGAAAGTAAACTGGTAGCTTCTCTGTTATACTCCAGTGGCCCAAAGAGATAGTGTGAAAAAGATATCATAAACTGGGTTCTTTTTAATTG
This sequence comes from Marmota marmota marmota, assembly GCF_001458135.2. Taxonomy (NCBI): domain Eukaryota; kingdom Metazoa; phylum Chordata; class Mammalia; order Rodentia; family Sciuridae; genus Marmota; species Marmota marmota. Next base: position 21,062,662 of record NW_025999900.1, read on the forward strand.
GTAACTCCTTTTTCACACTGTCAATAAAATGCAGCTAGAAAATTTAGGACTTCTTAGCATGCATATATAAGTCAGAAGAAGAAAAAATGGGGAGATTGAATAAAAACTAAGCTTTCTCAAAAAAGCTTAACAATAATTACCATCTTCCTCCTGTATATATTAGATTCCTGTTGGCACACAAGGAAGGCCTACTTTTCCAGTATGGTTTCAGCCTTTGAGAGTACTTTTCAGAATGGATGCATGTCCCATGAACATCTCCAACTCTTTGGAAACAGAAGTGGTAAAATTGACTCTGTTTGCAGCAGGGGTTAAGTTTTCCCAGGAAACTGACCTGAGGTGGACATTTTTACATGCAAGGATTTACTGGGCATTAATGTAGGGCTCAACACCTTTGGGAACATGAAGGAGGCAGGATTGGGTGGAGGAAGAAGTTGAACTTCAATGCAATTCAAAACAGAGATCTCAACTGATTCCACAGAAAGCTCTGGAATAGGAATGGCCCTTTAGAATTGGCCCAAATTTAGGCATGAAAATGGGTCTTTATACCTGTGGAAAGGATGAGGTGGTTCTCTTTATTTGAAGACAAGTCTAAGAAGAGACTTAGCTGAAAGCCAGGTACCAACAACACTCAACACTCCTATGCTTTAATCCTGCAGTGGGGAGATAAGCATTGTACTGTAGCATCCACTACAGTAGGCAACAGTTTTTAAAAAAACATACCATCATTTGCAATTATGTTAAAGTTTAAATTTAAACTTCAGATTTCTAGAGATATAAACCTTTTCCAGTGGATATATTATACTCTTTGATCATCTACCCTGTGTTAAGCATTATGCAATACGGGTATGCAATGCTAAAATCACCCCAGGGTATTGACAGTATATTGGAGAAAATTGAGTTTTCCGTGGTAGAATATCATATACTTTGGTAGACTAGGAGTAAAGGACAGACTTATTTCCTTTTTTGAGAAGCTGGTTTTCTGGCTTCTAATACCTCATCACATCTTTTAGATAGTTTGCCCATTTTTCTGGTTTTTAAGTTGTCTTGCACATGTTCATAGAAATGCAGTATGTCTTTTGTGAACCCTCTGAACTAGCAAATAGTAGTAATAACTAGTTATTTTTGGAGTTTACAAAGAATAACACACCCTTGTCTTTATTTGTAAATGAGAAAACATGGGCCCAAGGATATGCTGAAGTTCCACCCCAAGAAAATGACAGAACCAGCATTCATATTCCATTTTCTTTCCTTCCATGACTCCAGTCACTTAGCAAAACCATAAAAGAGGCTATCTGCTGAGCCCTTCTTCCAACTAGGTGAATACTCTTTGTATAAGACAGATGAGTAGAGTTTATAACACTTGAAATATTTAGCCTCATTATGAGAAAGGGTATTGTAAAGTTTTTTCTTCTCTCCCTTAAATCTAAGAATATTTCCTTTGGGATTTATTATTTAGATGCATAAAATTTGTCCATGCCTATTCCACTCTCTGCAGAGTTTCTTATTTCCCTTTTCACAAAGTCCTATTTCTCAATATTTTTACTCTTACCATATCCTGTTTTCTCCTAAAGCATAAAGATCAAACTAGACCCTAGAACCTTGACCCTCCCATAACCTCAAAAAGGAAAATTTTTGTCAAATAATGAAAAGGTCATGGTCTTAAAACTTTTTGATTTTGAAGTAGTTGAAAATTTCCATGCATTTAAAAGAAATAGTATAGAGAAATTCTGTGTACCCATCACCCAGTCTTTTCCAATAGCAATGTCTTGCACACCTATGGCTCAATATCACAACCAAATTACTTTTTATAACTTGAATATGATATTATTATTAAAGAATCTATTATGTAGTATTGGTTAATTTACTCAGTAGAGGCAACATAGTAACTATAGGCTTTGGAGTCAAACTTAAGTTTGAATCTGAGATCAACTTGCAAGTTGGAAAAGTCACTTCACTTCAGATTTCTGCTTTGTACACATCAAAAAAAAAAAAATGAAATGAAGTACTGAATGTACCTTGTAATATACAAAGACCTGTGCAAATTATTGCTTTTATTGTTGCAGTTTATTGTGCACTATTTAACAGGTTGTTTGGGGGCCTCATGGATATAATTTTTTTGTTCATTGTTTTAACATAGAAAAATAAAATTCTTTCTTTTTTTAAATAAAATTCTTTACATGGTTTCTTTCAAAGCCATATTGGTTACTACCTAGTAGTGTGTGTGTGTGTGTGTGTGTGTGTGTTTAAATCAATTATAAGAAAAGTATTTGGAGAAAGAAACAATTACTTTGTCACTTGGATCTTAATTAGTAATAATGAAGATCTTTATCTTACAACTTCCTGAGCTGCTCATTTCTCTTTCTTTTAAATGAATAAGTCAATTTACCTTCAAAATAATCAGGTGTTCCTCCTCACTTACGCAGTAGTAGTTTTAGGTGAGATAGTTTTTCCACTTAGATATTTATTACCTTAAATAGTGATCTTTCTGTGAAGACCAAATGATAAATCTCTCTCATTTCTCTATCCATATGTTTATATGGTTTCTACCTAATTGGTTTGATTTTACTGTACAGACACTGAATTTCATAACAGAGCATGATTTTTTTCCCCTTTGAATTGCCTGTTAGTTAGGTCAGGAACACATGTGTTTCCCTGATTTAGAATTTTGTGAGGAAATGCAACTTCTTGGCATGCATTTTTTTAGTACTAACCTTACTCCTGGCACCAATTTACTTTCCTACCCACACTTTTCCTTTATCTAATTTCTGTCTTGCTTGCTTGATCCTGTATTTTAAAAGCCTCCTTAAACCCTTTATGGAGCATGGTAGGGTCTACATAAATAAATAATATCACAGTACTAATTCAGCCCATGAAAATGTGCAGACTATTTGCTGTAACTGTGGCTATATATCAGAGGTACTGCTTGTGCATCAGGAATTTAGTAATTGCTCAAACATGCTGTCCTCAGAGAGTTTACAATTCATGTTCCAAGAATTAAATTGACGTCCTCAAAATTCTCTCAAAGGAAAAATATATTTTAAACTGCAGTTGTAAATAACATAGTTTCCAAATATGTTGGTAATATTCTGAAAAGTAAATACTTGTTAAAGTGCTAGAATGTGATTCTGCAATGCAAGGGGCTCAGCCCTGTGGTAGCCAATATCAAAACTTAAAAGTATAAAGCAAGCACTGATTTTATATATTTATACAATCAAGTTTGCCACTCACTGTTGTCATAGCAACCAAGCTGCCTATATGAAGTAAGCAACTAAATTTCATCTCTCCTTGGTGAAAAAATAGCAGCTCCTAATGGCTCTTCCCTATGTTGAAGCACAGCATTTAAAAAGAAAAATACATCCTTGCACATCTTTCTGTCAATCCCACGTCAATGTCAATGGTCAGCAAGAGTGGTAAACCTTTTGTTTGCTTACAGCTAAGGTCCCAGTGTACAGGACTTGTGATGTTAAAATCAGGATAGTCTTGGGAAAACAGGATTGACCACCCCAGCAGCCCTTCTCAGGAATTACAATCACGTGTGTGTTTGTGTGTGTATGTGTGTGGTGGGGAGGGGGGCTGGGGATGGAGCCCAGCTCCTCTTTGGATGCTAGCAAGCACTCTGCCACTGAGCTAAATCCCTGCAGTCACATTTTATGTTGCCCACAGGCACAACTCATCTTGGGAATGGGGTAAGTTTAAGCAGGAAAAAGACATAAAGAAATGCTGTTTGGGAATATCTTGCAGCTCATTGGAAGGAGAATCTGGAGGCAGAGGCTACTGCAAAAGTCCAAGTATGAGGGGACATGGAACTGGAGCTGGGATGGGCCTATGCTTAAGTAAATATGCCAGGTCGCATACTTGTGTGTGATGATAAAACAAGGCTACCCTTCCTTTCTCTTTCTTTAGGATGTGATAAAGCTCCATTAGCTTGATTAGATGTCCCCAAATGTTGTGTCTCCTGTAAGCCCACCAATCAGCCTGTCAGCTGTCATATGACATCTTGTGCTGCCTGGTGCTCCCCTGTTCACACCTAATACCTACAAAGCTGCTTTTGTCACTGTCAATCATGGGATACCAGGGTCTATGTCAAGGGTCTACCTCTTTGTTCTCCCTGATTATTGGAGTGGTGAGCATGCCTGCACAGTGACTTTTTCTCCAACTCTGAAACACACTTGGTCATGTTAACCTTTGTGTAGCTCTGCTTATGTCAGAGACACAAAATCTCTAACCTCCTTCTCTTAAGGGGCTCAGAACCTACTCAAATGATGAGGTGAAGGGCAAATGCCATGCTGTCTCTTCTAGCCACCTTGACTTTTTTCCAGGCTCTCTCCAACAAAACTCTTCTTACCCCTCCCATCTACAAGGCCAGACATCTGAAGCACACCTACTAAGGACAAATAGGTTGGAGTGAGTGGAGAGAAAAGGGAGGACTGAGATGTTTGCAACTTCTGAGAAAGAGCTCAGCCTGCCAGAAATACTTGCACACCAGCATCACTAGTGTAAAGTAGCACTCTCAGCTGGCCACAGCATAGATATTGTATGGTGGTCTTGGAACAAATTGTTGCATCTTACTTTTATGAAATGCACATCATTCCCTAGTCCTCCACCACTAAATACAAGCTCTGGTACAGGTCAAGAATCTGAGGAGAGAAAGAAAGAAAGGCTTTTTTTCTTTTTTCCCAGAAATAAAGAGATTAGAGACAGAGAGGTCACCTTGGGCAGATTAACTATGCTCTTCTGGCCTCATTTGGATCTTTTCTTTTTTCTTTCTTTTTCTTTTTTCAACATGCCTTCCTCTTGGAATTTGCCTATTATGTCTCTGGTATACTTACACAGCTGAACAGCTCCTCTGTCTTATGTCTAACAGACCTGGGCAAGAGGTAGCAGGCTGCACATGGTCTTCAGATCTGATTAAGACCATGGGATCCAATGCCTCATTGTGCATCTACTCTCTGTGCCTTGATTTCCTCTTTTTTTTTTCAGAGTAGAAATTAGAAGTTTATTAAAGGATAGCAGAAAAGACTTCTCCTGGAGGAAGAAGGGGACCCAAGAGGTGGAATCCCTTGATTTCCTCTTGAAAGCTAGAATTAAAAGTTATAACTACTTAATAGGGCCAGGTGAGAATCAAATAAATTTCTATGTGCTGAGGAATTAAACCATACCTGGACATGGTAAGCAATACTGAGTTCAGGGAGGCTGAAGGGAGGCTGCATTTCCCATGTGGCAGAGGCAGGGTCACCTCATAGGGCACTATATAGATCTTGAGAAACACTTGAACTCATGAACAAACATCTTCTTTGAGTATAGTCACTGGGCCTTAACAGGGATGTCACAGGTAAGAGTGTGCCGGAGTGATTCTTGTTATTTTGTTTCCTATCACCATTAGATCAGAAACATAAAACAAGAAAAAGTGAAGAACTCCTCCATTTTTAATTTATTAGTACTGTTATGGTTTGGATATAAGGTGTCCCCCAAAAGTTCCTGTGTGAATGCAGGAATATCCAGAAGTGAAATGATTAGATGATGAGAGCTGTACTAATCAGTCCATCCTCGTTTGAATGGACTGGGTGGTAATTGTCGACAATTGCAGGTGGTAACTGTAATTGGACGGAGGAGGTGGGTCACTGGGGTGTGCCCTGGATAGGTTTATCATCCCTGTAGCCCCCTCTCCTTTCTCTCTTTCTGCTTCCTGGCAACCATGAATGGAGCAGTGTTCTTCCCCCATGCCTTCCCCCATGATGTTTTGCCTCCCTTTGGGCCCAGAGCAATGGATTCAGCCCACCGTGGACTAAACCTCTGAAAACCATGACCCCAAACAAATTTCTCCTCCTCTAAGTGGTTTTTGTCAGATATTTTGGTCACAGCAACACGAAGTTTATTAATACGAGTATCATGCTCTAATATTGAAAGCTTTGTAGAAAGATGTTTAGATTCTATAAATCAAAGACAAAAATTTTCAGTCTTCCAAATTAAAATTTTGGTAGAAAAGTCAAACCCCCCAGTCTTCACCTAACCATTGGTACAGATGAAATTCACATCAGTAGCTGTGTCTCACATGCTGCTGTGATGTGCCCTTTCTCCCCCACACAGGTATGATTTCTCGGAATCTGTGCAGAGCACCTCTCATGGATTTATGAATAAATCCTCTCATGTTTTGCCACTCATTAATACTTGCTGCTCTGAAGGCATGTGGAGCAATGTTCCTGCCCCACTGTCCTTCCTACGGAAAGTGAATGCTAAAAATGGGAGGAGTGTCACTTTTAGCATTCTCCAAACCTAAAATACTTGAGGTTTGAACACAGCCATAGATTCCATTCAGCCTTCCTAGGCGGGAGTCAAGCCACAGTGTAAGCAGAATTGGAAGAAGCACATTTATCCAGAGAGGTGAGGATGCTTTCTGGGGTAGGGCAGGGAGGGAGCCCTCCATGTTCACTGGAGGTTGTCATAAAAATTGCAGGTCTTTGAATTAGGTACTATAATCTGCCAGCCATATTCTGCTTTCCTCTTCTTCTCTTTGCAATATGAATGCCAAGCTCATCCAAACCAGGGAAGGAGAAAAAACTGTGAAGATCTCAGAATGTGCACCTAGGCTTTTCCTCTTTATGTTTAATTTAAAGCCATTATGTATCCTCAGTGTTGGAATCATACTAGCTCATAAGACATTTATTGATGATATGGACATACTTTTTCTTTTTCTTGCATTTAATTTTTCTTAATTTCTTTTCATTCTCCCAATTTCGAGACTTCGTGGTGTTTACAGTTCACAGAAAGAGTACTTGTAAGCTGTTTTCTCCTTAGGCAAGCTAAATGTGTTAAATGATGTTATTTTTCACACAAACATCAATTCCCTTTTCCAAATTACTTTTGATGTTCTTGTTGGAGCTCTAGGCAGTTTGTGTATATTGAGGTATATACCTCAATTTACAAAATAGAGGTATTGCTAAAGAAGATTCGCTCAAAATTTTCAAATTGAATCTTACTGTTCCATTGACTAAAATCAGAATTGTGCTTCCCTGGAGGCAGAGGGAAATCCTATAATTGTCTTAATTAAAACTTTTGTTAGAGAATGGGTAAACATCGAGATTAGCTTCATGTTGTTGTACTGCAACATCTCCTGGGATTATTAGTCTCAGTGGTGGTTTATTTTGGGGTTTCACAATAAAATTAGGCTGACTCTAAGAATTCCTCAAGGCTCTTTGTTGTAATAGAAAGGTTCAGATTACCTTTCTAAACTCTTTTTAGTACATGGACTGATTCAGGGGCCAATTGCAGTGGCATGGTTGGCGCAGGCATGGTATCATGGACCTTTTTTAAAATGTCAGTTTAGCATGAAGACTATGAATTTTGGACTTTTGAGAGCAGCTGAATCTTAAATCTTCGGTTTCATTGCTTCCATAAGACTACTAATGCTTTCCAGATCATATGATAGAAGAAGATACCACTGAGAGATGAATAATGTTTCTTCACTAGCCAAGAGAATATAGACATGATTTTCCCTAACTTTATTAATGTGGTTTTAGTAAATTTTATGTCTAGTTTAACTAATAATGTTTATCTCTGTTTTGTATATGTGAAAAGGAAGGAAATAACTATAACTTACATTAGAAAAATACATAAGAGTTGAGCATAACTGACAGGAATGAGAGGATATTTTAAATGTAGGGAACAGTTGTTGCTGGATATGTTGGATGAAAATAAGGAAAAAAGTGGCTGTTACTTTTGTATAAATAACTATTTAGTCACATTTCTTTTTGTCTTGTGCAACTGCTACTGTTCATTCATATTGTTATTGGCCATATTTTTCAGTTTTTCTGCGTGTTTCACGTTCCTTAACTAATACACTCTTTTAGGACTTGTTTGAGTTAAATTGGGAATTTCATATCTTTATTGTATGTGAAAGGGAGAGTTAGGGAACTTAACTACATATTCCTGAGTGTAGTGAGTGAAATTTGTACAAAACTTCTTCTAAGAATAAAATAGATATCACTGAAGGAAAATGAAAAGTAAGATGAGAAGGTGAAGGGATGTCCTAGACTGGACAGCCAGAATTTGAGAGGGAATGAAAAAAAAAAAAAAACAAAAAACAAAAAACAAAGAGTGACACTAGCAGTTTGATTTCATCCCAGTGACAGTGGTTGGACTCAGAATGGACACAGAGAAAGCTCAGCTTGATTTCCCTCACTCAATTGCTATGGGACTTAAAGTTCAACCAAGACAGGTTGATCCTCTGGGTTCACCCCCAGGCCACCCAAATTAAAGTGCAGGCATTATTACACGGTTAGCCCTTACCAAGAGGGCATCCACCATGGAACATATTATATCATGAAGTCATATACTAGAGTTATCTGTGGATGGGCAGCTAAGATCTGGGCACTGAAGGAAATGCAGGTGTGAATATAGCGAGCTCATCCAGCCTATGTCTACAAATACCATCTGTGTGCTGACGCCTCCTGTTTTATATCTGAACCTGAACTCTTGACTGCCTCCTAGACATCTTGTAGATGTTCACTGACATGGCAAAAATCAGCATGGATGTGAGTCTGAGTTTACTGAGAAGCAGTTACCAAGTTGAGAAGATAGGTTCACTCTCATTTATTAGGGAAAATGCCTGTGAGGAAGACTGAGGAGAGAGCTGGAGAAGAGTGAGGAACATGGAGAAGGCTGGGGGATCTGTCTCCTGGGGATGCAGGCTTTTCCACACTGGGGAGAGAGAGAGGGAAGGAAGGAAACTTGGGTAGGAAGTCTGAGACTCTGGTGCAGTTCTAAGAAATTGTTAGCAAGGTTAATGTGGATTCTTCCAGCCAAACTCACCATCAGAGGAGTTCCACAGCTTTCCTGAACAGCTTGACTTGGTATCCCTAGAAGACATCCCCTGGGAGCAGCCTGGGGGCAATGTGGCCTGAGCAAGAGCATGGTTCATCAGCTACACCGGGGTTGACACACACCATGGTTGGAGACCTGAAAGGCATGTTTTCATAGCAGCTCCATGTCACTAGAGGAGCATTTGACTTTGCCTTCCATTTGTTACTCTAAGATTTCTCCTCTTCTGGTTTCCCCATTTCAGTCAATGTTGGCTCAACTCCAGTGTCTTCTCTTTGGGTTCACCTCCACCAGCTAGTCTAACATCTTGCTTTTTTTGCTATCCTTAAAGTTTATCCTCCATAAAAAAAATTAGTGTTCTTTTAAAAATACATATTGGATCTTGACACTCCTTTGATTCAAATCCTGCCATGGCTTTCCATCTAACTCAAAATTTAGTTCAAATTCTCTTCTGGGACTATTAAGCATCTACATGCTATGACTCTCCTCCTAATTTACTCTCTTCTTCCTAGAACACAAGCCCATTCTTGTCTCGGGACATTTGTACTTCCTCTTCCCCCTGCTTGGAAAGTTCGTATCTCAGATTTCCTCAGGGCTCACTCCTTCATCCTCTTCAGATCTTTGCTCAAGGATTACCTGATCAGTGTGTCCTTCTCTGGCCAACTTATTTTGTTCCAATTACTCCATACTCAGTGCCATATCATGTATTCTGTATTTGTCATTGTTCATTGTCTATTTCTTCCAAGTAGAAAGTAAGCCCTCTGAGCGCAAAGCCTTTACTGTTTAATTATAGCGGTTTCCCTAGGGCTTGGCATGAAATAGGTTTTCAGTAAACGCTTGTGAGTGAGCAAATAAATACAATTTAAAATGTATGAAATTTGTATTGCTGAACATGCATTCTGTTTTATAGCATTTTATTTTATAATCTACTTTTGCATAAAATCTCATGAACCTTTACCCATACCTTAAACATTTTTCTTCTGCATAATATTCCATTTATGGTTACAATTTGTTCCATTTTATGGATGTGCCATAGTTTATTTATTCAACTCCTACTAGTTCCAGTTTTTTGGCTATTATGTGAATAATATTGATAACTATATGTTCAATGAAGAACAATTATATTTTGTTCATCATTTTATCCCAAGTGCCTGACAAATATTTGTCAGTTGAGTTCATGAATAAACGAATACGTGAAAAATATTCGGACTCATTTTTATATCCTGAGCTTAACACTCAGAAGTTGAATTGTTAGCTTTACATATTCATTTTCTCAAAACTAATTCATATTGTAAAATTGTGTTGTAGAAAGTGGTCACTTTATGCTTCTACCAGCAGAAGGTGAGTGCCTATCACTTTCTCAACGAATATTCATGGAAATAAAATGTTCCCAATTTGATTAACAATTATTATCACATTTTAATTTGTCTTCTTTCATTACCAGAGAAGTTGAATTTTTTTTAATCATAGATTCATTGGCCATTTGTATTACTTCTCTAATTAATTATTGTTCTTGTACCTTGATACTAGTTTAGAGATGGTTAAAATTGCAATTAAAAAACAAAGTGTAGTTATGAGGCCTGGTTTTGCCATTCACTAGCTGTCTTGCTTTTTTATTCCTTAGCTTCCCTGAACCTCAATTTCCTGTGTGTAAGTGGGGAAATAATGGTAATTACTTCCATGGGGTTGCCCTGTGGAAGTGGACAAGGGATTAGCCCTGGAGTTAGCCTTATGCTTAGGGCCTGGTCAAGTTGGGCTGTGGTAAGGAGCACATGAGAAGAGGTCTAGAAAGCACCAGCCCAGTGCCTGGCACAGAGTAAGTACTAATAAATGGGAGCTGTTTCTTATCTCTTTTATCTACTTTTTCTGGGGGTGGTAACCATATTTCACAAAATATTGGAATCCTGGGGCATAATGGAGTTCCTGGGATAAACAGTAGTAGTGCTTTAGTTACTCCATTAATGTTGGAATGTAAAAGATTGTGTCTTTCTTGATTGAGATCCCTGCTCATGTGGCCTTAGAGGACCTGCTTCAATCTTTCAAGCCCATTTGTTCTTCCAAACTTTGACTTCAGGTTGTCAGGTATACCAGTTGCATACTGCCAATAGGATTTCCATTTTTGTTTTGGAAAATATTACAATTATTCTTTTTTTAAAAAAATTTGTTCTTTTTAGATAAGCATGACAGTACAGTGTGTTTTGTCAAATTATCCATACATGAAACCCAACAGGATTTTCAGACCAGAGTCTTCCTAGGGCCTGAGGTGCTGATACTCTCTATGAGCTTCCTAAATGAAGAGTTATTGCGCCTATTTTTTGTTGTTGTCCTTGTTCTACAGGTATTTACTTATACATGGTTTCTCTATACCCCAAAGTATCTTTACTATATTTTATTTAATTATTGGAGGAATACCCAGGGGAAAGTAGAGTTACATTTATTCATAAATATCCAGGAGAAGCCTTCTTTAAAAGGGAAGTGCTTTAAGAAGTGATGTCTGATGGCCTTCTCTTTGCCACTCCACTTGTGCTTTGGAGGGGAGATATATGATAAAATGTGAAGAAAATGAAAAACATAACAACAGACAAACAAACAAACATCCCCCCCATACCCAAAACAGAAATATAAAAATGTGCCTTGGAAAATCTGTCAGAGGACCTAAATTAATATAATTAATGCTCGATTAAAATACTTTCTTCTCCTTATTGCCGTTTTCCATTTAATTTTACAGTGGGCTGGTCTGTTGAGATTTGTAGGTCCCAGTTTAATTTGAGACTTTTATATGGATTCTACTATATATAGATACACACACACACACACACACACACATATAAAGCCCAGCACAAGGATTGCTTCCACTGTACTAATGGTATTTATTGAGGATGTTTTGAAATGGGGGTCAGGCTTCCTTTTGGGAAATGCTTGCTTGATGGGAGATTTAACATTTTGCATTTGACATTCTTGAATTAACATAACTATGGCTGGAATCATTTTTCTTTTTTATCATTCTTTGCCATGCCTTACTTAGTCACTAAATGCTGTCTGTTCTGAGCAACCCTGATAGATGGGACAACAAGCTTGTAAATAACAGATATATTTGTAGTGGTTGTCAAATAGGAAAGAAATGTATCTTTGCCATTGCAGTGTAACTGGAACAGATGTCTGAATATTTTAAAACCTGGTGGATGTTGTAAATTAGGATTTTGGTCATTAGAATACATTAAAATTTCTACCTAATCATTTTATGATGTGGTAGAAAACAGTGGCATCCACATGATGACCCTCTTGATAAGCCACCACCATCTGGAGAAAAAAATAAACAGCCCTCTCCAAGCAATCATTTAGATGTGTTAAAAATATATGCAAAGTAGAAATATTTTGTCTCCACAAAGAAAATTAAATAAATTCAGCAATCAAGCAACATTGATTCTAACATAGAAAATATAAAGTTATAGTATAATAATATAGAAAGTAGCAGTACAAAAATAAATCCAAGTTGTTTCATTGTTTAGCTGACTTATATGTAATGTGACTGGATTCAAAAGAGATTTACAATGATACAGTCAAATGCTAAGAAAAAAACAGCTTTTTAGAAGTGAGAGAGAGGCAGAGGGGAAAGAGAATGCCTGGAATCACACAGGAAGCATGGGCCTTGTGGTTTTTTTTTTTTGACAAAATTGAGTCACAGACTAAGTGCTAATATTTCTAGCAGCCAATAAGTAGAGGAAAATATGATAGTTCCATGGTTTACAATATTTACAGGATTCAGAACAAACACATTGCCGTGGAAAAGTATGTATTACTGAAATTGAGACCAGAGCATTCCCTCTCCTCCCCCCCCAAATTGATCCTCACATGGGACGTTAAAAATCAGGGAATAATATTTTGCCTTTGAAAACATCCTTACATTAAGTATGGGAAGTTGTTTTATAAGACAGTTTCTTCAATTATCCCTAATATGGGCCAGAGTCAATATGCTAATGTCAAATACTAGAACTGTTCAGGGCATACACATTGAGACCCAGGATGCAGGAGGGTGCCTTGGGGAAGAGATTCACATCTCCTGCTGGGGTATGGTCATGTGGGGTCACCTAGTGTTTCCCAGGAGAGGAACTTCAACTGGGTGCCAAGAGCAAAGTTAGAGCAACTCAGGTAGACAGCCTGGTGCTATTATGTAACAAATTTAAATGACAAAACATTCATTTTACCTCAGTGTTCTTTTGGATAAAGTTGTATTTGAAAATAACACTTATTCTCTTTTTAAATTAAAAAATCATACTTGATGATTTTAGGACATTTAAAATGATAAAAGCATAACAAAGTAAAAATCAGAAATAAAAAAAAGTTAGTGTGTTTCTCTATTTTCTTTGCTTTACACATTATATATGCACATTCATTTCAATATTGAGATCATACTGTATGTGTAATTTTTTTCCTTTTAAATGTAAGATTGTGTCTGTCCCTCAAGTCATTAACAATTTTGAAAACTTTAAATAGTTGTATGTTATGAACTCTTACAATTCTTTAGGTTTTCTATTTTATTTGAATGAAAGGTGAGGTGCAGTATGCATTCTTTTGAATAACTCTTTAGATTACTTCTGATTATTTCCTTAAGATAGGTTTTCTAGTTGTGCAACTATTAAATAATTTGAGCATTTTCAAGTTGATAACTATTGTAAAACTCAGAATACTTTACCTAAAACTGTGCATATTATTTATGTATTCATATTTACTTACTTATATTTATACATTTGAAGGTTTATTGTATTCTTGTAATAATAAAATGTATTAATAAAGCCAAATGTATTCTACAGAAGAACAAACATGTACAGAATGCTCAGATGACCAGCTCAGAGTCATACACGTACGCTTCATTTGTCTTTCATTCTGCATGGATAGATACTACAATGGTATTTTAAAAATTGTGTTCTTATATGAAAATCATCAGATGGCTTAGTTTTTTTGGTGCTCCTTTTTATTATTAATATCTCATCTTCTGGTAAAGTTATAGATGAATTATAAAATCCCTCTTTGGGAAATGGAATGGCCTAACAGATATATGAATTTGTCTACACCATTATCAAGGGTGTCTAACAAAACCACAATCTATGCCAAGATTTTTGCACACCCTGAAAGAATTTTCACATAATTTTAAAAAAATTATTGAGTGGCAGTAAATGATGGATGATCATTTGGCAAACTAAGGTAATGATAATCCTTTCAAATAAAAATGATGAAATAAGGCAAATTCATGAATGATTCAGAAAATAAACGTTTTCACCTCAAATATTATATTATATTATCACAGCAAGGTTTTGCCCTAGCATTAATGTGTTTCATAAGAATTTCACAAATTCAACTTTGTTTTCTTTTTTGTAAAGGCATATATGGAAGGAGACATATTTTGCTCCTTGCACATAAGACTCGTGAAGTACTGATGTTCCAAACTGGTCTAAAATGCTTTCTGTGACTTCATAGGGAAGCCACCTCACACAGGGTCCTGTTGGTTCTCCAGGGCTTGATGGTGTGACACCTGAGAATTCTGCTCAGAGTGGTTAATAGAATATTTCACTTTAGGTGCTGTTGATTACAAAAGGCTCTGAAAATGAGGGTATTAAATCTTTTTTGGGTGGGGAGAGCAAGTGAGGTTGTGGAGGAAGACTCAAATCTTTAGTGTTGAAAATACGAATCAGAGAATCCTGATCAAGAATTAAAAAGTCTTGATCCTAGAAATTTATAATCATAGAATAGATATATTGCTATCCATACAAATTGGAATACACTTACTTTTTCTTCTCCTCCTCCTCTTCATTATTACTATTATCGCAGTCTTTGGGGTAAAACCCAGAACCTGTGCATACTAGACAAATACTTTTAATTTTAGAAATCCTTTAGGGTTTAATTTTTTTTAGTCCTCTATGCAGATTTTTTCCAATCAGACAAGGAGAAGGCCTGCTATATGCACACATCTAATTATGACAATAGAGTTCAATGGTTTTAACACCTTAGTAAAACTAAAGGCATATAAAAAGATTAAATCCATCTGGAGTATCTCTATGGTCATGTACACATGGTCTTAAAATCAACACTTCTCTAAATGCAAACTTATTGGAGAGCTTGCCAAAGGGAAAACACAGCCCAGTGGTTTTAGTGTATGACCTCATTAGAGCTGGACTCATTACCATGCTGCTGAAAAGCCAGATAAGGGACATGCTTGCCCCTGAGTCCATAATAAAGAGAGTTTTGGTCTGACTCATCTTTGCAGCAAGCGTTGTTACTGAACCTGGTGATCTACTTCAGTGAGCTGCTGCTCTGCTCCTCTGTCTCCAGGGAACTGTGCATTAGAATTGTGTAAGGCTACCTGATCACGTTTCAGATCTGATTGGCAGTTAATATTGATGCCTGTGGGTTGATATTTTTCTGGGTCCTTAAGAAGTATACCTTGTTCTCTCTCAGTGAGTGCCGGCTCTCTCTAGTAAAGCCTGGGATTTCACATCTGGGTAAATCCACACATACACTTTAATTTTGTTCTCGATACACATTGATCCTCTCTTGTGGGAGTCAAGCCATGGTTTTATTTGGAAGAGGAAGTTTTTATTTGAAAAAACAAATCCTCTGTTTTTAAAAAGGCATAAACAAGATTTTTGTTGTTTTAAAATAATTTAGATTCTTTTAATGTCATTTTCTACTTTCTGCCTTGGTGCACCTTTGCTATTTTTTTTTGCATGTCTTGCTGCTATTGTCAAAAGTCATATCAAATTAACATTTCTAAGTATTGTATGGACAAGTATTGTATGTTTAATTTTATTTAGGGCATGGGTATTCATTTGGCTTGGATATTTCAGAGTGTGATGATGTGGACTAATTGCTTGAGACTGTCTCTAATAATTGTCAAAGTTAATCTACAACACTCTGCACTGACCAGCTTTCTAATGTCATGTTTGTGGTTTACTGTTTTTTTTAAAGGATCCTAAATATATGATTTATGCTTGCTTTGTGAATGAACTTCTAGTTTCTGGGGCCATTAAGAAACTATATTAAGTCAGGAGAAGCTAAAGTTTGCTGAAGTAACAAACAGCTGCCAACTCTCAGTGCTTTCCCACTACAACAGTTTGTTTCTGGTAAATATTTGTTTATGCTAAATGTCTATTGTGAGTCACTGCAGTGATTCATTGAAGTCACTTGAAGCCCTTATCTCACTACACATTTTGCTTCCATATTTAAAAAGATAGTGATAAAGAACTTGGTGAATTAGATACTGCCTCTGAAAACTTCTATGGAGAGGGATACATGTAATTTTTTGCCACATTTTGTTGGCCAAAGGACATCAACCTGGCTATGTCTAACTTCAAAGTAGCAGTCAAGAGCTGTGCCATCATATGCCCCAAGTAAGGGAAAACAGGATGTGTGAATAGCTCTAATGACCACCACAGGGACACAGCCCCTTTTCAAAGTACTCATGAGCATAGGCCTAGAAAGAATAATGTCTTTTAAATGAAATTATTTTACTGAGAATTATTTCATCTACTGCTTAGGTCCACAGGCTCATAGGCCCAGAGCAAATTAGAATTTTAATATAGATGGACAAGGTGACCCCTAACATGACTAGAATATGATTCTTCATTCTGAATTGGTAAATGTGAAGAGAGTTTATAAAAGTTTCTGTCATAGAATTTAGTATTAGATTCATACTTGCATTTTGTACATTTGAGTATCTTTTTTTGTGTGAACTTTAGATAGTGAAACAATATAATGTATAAATAGTTACAAATATAGATGACAAATACATGCTGTTTATGCCTGAATACATGGTATCTTATTACTTAGCAACAACTAAAGGATGAGTGAAAGTCAGTGGTAACCCATGGCGACTAAGCATCTTTGTATATATAGCATGTGTCCTGAATGACCTCTGAGGACACAGTATATGGACTTTACATTTTTAAGCCAGAGTACTAGACTATAAGAATAAGAACTATATTTAAATTTATCCCATATTTTTTTAGTCATTAGCAATACAAGATTTACCTTTCCTGTGTAAAGTTTGGATTTTTAATCTGCTTTATCTTGACAGTTTAAGTTCCCGGGAAAATAATTTGATTCAATGTAATTAAAATGTAGTCTATTATGGCTGGCAAAATGTGTCTCTTAAACCCACAAAATACTCAAGTTCAAACTCTGTTGGTGTGTATGAGGAAGTATAAACTTGCTATTTCAGCAATTGTTCATATCTACACATAAACTCTGCAAAATGTGACCTGTTTCTTTGATATGACTTAAGACATATGTTATATTTTAGATTTCAAGTGTTGAGACTTAAGATGCTAAGAAGTATTGTTTGGAGTAGAAAGGAAAACATGGACTTTCAAGATAGCATGTAAAGGTAGCAACTGTATTACTCTTGTTCTTATGCCAGTACATGGGTAATAATCATCTCAGTACATGAATCATTCTATTCTGTTAGCATCAATTATGTTGGTGATACTTGTAATAGTCATAAGGTAATAGGTGGTAATTGTATGAACTCTTGTATGATAATAAATATTAAAAAACATTTATGTCAAGTTTTAGAAAGAAAATAAAATATAGAATCGTGAGTCAGTAGCTATTAAGAATATAAAGGGTGATTGGGTTAATGTCTCTTATTTCAACTTCCCTATTTAACCTGACTAAAATTTCCAGAGTTCTGAGTAATCAGTAGACACAAAGCTACCTCAGAGTTCTTGAAATTACAAAACATAAGTGGCACCAAAGAGCATGTAATGCCTTGTTATTGATGCCTTCAGCATTTGTATTCCAGCTGATTAACTCAAACTTCAGACATTTAAGTAAACACTGTTACTTACAAGGTTTTTTAGTTTCTTTTTTTATATTTTATTTTTTAGTTGTAGTTGGACACAATACCTTTATTTTATTTTTATGTGGTACTGAGGATGGAACCCCAGGCCTCGCATGTGCTAAGCGAGCACTCTGCCACTGAGCCACAACCCCAGCCCTTTTTTTTTTTTATAAAGGACTTCAGAAGATGTTATTATAAGCACTTCATCAATTTATAATCAAGTATGTTATGAATACTTTCATAAGAACTGACCATTCAGTAGTGACTGCTAAATTACATCTATTTTTGTATATGTAAGTGTGTGTGTGTGTGTGTGTATACACAAGCATATATACATAGGGATGAAGTTTTCTGATTAATTTATGTTAAAATATAAAACTTATTTTCCCTTGAGATACTACATTAAAAAATAGATCATTTTTCTCTGATAATTTCCAGGTAGGCTGTACAGTAGAGTCATCTGTCTCATCCTTCATTTCTTTTTTTTTTTTAATATTTTATTTTTTAGTTCTCGGCGGACACAACATCTTTGTTTGTATGTGGTGCTGAGAATCGAACCCGGGCCGCACACATGCCAGGCCAGCGCGCTACCGCTTGAGCCACATCCCAGCCCTCATCCTTCATTTCTTAGCTGCCCCCTGGAGGACCCATTTCCAGGGTCTTCCAGTTATAAATTCAGCTCTTGGTTTCTATTTATGCCTCTCTCTACTTGTCTTCCTCCCTCTTAGGTTTTCCTGGGAAGTTGCTTTGTTTCAGTTTGCTAATGTAATGAGGCCATTAGACTGAGGCCTTTCTAGTGCCCTGGGTTCCTACATAAGCAAATTAAAACCCAACGTGCTGGGAGCCATTAGCCAAGTAGGTATGACAATTTCCTTGCCAGCGTACCCCATGTTGCTTAGTGGAAGGACTCATGGAAATAGGACATTTTGCAGTGACATTGCGTGTAGGTGACCTTGCTCAAGGACCAGGGCGGATTAGGGTGTTTCCAGTTTAGGATAATCAGGTTTAGAGCGTTCCAGGTTTAAGATTATTCCTCCTGGGAATAGGGCGTATCCTGCTGCCTGAGTTCCCCTTGAGTTCTCACAGGATTCAGACAGTATTTTTTGGGAGACAGAAGCCCAGTGGATGTGGATTTTGGGCAGAGAACGTGGATTTCCCTAGAACTTGTTTGTAGACGGCTGGTGTGAGTTCGGGAATAAAGAGTTGCTGTTTGAATCTACAAGCTGTGTGGTGGCTCGTGATTGTGTGCCCAGCCAGACTGCGGCATTTGTGCCCAGCCAGACTGCGGCACCAACGCAGTGAATATGATTATTTTCTAGGCCAATCAGGAACAGTCAACTCATCTCTAAGTAGGGACTTTCTATTGTGATGAATTCTTTCCCTTACTTCTGCATTCATCCTATGAGAGCCTTTTTGGTTTTTTTTTTTTTTTTTTTTGCATTTTATTTTTATTTTTTTTTAATTTATTTTTTTATTGGTTGTTCAAAACATTATAAAGCTATTGACATATCATATTTCATACAATAGATTCAAGTTGGTTATGAACTCCCAATTTTACCCCAAATGCAGATTG
The DNA here is from genome assembly GCF_001458135.2 of Marmota marmota marmota. Taxonomy (NCBI): domain Eukaryota; kingdom Metazoa; phylum Chordata; class Mammalia; order Rodentia; family Sciuridae; genus Marmota; species Marmota marmota. Next base: position 21,081,888 of record NW_025999900.1, read on the forward strand.
CAGAATCACATCGGTTACACATCCACATTTTTACATAATGCCCTATTAGTAACTGTTGTATTCTGCTACCTTTACTATCCTCTACTATCCCCCCTCCCTCCCCTCCCATCTTCTCTCACTACCCCATCCACTGTAATTCATTTCTCTCCTTGTTTATTTTCCCATTCCCCTCACAACCTCTTATATGTAATTTTGTATAACAATGAGGGTCTCCCTCCATTACCATGCAATTTCCCTTTTCTCTCCCTTTCCATCCCACCTCATGTCTCTGTTTAATGTTAATCTTTTCTTCCTGCTCTTCCTCCCTGCTCTGTTCTTAGTTGCTCTCATTATATCAAAGAAGACATTTGGTATTTGTTTTTTAGGGATTGGCTAGCTTCACTAAGCATAATCTGCTCTAGTGCCATCCATTTCCCTGCAAATTCTATGATTTTGTCATTTTTTAGTGCTGCGTAATACTCCATGGTGTATAAATGCCACATTTTTTTTATCCATTCATCTATTGAAGGGCATCTGGGTTGGTTCCACAGTCTAGCAATTGTGAATTGTGCTGCTATGAACATCGATGTAGCAGTATCCCTGTAGTACGCTTATGAGAGCCTTTTTGAACTGCTTGTGGTCTGGTGCTATCCAATGCATTAACTTCCATTTGCGCAAATAAACTCCTTAATATTTTATATGACTCTGTCTTTTAACAATTACATGTAAATTAATTATTTTTTTTATGTTTTAGCCAAACTCAAGGTATGGGGGTCATATAAAACTAGACTAGGTATATCAGTGTTCAGAGGACAGCTCTGATACTGTGTCTGATATACACAAATACAGATGGGATATGAGAGACAAGGACTTGGAAACATTATAGGTAGAGTTAGGGCCACCAAGGACTTGGGAGTGAAATCATCATGGTCCAGAATGAGAATATACCAGGCCATATTTCCTTCCAATTAAGGAAATACATAATCTTACTATAAGAAAGCTGAGTCTACCTATGCACATTAGAGAGTATTGAGGCCTTTATGCAAATAATTCAAGCCAAAAAGAAAATCCTCTCCACTTACTGGAATTATGTAGCTATTGCAGGCAAATATGTATTTTTAAGTCATGAATTATACAGGTAATTTTTTCAATTCATCATTTTATATTTTCTCCAAACTTTTCACAAGTTTAACTTTGGTAGAATATAAAGGAATAGGTATATGTGTCAGATACTCAAATTTCCCTTATATTTATGTGTTATTTTTCAGGCTGCCACCTAAGTGCCTCTGGGAATATCATGATTTTGTATATATCCTGAATACATAGTGATTTGCTTATTGTCATTGGCACTGTGTCTGATATTTGCTGTATACTTTGGGAAATCCCTTTCATATTTAGGAAGATTACTGGTCATCTACAAAGAGATAATATTTATATTGTTTGACACTTTTTATCCTACCTTTAAATTTTATCTTCTGTAGCAATATCCCTCAGATGGAGACATAATACTGTGAACTCCTACACCAGTCTCCATTGGCCATGGAGATTAGGGATGGGATATTGTGAGTAATATAAAGGAACCACGCTCAACTGAGTCTTTGTTTTATGCATTTGTGCTGTTAGCTATTTGCAGATTATAATGCTTCTAATAAAATAATAGTCACAGTATAGAAACTCAGAAGAATGTAGAAAGTGGTTTCATTTTCTCATTTGTCCTTTTGACTCTGCAGTTCTTCCTTTACAATGTGGAGAGCATTGATTTTATTCTGCTTACATAAGCTTTACCTTTGCTCTCAATTCATTGGTTTCTTGGTGTGTGTGTGTGTGATTTGGGAAGGGGAAGACGGGAGTTACTATTTTGATTTTGAAGGTTCTGCTTGGTGGCTGAATCTGGCATGCAAAGAGAAGACAAATTTCTCAAGTTGTTTATCCTTCTAATGTCAAGCAAGCTGTACACATCCAACAAATGAAAAACTGGGGAATACTTCTGCTACTTCCAATGCAAACTGAGTAATCTTCCAGGGGTTAATAGATATTAGAGTCTAATAAGCATCAAATTATTCCCACTGAAGACTTAAAAAAACCCTCAAGACTTTAGTTTAAAAAAATAAAGTAAGCTCTACTACTTTTTCAGTAACACATCTTCATCATATAGTTTCACAAGGACTCAATTATCTCCTGATTCTTGGTGCTTGTTTTACTGGTGCCACCTGCTAAGACAAATAAGCTGGAAAAGGAGGGTGCCAGGCAGGACCTAATCAGAAGTATTTACCTCTTATTGGAGATAACACCAGGCCTTTGAGAAAAAAAGTCAGACATCAGGGAATGACACCATTCAAAGTAAAAGGGCTCAGTAAACACAAAATAAGCTTTAGGCTGGGATGCCCAATGATCTTGCTTCTGCCTATATCTTCAACTTTAGCTGCTTTTCTGTCTGGTTCCTAATTCTAATTCTACCCTAGGCCAATGAACTTCATTACCTCATGGTTCACCATGAAGGCTTCACATACACTGTCTTTGCTAAGTTCAATATGCTAAGAAGAAACGTGGAAGATGCTTCAGCACCCGAGTTTTTCAAATTTGTGCCATTAGGAAAATTTAGAAGACACTGAAAAAGAGAGAGCCTTCAAGGTGTAATGGATAATGACCTGAAGCATTATTTATTTTAGGAATAAATGCAAATAATTTCTCCTATTCTTAATTAACCACATAGTCAATCTGCTTTTTAGGTTTCTAACAGAAAATTTAATCTTGACTTTTCTGCTACTCAGCTCTTTCCTGAAGCTCACTTAGAAGAATAATATTCATGGTGGTATAAGCAATTTATCTATTTCTCTTTATGACTGTTACCCTGGATCAAGACACATTATCAGGAACAGTGAATAGCTTTATATGAATTATACTTTGATGTCCTGCTCTTTCTGCACCATATGAAATTCAACCCTTTATGAAGTACTTATAAGCAAGTGGTCATGTTTATTAAGGGGATATTTAATATGATCTATAATGCTGATCCAGAAATTTCGCTCTTCGAAGAATAACCAAAGTGAGTTGTCTGCACATTTTGAACAGGGGACATGTACACTCTATTCACAGGACCACTATTCACAGTAGCAACCCCTCCCTGCCAATAACTCAACCATCTACCAAAGAGGGAGTAAATAAGAAAACTGTGTTATAGTCACACATGGAAGGCTACAAGACTATCAAAACAAATGAATTATAGCAACACAATATTAAGTAAGAAAGTAAGTGGAAAAAAACTACATGTAAGATTATACTTATTTTTGTAAAGTTGAAAGCAACTAAAATAAGAGAAAGTAAAATATTAGGAGTACATACAAATACTATGCACATATGAAAAAAGAGCACCAAGGTAACTAGGAGCATGTTTTGCAGGTTGTTGATTACTTTTGGAGGAAGAAAACTGAATTGGGTTGGGTACGTACCATGGAATTGGGGTCAGTTAATGTCAAGGTCCTAGCTCTTCTTATTGTGGTAGATTCATAGATGCTTATTATATTATTAAAACTCATTCACTTTTTCACTTACTAGATGTAAGAATGAAAGATCCAAGCCCAGCACAGAATCTCCTTAATTTAATGATGGTCCTTTGGAAGATTTTTTTCCCTTCAGACCTTAAAAATTTGAGCTTCTGAAAAATTACAATTTTTTTAATCATTAACTCTAAAAAATTTCTCTTTGCTTTGACTGCTAGGAGATTATAGTTCAAATTTACAGGCCACCTTTGGTAATTATAGAGGAACTTATGGTATACATCTCTGTGTCTAACTTGAATCCTCATTTTTATCTTATTATACTATTCCAGTTTCTTAGTTTTGATTTTTAAATATACCTTTTAAAAATCTCATTTCATTGCATTATTTTTATAAGCCTCCATAAATTCCCTTTCACTAGGCAGATGATAGAGGTGAATGAAGACAGACTTGTCCATCCATGAACAATAAGCTGTATCAGTTGCTTAAGAAGGTTGGCAGTTGGGAAAGGTCTGGAGTGTTATTGCTTTGATATTGTGTTTGTTGTGTTTTTCAGTTTGTAGGAAGAGAAGTATGTATTTTTGTCAGAATCATTCTGGAAGAAATATGCTAGGTAAGTTCTACTCAATTATATGTTTTTATAGTAATTTTAAGGGCTTCTCAAGGATGTCCGCCATAGTATGAAAGTCATCTTGTAGTATTATCTAGGTATATAACTAAACTAAACTCTATTTCAGAAAACAGTATGAGGCATTTAAGACTTGACAAACTGGCTGAGGCTGAGAAGTAGAATTGTTTCTTCCCTGGGCAAACTTATGATTACTAACAGAGCCCAAATCTAAGTTATTGGAAGTAATACTTCCTTGAATCTGGATTTCTGGTCCACTGACAATAGATTTGACTCTCTAATGGATAATTTTCCACATTGGAGGCAGCATCTAATAAGAAAACTGTGTTGTCCAATATTGGTTTGCCTCCATCATTCCCCCCAAAGGCATTTGACTGTCTAGATTCTGAGACACACGGTACAAACATCTAATGGGCATGATACTCCCCATTAGACTTTAGATACCCCATTAGATCATTCAGAGGACTAACACATTTCATTAGATGGTTCTTGAGATTCTCAATAGTCTAATACAGGAGCAAATTAATTGAATAGAACAATACTTCTCAAAACAAAAGGAGGAAAATTTTTATTTTTAAATAAGCTGAAAGTTTAAGAGATAGTTCCCTCAAGGTGACTTTGTTTAGGAAAAATAAAAAGTTTAGATCTCCGCTCTTCATCATCAAGACATATCAGAAATTCAATGCAGAAAGAAGAAAACTTTTCTGTAAACTCGAATGGGTAAAGCCAGTTCTTAGCATTTCAAGCCATGGTTGGTACAGTTTGATTAGTTCAGTTGTGATATGATGCTAATTAAAGTTCACAAGTTCTGCCATTTAAAAGACATTTTCTTCAGATTGACATAGAAAACACCAAGCTTATGAATTGTTTTAAGTGAACAAGCATTTATTACTTTGTATATGTGAAACAACGTTGTAGGTATAGTAGAGAATATAAAGACAAAGAATAATTCTTTCTCTTAGGAAGATTATAATTCATTAGTAGAGAAAAGACAGATATCTGAGTTTATTACAAGGATGTAATGGCATCAAAGAAGTGTAAGGTGGAAGGAGTCATGTTAAGCTTTGTTCATTAGACAAGGCCTTTGTGGATTGGGAAAGCATAGTTCCTGGCTTGCCTGGACATTTGCAGTTTACATTTGTTATCCTGGGAATAGCTATTAGTAGGGCCCCTTCCATTCTCAAAAGCATTCTAATTTGGAAGATAAATCATGTGGTTATCCAATTTAGGGAGAAAAGGCATTTAAGATTGGCTATGAAGATTGGATAGAATTTCAACAAACGGAACTCCATAGTTTCTGGACACCAAAGATGTCCTGATCAATTCATATTTTTGGAAGTGGATGGACATCAGGGAAAATAACAAGGAAAGTGTTACTTGATTGTGTTAAAGCTGGTGAGGTATTCATCTGTGAACCTTGTAAAGGAAACATCAGCCAAAGCACAGAAGTGTGAAATGCATGTCCCAACTGGAAGTGCATGCTTGGCTGCTAATGCATAAGCAGTGAGAAATGAGCCTCAGAAAGTGGCCAAAGGCCTGGCAGGCCCTGAAGCGTTTGCAGAGATGCAGTGGAACTGGGACTTTATCTTATGAGCAATTCAGACTGTAGTGGTGAAGTGTCACTGAAACACTTGAGAGTGTCATACTGAAGTTTATGTTTGAAAATGTGGGGGAAGTGTGGATGAGAGAATGGAAAGGTGTAAACTTACAGATGTTGGGACTAGTTAAAAGACCATCACAATAGACATGATAAGAAAAAATTAGGGTCTGAACTAAGATAGTGACTATAGGAATAAAATTACGGATCAAAAGATAATGTAGAGGGGAGCTGGGGTTGTGGCTCAGTGGTAGAGTGCTTCCCTAGCATGTATGAGGCACTGGGTTTGATCCTCAGCACTGCATATAAATAAATGAATAAAATAAAAAAAGATAATGTAGAGAATGTATAATATTTCAAGAACTTCCATCGGCTTTTTGTAAATTACTGTATTAGTACATACTAATTATAACAATATAATGGGTTTCTTTGTGACATTTTCATACATGCATATAACTTACTTTGATCCTTTGCATCTTGAAATGTAAGTAATTCTACTTTAAAAAATAATTTAGACTTAGACAAAACTTTAAGAATTGCACAGACCTGGATCAATTTTCATGAGTTTCGAAAAAAGAAAACACCAAATTTTTAATGACCAGAATGGAATTCATCTTGCCATGTCAATGACTTTAAGAAATTTTATCATTCAATGCCTTGATCTTCGTTATGAAGCGTGGGAAACAGAATAAATGATAATCTAACATAAGCCCTTAATTGATGTAGGTCTCTTTGTCTATATGTGAAAGGTGAAATGTAGCATAGAATTTGGACAGTATTAGTATAATTCAGGGTGCAAGTATGCAGACATTTTGGATGAAGGCAGGAGCTTTGGGTCTGAACTGGTTGGATGGCAGCTTCAGTTCTCCAGTTTATTTTGTACATGGTCATAACTGAGTGCAGGATAATAATGGGAAGTGGACTTTTGAATAAAACAGACTTTATTGTGAAAGGCCTTAGAAATTTGTCAGTTTCTTCTGATAAATATCCCCACATAGTACCTGTGCAAAAGGAAAGAATGAAATTGTTTTCCTTAACTCTTAGAGGCCATAAGATTTGGGTATGTTCCGAAGATGGATCCAAAAGCAGTAATATTCTTCAAGTCCCGAATGTCCATATAAGATACTTTGTCTTACATTTACCCTCTCTTGATCTGCCTTTAACCAAATGATTTCATTGCTTTTTAACGACTATGGTATAACTAAGCAGCCATTTAAATATTTGTGGAATCTCAAAGAAATAGGCTGTAGGTATCTATACACAAACTATGGAACTGAATCAATGAATGAATACAACCATCTCTTGGTGTCTCTGAGGGATTGGTTCTAGGACCCCCTCTGATACCAATATCCATACATGTTCAGGTTCCCCATATAAAATGAGGTAGTATTTGTGTATAAGCTATGTTAATCTTCTTATATGCTTTAAATCACCTCTAGATTACTTATGATACCTAATTAAATGTAAACATTATGTAAAAAGTTGTTAGACTGTATTTTTTAAGGAATATGACAAGGAAAAAATCTGTATGGATTCAGTACAGACATAATTTTTAAAAAAATATTTTCAACTTGTGTTGGTTGAATATGCAGATGTGTAACAGTTAGATACAGAGGGCCAACTCTAATGGAAGATAATAGACATTCTTCCTGAAATATATCAACATTTGGGGAGAGGCCTTTTTTCTGTCAACCTAATTATCTAAATGATTCTTGTTAACCTTTCATCCTGCTTGGCCAGATACAGCTAAAATATCCACTCAATAGTTTAGTCTTATTTTTAAATCTCCTTCATTATTTTCTATTTATGGGATATAGATCCATGTAAGTTGAAGGTGATACCAATATCCACACATTTTATTGGATTCTTCCTCAAATCTTACTTTAATTATTCAAATACCAAGAATTAAATTAGTATTTCACACTCATCTAATTTAACCTATAAATAAAATTAAAGAAAAGCCTTGCTTAAGTTAATCAACACAAAGTATGAAAATATATGCTCTTTATTGAGCACCTATTTTGTGCAGAGCTTTTTACATGGATTATCTGCTGACAGATGTAGTAGCTCTTGATTTTCCATAGATTTGTAAGTTAAATATTATTTTTATGTCTCACATTAGCAAAACCTACTCATTTTATAGCATAATCCCATAGGATAAAGTTCTTATACAAGTGGAAGATTTAGACCTGAAAGTGCTTGTTTACTAGGCATAAGGGAGGCAAAAAACTTAAGATATTTGAAGATGGTCATGGAAGGTGAGGAGAGTGGAGGCATGAGTTATTTATTTGTTTAATTTTTGGTACCAGGGATTGAAACCAGAGGCACTTTACCACTGAGCCATCCCCAGCCCTTTTATTTTTTTATTTTTAGGTAAGTTCTCATTAAGTTATTGATGGCCTCACTAAGTTACTGAGGTTGGCCTTAAACTTGCAATCCTCCTGCCTCAGCCTCCCGAGTTGCTGGGATTACAGGTATGCACCACTGTACCTGATAAGAATGGGTTATTGAAGGGAAAGCTGTCATTACCATGACCAGGTGCACAGGTCAAGGCTGGAGAGAGCCAAAAGATCTACTTTCAGACTCTTTCCTGTGTGCTTTACATTGGAACTCTTCTTAGTTTAACAGGTGGCATCAAAGAATAATGATAGTAGCAAATATTCACTGTGTGCTAGGTGCCAAGTATCTTTCAATCCATTTACCAACAGAATCTGTGAAGTAAAAACCTCACTTTACAGATATTGAAGCACAGAAAGGTTAAGAAAATTACCAAAGATCACACAAATTAGCAGATCCACAATTAGAACTCAGGCTATTGATTCTACATCTTGTGTTAGTAACCTCTAAACTTTAATTATGAAGAAGAATTTTGATGTCACCTTCTCAGTGCTCCTTATGTGGAGGTGATGCTGTTAACAGCTTCCTATGGTTTCTGTTGCAAATCTTGACGTTTATTTGTACTGCCATGTCCTTTTCTGTTTGCTTACTAGCTCATCTCCTTTGCTTATTTGCCAACCACCAGGGAAAAGATGTAGGTTTCTTGGACCTGAGAGAGAGAGAGTGCTCTGATACCAGCCAGCTTCAGATTACAGTGGAGCATAGCAACATCTTCACTGGTGTGTTCATGGGCTCCTCTTCTCTCTCATGAATGGTAATGTGAGCTTCTCATCTGAGCCAGGATGCACTATGATCCTAGATAATTCTGTTTCTTGATTCCTAAATTCCCTATCTGGATTATCAAGGTTTGAGTTTTGAATTGTACAGCTTCTGGGAGTAAAAATAAAAATATGCCTTCAGAGTGACTTCTTTAGCACAACTGATAATCTAGATAGATGGTGATTCCTTCCAAGGGCAGAGGTTGCCTCCTGAATACAGTTCTGACCCAAACCTAAAACATTACACATTGCCCACCTATACTCTGAGGAATGGGGACAACGCTATTCAACATTGAGTTGCCGGGTTAAAGGAAATACCATTCAAAAGCCTCTAATGAGAGTGTGTACAATGATCCATCTGTAAATATGACTTGTGTACAATATAATTGTTTGGATTTGAAAGGAAAAGAAGGATTATTTGCAGGCCTTTCTTGCAGATGGTGCATGGCCAGCATGTGGATATATTTGCATGATATTCAGGCTACAACTTCATTGGGTTCACCTTTTCATGACAGTAAGTGTTGAGCCATATGAAGGTTCTGATTAAAACGATAGCCAATTCATTTGTAAAAAAAACAAACAAACAAACAAAAAACTGCTTCCTGTCATACTCACTTGATTTTCTTTATTTTGAGAATTATTGATGGAAAAGATCAATAACTCAGGAGACATGCTACTTTCTCCCTCTCAGGACTATTTTAGTGAATATTGTATTCTGTATCCTCAGTATTTCAAGTACTGGAAGTGAATGGTACCTCCTGATTCTACAGGATAACAGGGTGTGATTGAAGCAGAGGAGGATGATGAAGTCAAGAGATGCCTTTTGGAAGTTACAAATTCTGGTCCAGAGTGGTGGGGAATTGGAACAGGAGAAGACAATTGAAGTGGAAGTGGAAAGTGTCTCTACTGTGGAGAAATTGCATCCCAGACAGAAGTTGAAGACAAGGAAGAACCTTTAGAGGTGGAAAGGTCTCTGGGTTGGCAATTCAGATCCTGCTGTAATTGATTGTGAGGAAGTCAGTTAACCTCTGTGAGCCCTGTTTAAAGCAAGAAGTGATAAGGATCTGCCTATTGCAGAGATTTTCTGATGACCAAATAAGATGGCTCTTTGTGAAAGGTATACTGAAGTATGTTCTTATTAATGTCAGTGCGCATGGGGTTGTGCTAAGCCCTTCAGGGATGAAACATGAATAATATTTGAGTTCTCACCTCCAACTAATCAGTCAGATAAAACAAGCACCTAAATAAAAAGAACGAGAAAATTTCAAAATCAGTAAGTTATATTTGTCTAAATTAGGGAGTGATTTCCCCATTTAAGACAGGAAGTCTAGAGCAGTGGCTCTCCAATCTGCCTGTCATTAGGATTACCTAGGAGTTTTAAAAATGTACAAGTACCCAGGCCCTAGCCTCAGATATTTTGATTTCATTTGTCTGACATGCTCTTCCTCTGTCTTGTTAAAACCGCCCAAGCTGTTTCTAATTTACAGTGCTTCTCAAACTTTAACTTCTTCAGAATCACATGGAGGGTTTGTTTACCCTATGTTCTGAGAACCTCTCCCAAATGTCGGTTTACCAGGTCCAGGGATAGGGGCAAGAATTCACATTTCACTCAGGTTCTTAGGTGATACTGATCATCTGTAAGTCATGCTTCAAAATTAGTCCATGTATTTATTTTAGTATAATATTAATACTGTGCATACAATCCACACATGTATTTTTTTAGGCCAAGAGAAGCAAGTGGATACTCAATTCTTTGGTCAAACAATAGGAAAAGTTCTATAGTTGGGAAAAATCAACAATATGTGTCCAAATGAGTACAACATCACTTGAACAAAAATTTAACTCACTGACAAAAAAACCCTATCTTCATCCAAAGGATGCTTGTTTACAAATGTGCTAGTCTGAAATTATCCCCTATAAAGAAAAGACATTGTTTAGCAGACACCTGGCAAGCAATAATGTATTCAACAAACCAGATTTTGAAAGAAGCCTGTAGACTTGGAAGGGAACTCAAGATTCCTTTTCTCTGCAAATTTCTCCCTAAGCAATGGAATGAATGATTCACCTTTCCAAATCCTTGAGTATCAGAATAACTAAAGCAACATAGCATAATTTTCAGAAATAGAACCTTATTAAACTTTCACAGTCCATGTAAGATGCCAGTGAGAAAATGTGCAAAATTGATCATCACATCTTTATTACTTGTAGAGGTTTAGAAGGGCACTCAAGGTTTATTTGAGTGTTAAAATATATGAATTGTTGATTTCCTTAAGAGTGTAAGTCCTAAATGTCCATGGACATTCGTTACAGGAGACTCTAGGGCTTCAGTCACCTTGGAATTAAGAAAATGAGAAATTTGCCTTGTCAATTTCTTCCTGAGGGTGGATAGATGTGAACTGAGGCTTTGCAGATGTGTATATGGAATAACACCAGTGAATGGGAAGAGCTCAAACTGTTTTGTGTAATCACCGCTTTGCATCATAAATATATTTTATAGTGAAAGACAGGATTTTTTTGGGAAGGGGAAGGGCATCCTTTTTTTCTTGTCATGCCCTGTGACTTACAAATTGACTGGAAAAAAAAGACTTTTAAATACCTATTAATGTCAAAGTAAAGGGAGATTTTAGTAGGAAAAAATTATATTTGATAAACTTGATTATATACATAAAAGCAGCAATATATGATTTTGTCTTTATATTGCAGTGGAACAGATAAAACCTAAGTAAACTTTGAGTCTTGTTTCTCCATTTATAGTTGGACAGGTGTAAAATCCTTAGTCTTTCTTGACCTGAATCATATTACTTCAGGATGATGCTGTTTAAGGCAAGTATATTATTAAGGAGGATTGAAGAAAACTTAATAACACAGAAAGGTAGATCTATTATAAAGCAGGCATTGTTATATAAGCCAAATGGCCTATAGTGTTCAAAAGACTTTTTAGAATACTCTTAAAAGAAGACACCTTAGAAGACTATACAAATTACAAAACTAATACCAAAGTGACATCACAGTTGGATTTTATTTCTATATGAGGTTTATAACAAAGAAGAACTTGTGCATGAAGTTCTGTTTGAATAGGGACTTGCAGAACTTATAAAGATCTTTCTCAGATCTAGATGGACCTTTACACTGAGTCAGTCAAGGTGAGATGATGGAATGACATGTGGGGGTTGGCCCCTCAAGTATGTCTTATCCTGAGTCTTTAAGAAGAGCATTCTCTTCTGCATCTCAGATCTGCTTGAATTTGTCTAGTATGTGGACTTTCTTCTTCCAAAGCATCTCCTTTTCTCTGTGTCCACTCTTTTCTTGAGTAATTCCCACATAACTTCAAATGTAACTTTTGTGTCACTGATTCCTGAATACTATATCCCAGAACCAGAACACTTTCCTAAACTTGTAGGTACAGGCGATAGCCTGATTACCACCTGCCTAGCTTTGTTTTATGGCATTTCAGTTCACGGTCCTAACACTCAAAGCAGTTGCATCTTCTGCATTCCTTGTTTCAATCAATGGAGACATGATTCTTGCTGCTCTTTTCAAAATAGATAATCTACATAAAGAGGATCACCTTTTTCAAATATCCACGAACTTCTGTTAGATTGTACTCACATGCCTCTGGGAGTTGTTGTCATCATTATTCTTCCAAAAATTTAAATTTTGCCAAATTTTTAAAATTCAGGAAAGTACAAAGAAAAGAAAATCACAATCATCTGTCCTTTCTTTTTTTTTTTTTTNCCCATCCTCCACCCTCCCCCCTCCCCACCTCCCTCCTCCCCTCCCCTCCTCTCTCTCTACCTCCTCCACTGTATAACCCTTTCTTGCTCCAAGTTTTACAGCCTCCATCACTACCACCCTGTCCCAGCATCCTTTACCTGGGATTCCAGTAGCCTCCTTTTTATGTTTCTACCTTGGCTTCTCAATTGTCTGATTTCCATGAAGCCGCCACATGGATTAATAAAGTCAAGTCAAATGATTCCCTGCTCAAAATTCTCATAAGCCAGAGTAAAAGGCAAACTTCAAGCGTGGCCTGTAGGGGGCCTTTTCTGAGTACCACACACTCTTTTCCTGCAACCCATCCCCTCTGACCTCACCCCCTACTTTCATCTCTCTAGGCCTTCTTCCTGGTCTTGAAAGATGCTGACCACGTCCTGCCTAATGTCTTTGTTCTTGCTGCTCTGCCTGCCTGGAATGCTCCTTCCCTTATGTACCTCCATAGCTTGCTCCCTTTCTTCAGGTCTATATTCAACTATCAAGAACTATTCTTTGGACACTCTGTCTTACTGACAAATCACAAAAGTTCACATCACTATTACCTGGGAGTGACCATATGACTTGCCACCCCAAACAGGACACTTTTAGGAGTGAAAAGAAGCCCCAATCAGGTAGGAAATGGGGCATGAGTCATAAACTGGGTATGGCCTAGAAAACTGGGATATATGGTCATCCTTTTAGATTTTCTTTATTTTATTTGTTCTTTGTAATTATACATGACAGTAGATTGTATTTTGCCACAATGTGCATACATAGAGCACAACTTATTCTATTTAGGATTCCATTCTTTTGGTTGTACATGATACAGAATTACCCTGGTTGTGTATTCAAATACAAGGCTAGGAAAGTTATGTGATTAATTCCACCCTCCTTCCTATTCCCCTCCCCCTTCCCTTCATTCCCCTAGATCTAATTCAATGGGTTCTATTCTTTCCCTCCCCACCCTCCCTTGTTTTGGGTAAGCATTCACACATCAGAGAGAATATTTGGCCTTTGGTTTTTGGGGATTGGCTTATTTCACTCAGGATGATATTCACCAGTTCCATCCATTTATCAGAAAATGCCATTATTTGGGGCTGGGGATGTGGCTCAAGTGGTAGCGCGCTCGCCTGGCATGCGTGCGGCCCGGGTTCGATCCTCAGCACCACATACAAACAAAGATGTTGTGTCCGCCAAAAACTAAGAAAAAAATAAATATTAAAAAAATTCTCTCTCTCTCTCTCTCTCTCTCTCTTAAAAAAAAGAAAAAGAAAATGCCATTATTTCATATTTCTTTATGGCTGAGTAATATTCCATTGTGTACATATACCACATTTTCTTTATTCATTCATCTGTTAAAGAACACCTAGGTTGTTTCCATAGTTTACATATTTTGAGTTGGGCTGCTATAAATATTGAGGTAGTTGCATTACTGTAGTATGCTGTTTTAAAGTCCTTTGGGTATAGACTGAGGAGAGGGATATCTGGATCAAATGGTGGTTCCATTTCAAGTTTTCTGAGGGATCTCCATAATGTTTTCCATAATGGTTGCACCAATTTGCAGTCCTACCAACAATGTATGAGAGTAAATTTCTCCCCCCATCCTTGCCAACATTTATTGTTACTTGTATTCTTGATAATTGCCATTCTGACTGGAGTGAGATGGAATCTCAGTGTAGTTTTAGTTTGCATTTCTCTAATTGGTAGAGATGTTGAACATTTTTTCATATATTTTTTGACCATTCATATTTCTTCTGTCAAGTGCCTATTCAGTTCCTTTGCACATTTATTGATTGGATTATTTGGGTGTTTTTTTTTTGGTGTGAATTTTTTTGAGTTCTTTGTATAACCTGGAGATTAATGCTCTATCTGAGGTACAGGTGGCAAAGATTTTCTTCCACTCTATAGGATATCTGTTTATATTCTTGATTGTTTCCTTTGCTGTGAAGAAGCTTTTTAGTTTGATATGATCCCATTTCTTGATTCTTGATTTTACTTCTTGTGCTTTAGGAGTCTTATTGAGGAAGTTCATTCCTAAGCTGACACTATGGAGAATTGTGCCTACTTTTTCTTCTAGTAAGCACAGAGTCTCTGGCCTAATACTTAGGTCCTTGATCCCTTAGAGTTGAGTTTTGTGCAGGGTGAGCGATAAGGGTCCAATTTCACTCTATTACATATGGATTTCCTGTTTTCCCAGCACAATTTGATAAGGATGCTATCTTATCTCCTGCATATATTTATGGTGCCTTTGTCTAGTATGAGATAACTGTATTTATGTGCATGTATCTCTGTGTCTTCTATTCTGCACCATTGGTCTTCATGTCTGTTTTTGTGACTATACCATGCTGTTTTTGTTACAGTAGCTCTGTAGAATGATTTAAGGTCTGGTGTTGTGATGCCTCCTGCACCACTTTTCTTGCTAAGGATTGCTTTGGCTTTTGTGGGACTCTTATATTTCTAAATGAATTTCATGACTGTTTTTTTATTTCTATAAAGAACATCATAGAAATTTTAATAGGAACTGTGTTAAATGTGTATAGCATTTTTGGTAGTATGACCATTTTGGTAATATTAATTATGCCTATCCAAGGACATGGGAGATCTTTCCATTTTCTGAGGTCTTCTCCAATTTCTTTCTTTGGTGTTTTTTTTTTTTTTTTAAATTTCATCCCTGATTTTTTCAGCTATCCACTGCTCATTCAATAGTGTATTGTTTAGTGTCCAGGTGTTAGAGTAGCTTTCATTTTTTAATTTTATCATTAATTTCTAATTTAATTCCATTATGATCTGACAGAATCCAAGTTGTATTTGCTAAGAGTTGCTTTGTGGACTAAGATGTGGTCTATTTTAGAGAAGGATCTATGTGATGCTGAGAAGAAAGTGTATATTCATTTATTGATTGATGAAATATTATATATAATATAATATATAATATTAAGTCTAAATTATTAATTGTATTCTTTAATTCTATAGATTCTTTATATAATTTTTGTTTGGAGGAGCTAGCCAGTGGTAAGAGAGGTGTGTTAAAGTCACTGAGTATTATTGTGTTGTGATCAATTTGATTCTTGAGATTGTAAAGGGTTTATTTGATGTATATAGATGCTCCATTGTTTGGGCATAAATATTTAAGACTGTATGTCTTGTTGATGTATAGTTCCCTTAAACAATATGAAATGGCCTTCTTTGGCTCTTCTAATTAATTTTGATTTGAAGTCTAATTTATCAGATATGAGGATAGAAACTCCTGCTTGTTTTTAAGGTCCATGTGAATGGTAAGTTTTCTCTAGGTTGTTTTCTCTACAGTTTATCTTATATAAATGTGACATATAATAAATTTATATTCTATCTATTTCTTATCTGTTCTCCCTTCCTTACAAGTTCCTTGAAGAGACTTGTTTTTTTTTTTTTTTTGCTATTGTATATTCAGCACCATGGACAGTACTTACTACATGATAGGTTCTCAAATTTTTTTTAATAAATGAATTGTTGAGAATAAATTCATATTTTCAACATTCATAATTGCTATTGCCAACATATTAGAATATTAATCAAAATCAATGTCAGGAAGTACAAAAACTCCTAAATCTTATCTCCTAGAAATTCCCATTTTTTTCTTCTTCTCACTTTTTTTTTTTTTAAATTGGTGCGTTATAGTTGTACATACTGATGGGATTTGTTGTTACATATTCATACATACACACAATACACAAAAACCAATATAATGTGGTCAATATTACTTCCCCTAAAACTTTCCACCTCCTTCCACCATGTCCCATCCCTTGGTCCCTTTTCTCTACTGATATACCTTTGATTTTTTCATCAGATCTGTCCCCATATTTCTTCTCCTTTTTTTCTCCATAGCTTCCACATACGAGAGAACACATATGGCCATTAACCTTCTGAGTTTGACTTCTTTAGTTTAACATAATGGTCTCTAATTCCATCCATTTTCCTGTAAATGACATAATTCCATTTTTCTCTGTGGATGAAACTCCATTCTGTGTATAAACCACATCTTCAACTCCATTGTGTGTGTGTGTGTGTGTGTGTGTGTATCACATCTTCTATATCATATTCATCCATTGATGGACATACAGGTTGGTTTCATAGTTTGGCTATTGTGAATTATGCTGCTATAAACACGGGTATGCCTGTATCACTGTAGTATGATGACTTTAATTCTTTAGGAAAAATACTAAAGAGTAGTATAGATGGGTTATATGGTTGTTCCATGCCTAATCTGTTGAGGAATCTCCATATGGATTTCCATAGTGGTTATACTAATTTACAGTCCCACCAACAGTGTAAAAGTGTTCTTTTTTTCTCCATATTCCCTCTAGCATTGATTATTATTTGTATTCTTGATGACTGCCATTCTGACTGGTGTGAGATGAAACCTGAGTGTTTTGATTTGCATAAAAATTCCCATTTTGTAGATATCTTCCATTTGGATGGATGGAAAAATTAAAAAAATGAAGTCATTATTGATGATATTCTAAAATTAAGGGTATTTTGTTTGATTTAAAGATGGAAAAAATGAGGCAAATATTTCTTTAAAAAAGGGATTTTATTTTTATAGATTTATTTTAAGGATGGAAAAGGAGTTTGGAGAACTCTAACAGGTTAATTTATTTAAAAAAACTCTCTCTCTCTCTCTCTCTCTCTATATATATATATATATACATATATATATAAAATTATTAAATATGCTTTTAAGTTTAAAAAAGTGCTCTCATAATTTCCATTGCTCCTTTCCCTTTTCTCATGAATATTATTTTTAGTTTTGTTGTTGTTTTTCTTTGAATAGGTACAGTTGTTTAAGAATTGACTTTATATGTAGGTTGATTCAGTCTCACTACCTGACTCCTTATTAGGGTTTCTTTATTGTGAAGATCTTTATATGATGTCTTTTACTTTGGTTTCAATTTTGCTGTCAGGCAAACTGTTAAAGAAATGCTCATGGCTAGTGTATCACTTGAGTTATACTTTTTGGTTACACTTTCTTACTGAACCTATATGCAGTACTTTATCTTCTGGCATTTAACTTTCTTTCAGCAGCAACCTGATTTTTTCCCCTTCTGTGAAGAAATCTCTCTTATCACCATACATTTTATTTACCTGATGGCTGAACCAGTACTTTTGTCTGTTATTGTTTCTCTTTTGAAGTTCAAAAACTTAATGTATTTTTTTCCTAGAGGTGTTTTTCTTTTTTCTAAATTTCCCAGAACATATTAAGTTCCTTTAAATCTGAAGATTCAGTTGTTTTTTGCATTTTGTGAAATTTCTTAAGTTATATCTTTGAATACATCTTGTTTCATTTGCTGGATTCTATTATAACACATTAGCCCATGTTGGATCAGTTATGCATGTAATCTCTACTGGCTTTATCTAATGCCTTTAATATTGTTTTTATAAATTAGAAGTCACTATTATGTCTTATGTCTTTTTCTATGTTAACTAATATGATTTTTCAGTGGTGTTTATTTTGTTCTTGTTTTTGTTTTTATTTCAAACTTGATTTAATTTTATTCTATTTTGTCAACTGGTCTTTGGGTTTTTTTTTCTTTTGAGTTGCTAGTCTTAGTCATTTTATAGTGTGAAGTAATCCATTATTTTATTTTTATTTAATTTGTTTCATTTTTCTTATAGTTTGGTTTCTTTTTCTGGACTTTACATGCATGTTTTCTGCTATAATGTTTGCATACTGTCCGTGTAATTTTTTTTTATAACCTTGTTCAAGCTTGAGTGGCTCTGACTACAATTTCTTCAATATGGTATGGGCAATGACTTGATCCTCCCAGAATACAGTCAGCCCTCTGTATCCCTGGGGAATTGGTTCCAGGACCCCATAAGAATGCCAAAATTCATACAAGCTCAAATCTTATACATAAAATGGTGTATTATTTGTGTATAAACTATACATATCATTCTGTATACTTCAAATCATCTTTAGGTTACTTATATAACCAAATATAATGCAAAATTATATAAATGGTATTTACACTGTAATATTTAGGGAATAATGGCAAGGAAAAATATTTGCACATGTTCAGTACATACGCAATTTTCTTTAAATATTTTCAATTTGCAGTTGGTAGAATCCCATGTATGTGAAACCTGGGGATTCAGGTTAAAAAGAATTATTTCTCAAAAAGAATTATTTCTTTTTTTCTTCTTCAAACTATAGTTAAAGGAGGTGGTTTCACTCTATCTACTTTTCCATCATCTGATGGAATAGCCAGAAAGGAAAAAACTCAATATTCTTAGACTATTTGAGCTTTACTCTTTCTCCTAAAAGAGCAAAATTCCAAGAATCAGAGTTTGCCTCCTCATCTAGTAGGGAGTGTCCCATCCAATTGTTTTCTTCTCTCCAAATTTACAGTGGCAGTGAGGGCATGCCACTCCTTACATGTCTCTTTTGTTCCCATCAACTCAAATACCAAACTTCTTGTAGGATGATGCTGTCATGTTTTCTTCTTCTCTGTATTCTTCCACAAAATTATTTTCACCATACCTGGAAATATTCTTTCTTATTTCTATTTTCTTTTCCATCCCATTATCTATCCAGATAAATTTTACCTAAATTTAAAGATTCAGCAGAAACACATACATTTCTTTGAAACTTAAGGACTTTTTCTGGTTCCCATAGGATAATTCATAGATCCTATCACATTACAGTAATTATTTGTTTGCATATTCTTTTCCAGATTAAAACCTAATTTCTTTCTTCCTACTGAAAATGTGCCTAGTTATTCCTTGTGGAGTAGATAAATGAACATCTAGCATTCTGCAGTTTGTGTTGACATATACATTTAAAAACAACTGCAGAAGCAAAGTAACTTAGTTTTTTGAGCATGATTGTCAGCCTCCACATCACAACTACCTCTAATACACATTTACTGTGCATATCTGGGCGTGATAGACTAGAATCTCTAAAAAACAAAGAGGCTAATAGAAAACACACTTTCCCTTATCTCTTGTGTTTTAGAATGGGTGAGACTTTCTGAGGATGCATTTTCAGAGCTCTTCAAATAACAGCATCTGCTGCTGCCATCTTCAGGGAAAGTATCTGTGATTGGCTTGGCTTGGTCATAGTGCTTGCTGGCTATGAGTGTGAGAAAATGCCTCTGATGAATGGAGGAGCACTTTGTGTCCATGCAAGTACTTTACTATGGTGGAAATTTATACATGCATTCTCTTCTCCTCCGATGCACAATATAATCAAATATTTCTTTTGTTTTCTTGTAGGTCTTCTGACCATGGAAATAGAAAGGGAAGCATTCTCCCAGTGAGCAAACTCCCGGGGGTGGTGGTATGGGTAACTGGCGCCCTGATTCCCACGATCGGAATGCCCAGAAATTCTCCACTGAGGCTATTAAGATAACTATGCGGATGCACTACCTGGTTTACATAGTGACATACTTTGAAGGAGAGAGGCTCTGTGTTTGCATTAACCTGGACCTTATCTCAGTTAGCTAGCACTCAGGATTAAAGGAATACTGGCTAAAATGTAGTCATTGGTGATGGGTAATATGTAACTTTTTGGGTTATTAAAGATGATGGCAGAGAGGGGTAGGCACCCCCTTATGTCTGCCATCCTTCTGTCTGTCTGCACCATCCCTGTGTATCTGTATCTGTCCTTTGTGCACCTCCTCCACAAGTCTCCCCGCACAGGTGTTCCTTTATATTTTCTGAAATTATTCATGGACATTTTTTCTCAAGCAACTACACCCAAAAAGAAGATATAAGAAATAATTACTGAAATCATTTAGTACAGTGCCTTTTGATTACTAGAGAAGAATGTAAATTAAAACAATAGAGATTTTTAGCAAGTATAGTAAGATGATGCCCAGCTTAGAGTAGGGGTTATTTTTAAGGCAGAGAAGACATTTCTGTCATCCAGTTATGTGCTATGGTAGACCACAAGAGATACCAACCCCCTAAAGTTTGTCACAGATAGGTTGCTATGATAAAGGCTTCTTGTTTTCAATTTAAAGGTTCTTGTAGTTCTGTCACTAGTTAATGCTTCATTATCAGACAGTAAAAGTAATGATTCAAAACATCTCACCTGGATCAACACCAGTAAATACTACTGCACATGATATAAACTAAAAATTTCCTAGAATGTATTTATAAGACATCAGTAAAATCAGAATTATTCATATTATTTACATAAAAGGATTAGGTAGAGAACACATATCAGAATAAAATGTTTCTGAAAAAATTACTTAGAACCATATTTATTTTTTTATTCTTTTAAACTTTATTTTTATAATAAAATTTAAAAAATAATTTTTAAAATAATAAAATAGTAAAATTTCATCTAAGATTTTGAGTTCTAAATCTTAATTGCTGTGTGGATTAGATTGTTAATTTATTCAAATACCCCTGTCTTTTGGATTATGGAGACACAGGATAAGATCAAAGAAGATAAATATTTTGGTTAAGTAGTTAGTCTAATGAATTCTGGAACAATTTTCTCCAAGTAGTATAAAATAATACTTGAAGTTCTTATTCTTTTCTGATAATGATATCTACCCAACATTATAACTTAGGAACATTTTTTTTCAATGTTCTTTATACCACCTGTAGGATAAAACTAGGAAATACTGATGCATAAGTTCACTTTTTTGTCACGTGTTGGCTGTGACATAATGTGCTGCTTGATTTTTAACCCACTGTTTACATTTCAATCTTCAGGATCCAGTAAATTCAACAATGGCTGCCATTTCTCTAGAACCTCCTCACATTTTAGTTTCAGAAAATTATTTACAGCAGCAGTTTCTGCCTACTAACATTTCTGCTGTCAGTAACAGTTATCTTGTTGATGAGCCTGCGAATTTTTAAGTAGACCACTTGGTTGTATAGTAAAATATAATTTGGTGTTGTTTAAACAAGTTTCCCTTTGGAAATTTTATTTTTTAAACATATGCTTAATTCATCTTCATTTAGTGCTATTTCTGCCTTTTGTTGAAAGAGTCCCTTGCTCTTTTGTGTTGTGATATTCAATTTCCTAAATAGTTTTTGGCTTATAATTCAGCAGTTTTAAGAAATAAAAAAAATAAGAAAATACCCTGCTGTAGAGACAGTCTGGAACCAAAGAAACCCACTGGGCCCTAAAAAAACTGTTTCCTCAGTCCCCAACACGGTGCTTCCATATGGATGTGATATTTCTCATCCTGAATATGTCATTGCTGCTCGCGTCTGATTTATATATCTGTGCAAGTTGGGTATGTTCCCACTGCAGATGTGAATGATGAAAGTTTTGAAAACTTAGCCAATAGCATCAAGCGGTTTGGTTATATAAGCAAGGATAAAAAGAGACTTTGAAATAAATAAGCTTTTTTATGATCACATTAAATATGTATGTTGTAACATAAAATATCTCAAGGTTTTACAATGTACGTGCACAAGGCCCTGAAGATATCTCTTTATATAGTACAAAATCTCATAAACTGTTCATCTGACCAAAGAATATCCATCTTCCCTTTGTGGCTGGGGATAGAACTGAATGTAAAGCCGTGTATAATGCAAACAGTTCTTTCCTCAGGGCACTGTTCTCTGAAATAGTTCACCTTAATGGCTACCCTCATTTATGTAGTCACTGTACTTTCTTTGATGGATCATGATGACACTAAGAGACTCTCTGAAAAAGATGAGAACATTGTAGCAGTATTTTAATACGTGCAGAAACTTCTCCATCATCGAAGTGTTGCTGGATTTGAGCAAGGCCTACATGTTCAGACTAATCTGCGTGTTTTTATTGACTTGTACAGTGAAACTGGAAATTCATCCCCATCCCAACACATCAAACAAAAACTTTCCCTTCTAAAAGGGTTAAGTCTACAAAGATTATTTATTTATTTATTTTTTGGTGTATGTGTGAGTTTATATAGAGAGTTTGATCTGCCAAAAATATCAAACACTGTTTTTCTCACTTCCTTACAGCAATCTATTCATAAGAATGTTTGATAGATATATTCCTTTATAGTTCAAGTGAAGTTTGATTCAACAACTATTCAGTAATGCTACTTTTAATTAGGCTTAAATCAAAAATTTTATTTTTAGATAATGGGAACTGGTAAAAAGTGTCAGAAATTGATTTATGCCTCAATGTTATCTGCTACCACTTACTATAAAATTAAATCACATAAAATAAGACACTGTCTTTTTATCTGATTTTGCTAAACTGAGAAGAGAACTAAAAAAATATATAAAATAAAGGCTATCAGTTTTTTCTAAGAGCTGATTTTTCCTGATCCTGTGATGAATCCAATTGTAAGATCATTCATAGAGGAAAGTAAAGCAATAATATAAAGCCAGAAAAAAAGAACAAACAAAAAATGTAACACTGTACCACATCTATAACCAAACATTCAAGAGAAAAATATTTACCTAATGATGCTTAGGTGATTAGTGTCTGACAACCAATTTGACTCTTTAATTTCCTCCCTCCCCTGGCTCTTGCTCTGGCAATTTAGTTGGCTAAGTTTGAACAACTGTAGTGCTACACAAATATTGCAAGAAAGCGAATGTTGGAGAAAAGAACTCACTTCAATCCACTTTTAGTACTTTCATACACACGTATGCATTTATAAACCACATGTGATATTGTTTTGTCTGTGTTTTGAGTGAACAAAAAGGGCATATGTACATACTTTCTTCCACCAATATCATGTTAAATTTATTCTTGTTGATAAGTGCTACCTTTATTCTTTCTTAAATAAAAGAGTTTTAAAAAGGAAGAGTTCTTGCTTTTCTACTGGGAAATGAGATGCCAAAATTTCTATCTCACTCTAATAGTAACTTTTCATTGTCTGATAAAACAACTGCTCAATTCAGTCAATTTGTTGGTGGGAAACAGTCCAATAGGTTGGATAAAGCCAATAAAAGTGGCAGCAGGGCTTGGCGTTCTGTAACTCAGGGAAAATCTGGACCTTCCCACTTCTCCAAGATCTCAAGATCCAGTGCTCCTCTGCTTTCCTACTTGGGTTTCATAACTCAATGTCCGTATTGTCTAGTCTCTTCCTTTTTCTTCTTCTTTGACCATTTGCTTTAGACTTCTTTTACAGTCTCCTTGCCTTGGCAAGAATTCTTCTTCCTATTCTGTGGCCTAATTTGGGACTCATTAGAGGCTCAGGGATTCCTCGGCTTCTCCTGCCCCTGTTATTCCCACCCCTTTCCATCTTTTGAGTTCTTATCCTTGTGCTTAAATATGAGTGACTCAATCATGCACAAATTGCTAGTAGGATTGTTTGGATAAGGGTACCCTAGAATTTCTCTCATTCTATTAATTCCTTAATTGAAACTTCAAGTGAACATTGTTTTGCATGTGAATATCAAACCAAGAGAAAGAAAGAAGCAATTGATTTAAATCAGATATGTGTAAAGTACCCAAAAGAATACTTGAGTATAGAAAATTCTCAACAAATGATGGTCATTATTATAAGGATTTAAATATCATTAAATGGTAGAGCTTATTTTCATGTTTCATTTCTTTTTATATTTTCTGTTTGGATTTAGACTACAAAAGACCAAGAAATTTCTTTTGTGTAAGCTAATAAAGAACAGGGAACTGTTTTCTGACTCACTTATTAGAGGTGACCTGCAGTCCTGAGAGAACCTCCATACTTACTTCAAGAGGGCATACTGATGACAGAGTTGGCAGAGTGGGGCAAGAGGCACGGCAAGAAGTGGAGAAGGAATTGACTCCATCCCTATAAATACATCATAGGTCCCATGGAGATGAGAGCCACTGACGGTAACTGCTGTACTGAGAAAACAAAAGATGGTAAGGAAAGGGAATTGTGTATGAAACATTTGTTCTTAATTTCTTTTTAAAAAAATGTTAGGATAGAAAGCACTGTAAATACAGTATATTTCACTCATATTCTATAGTCCATTTTTTTAAAGAACAAATATCATCTGGGACTAAGTATAAAAAAGGAATTCATTTCCGTAACTACCACAAAATTTTTTTATAATTGCATACTTTCTGAATGACCTTTAAGCTATGATAATGTTTGAAGTTGGTTTTCCCAATGGGTGAATTACAATTATAAGGCGATGGTGATAATAGCTCAGGTCACAGGTGGAATAATTGAATATCATTAACAATGACATTTGATTATGTTTCTTCATTTTTTTTCAGATGATATGTCAAGTTCCTTATAAAATCAGAGACCATGGGGATCCATTATTGCTAGAGTTGATGGTAGTGCAGTTTTATAATCGTGTAATAAATTAGCATTTAATACTGATAGATTTAATCCTAAACTCAGAGGTTTGCTTTGTTTTAAAGATTTTTTTTTTTGCAAGAAGCAGTAAGGAAGCCATTCAGAAAATGCAGGAAATAAAAATCATATCCAAATAAATGGGTCTTGGGTTTTTGAAATTATTTAACTTAGAATATTATTCAATGCTAAAAAAAGCTAAAAGGAATTCAGTGTCAAAAAAATCCAATTCTCTTGAGTTCACCAATTATGTATACTTTTCTGTTTCTAGTTTTTTTAAATACATACTCTTTTCTCCATTCTAGTTCTTCTTATTCTTTTAAAACTTATTTCCCATGCTAAAAGGAGTTGTAAGTACAAAGTTTTACACAGGGTGAGAATTCTCTCAGAAATGCAGATTGGTATGAATATCAAGGAAAAAAATATGCTTATCACATTTTTCCCATTTTGTTTAATAATTATTTTATTAGGTCAGGTATGGTTTAGATTAGGACCTTCATGGTCAGGTGTTTTGTTTTATTTTGTTTTTAGATATTGCAGTGAGTTAAAATGCTAATAAGATACTATTGAAATATTCATGGTTTGGCTTCCTTATCAACTTAAGTCTATTTCTTTTGTGGTAAGAATTGTATTTTTTGTTTAAAATGTAACTCAGATTTAAATGGCTGGAGTATGTGTGTTGATCTTTCTCTGTTTGTACATACGTATGTTGGCATTACAGAACCAACATCTTGCTATAATGAAGGTTTTGGAGTTTATCCTTGGTGAAGCATAAAATTTCAGAATATATTGCATTATTGTTAAATCTAATCTTTTAATATAGAGCAATGTATCTCTCAATCCTTTAATATATATTTGTAATTCATTTTCCCTCAGGAAAAAACAAAGGAAAAAGTCAGTATCATTCAATATGTGAATGAATATGTAATGTAACATTTTACATTTTATTTATTAACTTTCAGTCCCTTGAAAAGTGTCTAAGTCTGCTTAATTTGCTATTAAATGAAAAAATAGGCTGTTTTTGAAACAGCTACAACATTGTATTGCACTAATATGGCTTCATGCTTGTCTTATTAAGAGCAAGATATTAGGAGGATTTATAATGTACATGGAAATGCCAACTATGGTAATCTGATGTTTCATGGATGCTTACTCCTCAGATTGTTACTCAATAGTTGCTTTTAGTTCAGGATTACATTTAGCATCACCATAAAAACTTAGACAGAAACTTGAAAAGTCTGATAATAACCCCTGATGGTTCTTTTGAGGTTGTTGGGCTTGATTTATTTGCATACTTGTTTAATTGTCTGTAATATTTAACTGTTGGTAAGTAGATTCACTGCTACTATCAGTTTGACCACTACATTCAAATCAGTTCATTATGATGATTATCAAAAGAATTTTTACGGACAGTATGATATTACCTGTGTGGATGGTTATATAAAGCCTCATTTTCAAGCATGTTGCTGTTTGAACTTGAGTGACTAACGCCAAATAAATCAAACATAAGAGGTGTTATGAGTGGCTAAGTAGGCAACTTAGTAGCTGTCTCTGAAGCATTCTAATCCGTGTCAGTGGGCATTTCTGAAGCAGCTGGAAGCTGGGACTGGTGAATATGTACTTTGGCTGGGCGAACCCTGTCCTTTCCTTTGGGCCTTATAGTCAGTTCTTAGATCCCTCTGTCGGTTATTTTTAAAATATTTTTACCAAGATATAGAAGGCATTGGAATACGTTCAGAATTTTGTTTTTAAAGTTTTTCATTTTAAGTCTCAATTCTTAACAATTCAGAGAGATGGAGAGAAAAATATTGGCAAGTGAAAGGAGAGATGTTTGATTTACATATTGTTCATAAACATGGTGTTTTAGATATAGAGATAGTTTTCTGGAAATAAGTATTTGTAGTAGATATCTTCTCTCATAATGGTAAAGTAATAGATCTATTCAAAAAGATGTTTTGAACATTTCACCATAATCCTGTTTATCTATATGTCTATTTATCATTTATGTATATAATTTATTGCTGAACCATTAGAAGGTAAGTTGTAGACATCATGACAATTCACCCTAAATACTTGAACATCTATCTTATACCTAGAACAGTCAATAGTAACTCAACCATCTCATCTAATATATGTTCATATTCAAATTTCTGTATTTTTCCCATAATGTCTTTTAGAGCTGAAACAAATGTTTTGATATAATATTTTGTAAAATGAATCAACTTCTCATATCAATATGTTATAATTCTATTTTCTCACAATAGTAATTGGCCATTGAATAGGCCTGAGCTTCGATGGCCCCAAGCCACCAACTAAACTCACTAGAGTAATTTGCTGGAATGAGAAATGCTAGCTGCCCAAACCGAAGAATGTTAATCAGCAACCAGCCTGACCATGATTTCTGAGGTGCTAATCACTTGGAAAAATTGCCTCTCATTGGCTCCATTTATAGATAATTACTAATTGAAAAGCAGCTAGAATAGTGAGAAGGTATATTAGCATGTTAATAGGTCTTTGTGCCCAAAGGCTTTTGATTATAAATTATGAAGACTGCATTAGCCAGATGGGCAGGATTAATTAGCAGGCTGGTATTACCTGGCATCCTATGGTGGTTGAGAGTAAACAAAGTGACCATAACCATTTCAGTATAGTTTGTCATTAAATTGCTTGCTCTTGGTATCTGGAATAGGATTTTATTCTATAGTTACAGCACTGATGGAGAATCAGTAATTCTGGATGCTAATAACTAGCAAAGCAGTTAGTCTTTTATTTTTTTTTAACCTGGGCTAAAATCAATCTTCATGTGCTTCAATTTCTTTCATCTTTAAAAACACAAGTTGTATGACAGAGGAGAAAAACTCAAAATTGGAATTCTAGAGACTTAGATTGTAATCCTGCTATTGGGTGATTCATTTAATTTTTTCATGCTTCAGTTTCCTCATCTGTAGCCTAATGAGGCTGAAGTAGAAATTCTCTAAAGTCATTTTCAACTTTGAGATTTTGTGAGACTATAGACTCATGCCCAGTAATAGATCTGGAGAAATAGCCAAAAATAATCTTTTCAGTAGAGCAACTTAAACCAATATTTCAAATGAAAACCATTTTCAATAAATAAACATACCAGGGATGATTTTATATTTCTCAAATTGTGTAGGCCACTTTATTGGCTTCCTAGGTGGATACCCTTCCTAGGTAAGTGGGTTATTGTTCTCTTTGTTCTTTTTTTTTTTTGGAACTATGACTTCTACAGAGGTACTGTGAGAATCCTGGAAAGGAGAGAGGCAAGGACTCATATCTCTGTTCATGAGGAAGTATTAAAGACTCTCTTGAGCTTGGTAGGAATAAATGATGCTACTTCTGATATCTTTATCTCAGGAGTTTCAATTGTATGAAGCTATTATTTTACTATTTGACAGAGTTAAATACAACTACGGTTAACTACAGTTTAACTACAATTGTAGTGAAAATAAAACTGTGACATAAAGGGGCCAGTTCCCAAAAATTCTTCCATGAGTATGTGATTTTGATTAGAGGTATTTTTACTATCAACCACAATAATAACTAACATTTAATGAGCACTTACTATTTGATGGGAATAGGACTAAATGCTTTATAAGGATTATTATAATTAATCTTCATGAAACACTATGGCATAGGTTTTTTTAATTAATGCTTAATGGTTATTATACATAGTAGTTCATAAATAATATAGGATTTGTAGTATTCATATATGATATTGATTCTTAGTAGGCTCATCTAAATTGATGAAGAAACTAAACTGTGGAGAGTTTAGCCCACTCAACTAGGGTACAGAATAGAGCTGCTATTTGAACTTGGGATGTGCTCTCTGTTGTTGCTGATGTGGTATCTCAGGTTACAGAAGGCTTGCAGGTTTTGCTCAGCAACATCTGTAGCTCCATGTCTCTGGGCAGAGTATCATTTAGAGAATCCTTAAAGCTTTTCTTTGTCTTCTCTGGGATTACTTCTGCCTGCAGCATATTCCTCCGTAGTAGCTTTCCTGATTTCCTAGCAAGATACTTGGTGATTATGTTGTAGAAAGGATTTAAAAATTGGGGGGGCTTATTTCCAAGCTCCATTTTAGTTCTGTCTTCAGCCTTCCTGCAACTTAGAGCACACATTCCAGTTATGATTAATAGGACTGTAGTGTTGGCACTTAGCTTCATGTCAGGGTGATGGTCCTGACCTGACATTTTCATTTTCAACCGTTAATAGGTGGCATTGATAAAATGCATTAAAAAAATCAAATGTGTTGAGGTGTTAACTTATAAAGAAGGTCAAAATAAAACAAACCATTACTTATGACCTTTGGTTGGAGCTCAATGTCATACTTCTGCCATGTTTTATTGGCTCCCCAAATTTCCTTTCTCTCTACTTTGTCTAACAATGACTTGGTAGACAGCATAATACTTAAGTCACAGAATTCAGTTACAGCTTTCCGTTTTATTTGAAAGTTTTTCTTCTCAACTGAAATTTATCTATTCATTTAAAAGATGAAAGGCAACTTGAAAATTATTATGTTTAAATAACTTTGATGTCATTTTAGTGATATGTCCATAAAATGCACAGTACTTCATTGTTCATTAGCAATCAGAGTAATCTGGTATCTGTCCCCAAAATGACTCTGATTCCATTGCTGCATAATACTGATAATTTGGTTGGTAATTATTAGTACTAATAATTAGCATTTATCATATATATATATATATATATATCCCATGTATCAGGCACTGGGCCAAATATTATACGAGTATTATATCACCTTCAAATAACCTGATGAAGGAAATACTAATATCATCCTCATTAAAAAATATTCCATTTTAAGAGGCAAAAGTTATCAAAGCAATATGCACATATATTGAAGAGTAAAGAAGAACCTATAATGAAAAGCACTTTTGCATTGCTATTTCTCTCTATACCAAGTTCCTCTCCCTCTTCCCAGAAGCAACTTTTTCTAATTATTTCTAATTCTTTGACTATTTGTCTTTAAATATAATATATGCCAATACTAATTTAGTAAATTTAGTTGGTTCCCTCTAGTATTATTTTACTTTCACGAAATGTCTAGAACAGGCAAATCTGAAGAGCTGGAAATCAGATTAGTGGTTCATAGGGCTGGGGAGGGTGAATCAGTGCTTAGCTGCTTGACAGGTGTGGGAATTCTTTTTCAGGGTGATGAAAATGCTGAGATTAGATCGTGGTGGTCATGTATAACATTGTCAACGTGCTAAAAACCAATGAATTTCTTTGCGGTACTGGGGATTGACCCAATGGGTGCTCTACCTGAGCTAGATACTCACTCCTTTTATTTTGAGACAGAGTTTCACTAAGTTTTTGAGGGTCAACAATCCAGGCTGGCTTCAAACTTGTAATCCTCTTGACTCAGCTTCCAGAGTTTCTGGGATTATAGCTGTGCCCAGTTTAGCCCACTGAATTGTATAATTTAAAATGGTTAAAATAGTCAATTTTTGTGTTAAGTGAATCTCACCTCAGTAGAAATTTAGATGATTCTCTAGTTGGAAACTCACCTACATTGCCCTTGTACTTATTAATGTTGTATAAATTAAGTTCCATTTATCATCTTTTTTTTTTTAGCATTGAGGAAATTGAGGCAGAAGATTGTGGTTAACTTTCCTAAAATCACACAAATAATCAACCTAGGACTTAGCCCCAGGTACAACTCTATGGACTGCACACAAAACCACTCTACAACTCTTCCTTCAAGATGGTAATTTTGGTGGGTGAAACTAAGTATGTAGAAAGGAAATCAGATCTTTGATTAAACTTTCAGTTGACTGCAGCCAGAATATTTATCTTGTACATATGAATTTTTACTTTAAAATGTTATTTCTGTTGTATTATTCCACTGTGATCACCCAAACTATCATTAGATATTATAAGATTTACCATACAAGAAAATGGGAGTCTACTAAGAGATTAAAGATGCCACTAAATTGTCTTGGGGGTTTATGGAAGTAGAAATAATCCAGTTTGGTGCATGAGGGGTTATAGTAGCTTACTTCTAATGTCTACTTAAAGAAGCGATTTTGAAAACAAGCCATTACCAGTGACAGTTATGCATACACACGACCCTTGGCTGCTGACAGTTAGCCAACTGCATTCCATTAGCCATATCAGCAGCAAAGATGTGTATTTGATTGTTGGTGTTGATTGAATATGTCTAAAAAGCAGCTGCAAGCGAAGTGTCTCTGTTCACTTTTTCAAAGTGACAGAGTCAGCCTCCTTTATCACGGCCCCTGAAGGGTGCAAAGAAGAGAACCACACTTCTCTCCCAGGGCCAGAATCAGTGCTAGAAAATTGTGTCAAATACTACCAAAGGCCCAGAGTATTTAGACAAGGATCGGAAAATGTTGTCTTGGAAAGGGAACGTGCTTTCCAAATAGTCCCTGTGTCTTATATTCTGTTTTGCTCTTTGTTAAAGTATTTTGTGTAACAATTAGTAATTCAATAAGCGAACACTTATTATGCATTAATTACTCAGACTGTGAAACCACTGAGCTAGGTTTGGTGGGGACAACAACTGGTGTGGAAGATGTTACTGTTTTTAAGAAATCTGTGTCAATCAGATTGGCAGGCAAAATATACTTATGAGATTCTTAAGGTTCTTTGATTTTAAAATAGAATTTAGCCATGCTCTGTACTCTCTGATGCAGATGACAAATGCTAAGAGAATCTGGAAATAATTTTTTCTCTTACTATAAAACATATATAAATATATAAATTTATATATAAATAAACATATAAAATATATAAACATATAAATATGTAATATATATATATATATATATATATATATATATATATATAAACATATAAAACAGTTTCTGTTTTGTTTTGTCCATAGCTTAAACAAAATACATCCCCTTACCACATCTCTTCTGAAATACAAATACACATTTTGAAGAGTTTGTGGTATAGTTTTCAAAAACATGAGTATGAATCAGCTTTGGGTTTAGTTTTTGTCTTTTGCTAGCTTTTGGACCTTGGCTAAATTATCTAACTCTATTAAGCCTCAATTTCTTATTTGTAAAATAAAGAAAATATTGGTGGTTACCTTATATCATTTATATGAGGATTAGAGAAGAGAATGTAAAGGACTTAGCACATTTCCCAATACATGATAAACACCCAGTAATAGCTTTTATCATTATTAATAACATTATAGAAGTTGTTGGAAAGTAAAAATGTAGATTACTTCTAACTCCCAAACCCACCAACTGAGATTATTTTGCTGTGTTCTAGTCTTTGACCTCATATAGAAATTACTTCTTAAAACAGCATGATTATAATTTCTCCATTAGCTTGAAAGGTCAATCTCGCCAATGGCAAGTTTTCAGCTGATGTGCTTCTTTGGCCCCTTGTGTTATAATGAGAATTTAATAATTATTTGTTGGCAAAATAAGTCCTCCCTGGTCTCTGTCTTCTCAAAGTTGCCCCTAGCTTCTTCCTGCCTTTCCCAGATACATTTCCTGAGGGATTGACTGCACCTTTGGACCCTGAAATACTCCACAAACTACTGTGATTGGCCTTTGGTGTCCACTGCTCCTCTCAACAGCACTTTCCAAGGTCATGGAGTCTTTCTTGCCTCTAATTCTGAAGGACACATTCAGTTCTTACCTTTCCCTCTTCCCTGTTTTAGTCAGCTTTTTCACACTGTGACTGAAAGACCTAACAAGAACAATTTTAGAGAAGGATAAGTTTATTTGGGGGCTCATGGTTTCAGAGATCTCAATCTAGACAGCAGGCTCTGTTCCTTAGGGCTTGAGGAGAAGAACACCACGGAAGAAGAATGTGGAAGAAGAAGGTGGCTCACACGATGATCAGAAAGCAGAGAGAGAGAAAGACTCCACTCACTAGATAGAAAATAAATACCCCACAGACATGCTCCTGGGGACCCACCTCCTCCAGCCACACCCTACTTGCCTTCAGTTACCACTCAGTTATTCCCATCAGGGGATTAATGCATTGATTGGGTTAAGGTTCTCATAACCCAATCATTTCTCCTCTAAACCTTCTTCATTGTCTCACACATGAGCTTTTAGGGGACACCTAATATCTAAACTGTTAACACTCCCTTTCTTCCCTCCCTCCGTCTCTTCCTTCCTTTCTGTACTGGGGTGGCACCCAGGGCTTTTTGCTTCCTAGGCAAACACTCTACCACTGAGCTACTTCCCCAGCCTCCATCCTAACTCACTCACTCACTTTCTTTCTTTCTCTCTCTCTCTCTCTCTCTTTCTTTCTTTCTTTCTTTCTTTCTTTCTTTCTTTCTTTCTTTCTTTCTTTCCCTTCCTTCCTTCCTTCCTTCCTTCCTTCCTTCCTTCCTTCCTTCCTTCCTTCCTTCCTTCCTTCCTTCCTTCCTTCCTTTCTCTTTCTTTCTTTCCTCTCTTTATAAAAACCCACTCAGAAAAGAATCAGATACTAATATCTTATTTTTTAAGTGATGAGTTCACCATGTGAAGCTACATAAATAGAGAAAAATTAGAGAAATGTGTTCAAAAAGCGGTTGTTTTTAATTATTTATTTCAGTTAATAAATTTAATTGATATTTTTAGCTTCTTGCAGAACTAGCAATCAGTATTGCTGACTTAGAACTTTTTAAATTTTGCTGGTAAAAAGAGAGTGGGTGAATTTATGCTTTGGATAATTCTGGAGGAGTTCTTTTGTGGATGCAAATTGTGTAAAAGGACTTGGAACCAGGAATATGTAAGTCTTTCAAAATCTAGAAGTTTGGCACTGCCTGATTTCAGAAGGGAAGAGGATTCTGCATTGGGAAGAGTTGCCTGGCTCTAAAGAATGGCAATGTGCCAGAAGAAGAAATAATTTTATCTGATATTGATTAACATGTTTATTGTGAAAAGTTAATTTTCTGTAACAGCAGAGGTTCTGTTCTGCCTAGGGTTTCTGAATATTTAAAAAAACAAAACAAAAACAAAAACCTGCAGGCATAATCAACGTTTATATTTTTTAAAGCATCCCACACACTGAGGATATTTATCAGCATCCAACTCAAGTGAATCAAATTGAGAACTTAGCAAAAATTTACAAACCACTGATATATTTTATATTTTTTAATTAAAAAATGGAAACTCCCACAAGTTAATTCCATAAGTAAATTCCATGGTATCACAGGTCACAACTGCCTCCAACCCCCGCCCCACACTTTTTTTTTTAAGCAACAATAAAGAAAATTAGGGAAATGAATATGTTCTTTTCAGCTTCAGATTAAAAACGAAAACGTCAGTCTCTAAAAGCTGTTTTTTAAAAGTTATTTTAAAAAAAAATTCACAGGGGAATTTTCTTTGCTTTACCTTGTTGACTGTGCTTGACTTATGGCAACTATAAAAACTGATGCATACTTTGGTGACTATATGTTCCCAGAGCAGAATTATATCAGGGCCCGATGCTAAAGCACTCTCTGTGCTTACCATTATCAAATGCTGAATCTCATTTTAGCTATGATAAAGGCCCCTAGTATTAAAACACTGGGGTTATAGATGATAGATGAAAAATGTATTTTTCAAACCATGGCCTTTTTGGTAGAACATGACTTGCTTACTATGGAAATATTTCCAGCTGCCTAGAAATGTTGCCTAGCAACCCTTGGAAACACAGAAAACCTAATATTGTCTCCGAGTTGCTTGTGGGTAAAGGGATTATTAAAAATATCAGTTAGAAAAAAGGACTACAAAGTTCGTTTTTTGGGCTTGACAACAACTCATACTTTTTAGTGGGTTTGTGCCTCTGTACCCCCTTTCTCATGGAATCAAGGGTTTTCATGCTTCCCCGTGAATTCTATAATCTATGTCTCTACAGTGCTGCAAAGAGGGTTAGTTGGAAAGATCATGCCCTTGCTCTCAGAGGATGCTCAGTCCCTCTTCCCAGCCTTCTGAAGCTGCTCTTTGCATCAGGATCAGCAGCCAGCCATCGGCGGCAGCTTTGATAGCTGTCTGTTGCTACAGCTGCCCGCTTCCTTCAGACCCAGTGATTTCTGAGTGGACTGGAGTAATTTGTAGTTGGCTGCCTCTGTGACTCTCTTTTGCTGGTCAGCCAAGGCAGGGGGCCGTGTGTTCCTGGAAGAGCTCCCTGAACTCCTGCCCTCTAATCTGATGCCTTTGCTTCTGTCCACACATTCCACTGAAGCGATGGGTATGAAGCTTGGAAA
Source organism: Marmota marmota marmota (assembly GCF_001458135.2). Classification (NCBI taxonomy): domain Eukaryota; kingdom Metazoa; phylum Chordata; class Mammalia; order Rodentia; family Sciuridae; genus Marmota; species Marmota marmota. Next base: position 21,116,931 of record NW_025999900.1, read on the forward strand.
GCCTCTGCATCAGCCAGATGCGTGTCCTGTGTTTTGAGCAAAGTAAAATGACTGATGGGGCTTGGGCTGGACTCTGTTCAAATTCCCTGTTTTCCTTTTGTTTATAGGATTAGAAAATTGTTTAGTTGGGTAAATGTATTGGGTGTCTTAGACCATAAATTGGTGGCTTTTAAACAATAGAAATTTATTTCTCACAATTCTGGAGGCCAGGAAGTCCAAGATCAAGGTGCTGGCAGATTCTGTGTCTGATGAGAGCTTGATTTCTGATTCACAGATGATCACTGTTTACTATAACCTTATATGGAGGAAGGGGCAAATGATCTCCCTCAGGCTTCCTTTATAAGGTTACTACTCACATTTGTGAGGACAGCCACCACAAAGCCTCAACCTCTTAATACCTCCTGATACCATCACCTAATGGTTTAGAATTTCAGCATCTGAATTTTGATAGGACACAAATATTCAGACTGTAGCAGTGAGTTTTTGATTCAGGTGATAGAAAATGAATCTTCATTAATTAATTTGAACATGAGTTGTATACCTCCTAAAACTGTGTATAGATTTGAGTGTGAACATATTTTCACTGAACTTTGAAAAGTCTATCTCCACCAATACTGAACTACTCTTAGTAATTTCTATACCAATAGAAAAAAGTTAGCATTTTGAATTTCTGTAGTGTTATAGTCTATAAAAGACGAAATATTTGCACCCTCATATGACCTAAGCAGCTGCTTTTGAGAGGGGTAGTATTATCTTCATTTTATAGAGGTAGAAGCTGATGTTTAAGCGGTAACAACCTGTGCAAGGTCATGAGCTAGGAAGTTGAAGGATACTGTGATTAGTAGATCCCTGAATTGGGAGGTCTGGGCTTGTGCTCCCCAAAGAATTTGGGGCAAATACCAAGATCTGGGGACATGGATTTCTTCATGCATTATGTTAAAGAAATAAAGTCAAATCATCTCCAACTATTAAAATTATTAATAAACAATGAAAGCGGCACAGTTAAAGCCACAAACTAGTTATTGTTGCTGCAAAAACCTGAAGATTTGGTGGTAAAAGCCTGAAAGAGACAATACCTGCTCCTTTAATGTTTATGGAGTGCTTAACTGTTCTTTTACCTTGTAGTAAGCCTCACACTAACTACCAAAGTTAATAATTCCAACCACTTTGAGAAGAGGGTGGCACTACATCTGTATTTTTTCCTTAAACACTGTTGGTGGAAATGTAAATTAGTAAGCCACTATGGAAAACTGAATGGAGATTCTCAAAAACTTAACAATAGAACTACCACATAATCTAGCAATCCCTTGTCTGATAGCTACTCAAAATGAATAGAATCAACTCCTTGTGGAAATATCTGCACTCTCCTGCTTGTTGCAACATTATTTACAACAGCCGAGATATGGAAACTATCTGTGTATCCACCAGCAGATGAGTAGACAAAAATTATCATAATAGTAACAAAGGAATATTGATAATAGAAACAAAATATTATCACTATTATCATATGTACAATAGGATTTTACTCAGCCTTAAAAAAGGATAGTCTGCCATTTGCAGCAACATAGATGAACTTGAAGACTGGAAAAAAAAAAAAACATAGATGAACTTGAAGACTGGCGAGGATGTGGGGAAAAGGGTACACTTGTACATTGCTGGTGGGACTGCAAATTGGTGCAGCCAATTTGGAAAGCAGTATGGAGATTTCTTGGAAAGCTGGGAATGGAGCCACCATTTGACCCAGCTATTCCCCTTCTTGGTCTATTCCCTAAAGACCTAAAAAGAGCATGCTACAGGGACACTGCTACATCGATGTTCATAGCAGCACAATTCACAATAGCAAGACTGTGGAACCAACCTAGATGCCCTTCAATAGACGAATGGATAAAAAAAATGTGGCATTTATACACAATGGAGTATTACTCTGCATTAAAAAATGACAAAATCATAGAATTTGCAGGGAAATGGATGGCACTAGAGCAGATTATGCTAAGTGAAGCTAGCCAATCCCTAAAAAACAAATGCCAAATGTCTTCTTTGATATAAGGAGAGTAACTAAGAACAGAGTAGGGACGAAGAGCATGAGAAGAAGATTAACATTAAACAGAGATGAGAGGTGGGAGGGAAAGGGAGAGAAAAGGGAAATTGCATGGAAATGGAAGGAGACCCTCAGGGTTATACAAAAGAACATACAAGAGGAAATGAGGGGAAAGGGAAAAATAATACAAGGGGGAGAAATGAAGGTCAGTAGAGGGGGTAGAGAGAGAAGAGGGGTGGGGAGGGGAGGGGAGGGGGGATAGTAGAGGATAGGAAAGGTAGCAGAACACGACAGTCACTAGTATGGCAATATGTAAATCAATGGATGTGTAATTGATGTGATTCTGCAATCTGTATATGGGCTAAAAATGGGAGTTCATAACCCACTTGAAGCAAAGTGTGAAAGATGATATATCAAGAACTATGTAATGTTTTGAACAACCAACAATAAAAAAAAAGAAAACAAATAAAGATCCATCGACAACTAAAAAAAAAAAAAAAGAAAAATGTTATGCTAAGTGAAATAAGCCAGACATAGAAGGAAAAAATGCTGCATGATCTCATTTATATGTGTATTAAAAAATACACAGGATAAAAGGGAAAAGAGTGGTGTATGTTGGAGGGAGGAAATGATAAGATGTAGATCAAAGGGTATCAAGTTGCAGTGATGTAGGATGAGTAAGTCTAGAGGCTTAAAGAACAGCATGAGGACTCCAATTAGTAATATTATACTGGTGGTGACCCTAGTTAATAATTAGTAGTGTCACGTTGAATTCTTGTAGGTGTACGTCACTTCAGCATCCACTTTGAATATTAGTTAGATTTTCTCATACTAGAAGCAAGGGACATCTGGTCATGGATCAGACACTCAGGTATCAGGCTGTCTCCCAGAATAAAAATGTACCTGTGAAAGGGGACTGAAAATATCCATGACCACCTCGTATGGGGCAGGCTGGACTTTATGGTCACTCTCCAGAGAGAACTCAAGACAAAATTAGAGTAAAATGTAATAATTGTGTCTTAGAAATTTGTGGAGAGAAAGTCTTTAGGTGCTCTTTCCATGTTCACCCCCACTCTCAACAAAGGAGCAGTTATGTGAGATAATGAATATAGTACTTTGGTTGACTATAGTAATAATTTCAATATGAATATCAGAACATCAAAAGGTGCACATATTACTACTAATTTAAATTAAAGTAGTTTAAACTAATTTAAAGAAATGTTTAAAGAAACTAATAAGTTCAGCATGAGACTGAAAATTCACGGCCACATGTGCTAGTTATTTACTTATATTCCTCAGCTGTTGGGGTTTGAAGTCTGCAAACTACATTTCCCAGCTTTCCCAGCTTCTATCGCCCTCTGGCTTTTTTTTTTTTTTTTTTTTTAACATGGCACTAATGGGAATGGACTGCAATGGTGAGGCAGTTGTGGCAACTACAAAGGTAGGGAGATTCTGAGCTGAAACCTGGGCCAAGGTAACATTTTCTCTATGATCAAGACAGCATCTTTGATGGATCCAAGAATCAGTTGAGAGAGTTTCTCCAAAACCAGAACTACAGGGGGTGCTAGTTAGTTCCATTCTGGGGGCTTTAGAAACTTCTAATCTCTAGGCCTCACACCTTTTCTTCTTTCCTCCTCCAGCACCTTCTTTTCCTTTTTGCTCCTTCAGCCCTTCCAAAATATATATTACCAATTCCCTATGTTAAAATCTCTTTATTAAGAAGAAAAGGCGTGGTTCACATAGTAGTGTGTGATTTGATTTGCCAAGAGCTACACCAAGAAATTTTAGAACCAGATTTGAAATCTGGCAGACTGGCTGCCAAGCAGGGCTGTTTAAAAAATCATCTATCTATCTATCTATGCATATATGTATAAAACATATATGTTATATATACATTTATATAGTGTATATGTAAGGAAATAATGTAATATTATAGGGTACATATAGATAGTAAACTGATCACTATTATCTTACATACTTACCTATATTTTTCCTACCTGTTAGAATGGTTGTTATCAACAGATCAAAATATAGCAAATGCTGATGAAAGTGTGGAGAAAAGGGACTCTGTTCACTGTTGGTGGGAATGAAGATTGGTGCAGGCATTGTAGAAAACAGTATGGAGGTTCCTAAAGAAATTCAAAATAAAACTACCATATGAGCATGCAATCCCTCCTCTGGGCATATAGCCAAAAGAAATGAAATAACCACCTTGTAAAGATATCTCCCTTCCCATGGATGCAGAGCTTTAGCCACTGTAGTTCATGATGTCCAGGATATGGCTGTGAGGCCACATATGTGCCTGATGCTATAATAAAGAGACGCTTATTTTAGGAGTTCATTTGAGCTCAATTTCCTTATAAGTAGGATAGATCACGGATGCATTTACTGGGATATAACTATATCACATCAAAACGTGAACCATGTTGTACGCTTTCTTCTCCCTTCCAGTACTTCTAACTAAACTGTGTCCCTTCCCTGTAAACCTGTACCTTTACATAAATATTTTCCATTAATAGGCAAAGTCTTGACATAGATCCATGCCTAAATGACAAAGAGATTCTATCTCTTCCCTTTCTCAGTCATCTAAACCGAAAGCCTTCTGTAGCCTGCTCACAGTTTTGGCTCACTCAGAGATGAACTCCTCCTCAGGCCAAGTGACTTTTATTAGATCATTATAGTGTGCTCCATGGACAACTGCATCATTATTACCTGAGGATCTTTTTATCCTTCAGACTTTTGAGTACTGCACCTCAATGTAGTGAGCCCTATCTTAGGGAAGGTGGAACCCTGGAATATGCATTCCTAATGAACTGCCCAGAGGACCCTTGCTCACATTGAAGCTTGAGTATCATTATGGATATACCTTTTCAAATAATTTATTGCATGCATGGCCCATGCTTCCTCCCCTCTCCATTTCACATCTTCCCTCTTTTCTGCTTAACAGCACCTGGAAGGGAAACCTTAGGGCCTCCCCTCCCTTTTTTTTTTCATCTATCCCTTGCTTTCTGCGGCTACCAGTTTGTGGTATCTCCTCTCTTCCTTTCATGTTAGGAATAACCAGTTATGCAGGAAAAGCTTTTGCTCCTTGAATATTTGCAAAGTTTACACAGCACTTATGTGTCTTTCAGCTTGGTGATTGTCCAATATGGTTGTTGAAGAGGTGCTGCACGTACTTCACGCGTTACTGGATTTCAATTCCACGGAAATCATCAGTCATTCTCCTTTCTGGGCTGAACATTTGCAGCTCTGTCAGTGAGAGTCACCAGACCTTAAATGTGAACATTCGATGAAGAAGGTGTTCCCATCAGTGTTGCTAGATTGGAGTACAGGTCGGCAGCACTTGCAGCTTCTGTCAAACTGGCCTCTCAATCTTCTTCTACTCACTTTCATTTTTTTCCCTTTTATCCTTTTTTTTTTTTACTCCTCAGCTCCCATAGGCATTGCCCCTGTCCACCCATGAATAACTCCTTTCTTGTAAGCTTCCTCTAACTCTTCTGATATCCATGGTAACCAAGCCACAGCTAGCACAAGCACCACAAAGAGATCCACTCATGACAGCTCTGGGAAGGACCTAACTTTCTACATCCTTACAATCTTTGTGTGTGACTATTTACACAGAGACTGACAGAGATAGAGAGGAGCAGTCAAGTTAGGGTGAGCAGGGCCCTGCTACTCTGCCACAGGGGCTCAATTTGGCCTCAATTACTTTTATCTCTTATTGAAATCCTCATGCTTTGCACAGTTGGGCTGGCTGCTCATAAATATCCAGCCTTGGCTTCTTGCTATCTGCTCAACAACACAAGTAGCTTATCCTGAAAGGTGATCTCCTAGTTCCTTTAGACACCCTTGCTGGATGGGGGTTGCATAGTCTCTTCCTTTTGGAATATTCTAGTGAGGGTGAGTGATCATTTAGATGAGAAATGCAATGAATTTAGATTAATTTGAAGTTATTCTCCGATGAAACACTTGTTAATAGATGGTTCCATGGAACATCATCCTATAGAATTCCCCAGGAAATATAGCTGAAGAATGAAGGGATTTTGTGATTTAGCTGGCAGATGAACCATATCTTTGCTTCTATTCTTCCCTCTTTGGGTCCATTTCTGGGTATCAGTACCTCTGTTAGAGGAAGGATAGACAATGAAAAGGTTAAATTGCCTTCACTTAAAAAGGGCTAACAAGCTTTTTCCAATGCCTTCCCTAAACTCAGAACTCATTTCTCACCCTCACCCTGACTTTGTAGGTCATCTAGCAGGTTGTACGTCACCCGTCCTGTGTTCCTGAATATTCTCTTGGCTCCAGCCACCTGCTTCTTCATGTGCTACCTGTTTTCTCACCTCTGTGGCCTTTCTCACTCGGTTTCTCATGCTTGGAATGCCCTGTCTTCTCATCTGTCTCTTTTATGAAGCCTTTCCTGGCTGACACCTCCCTTTCTTGCTGCTTAATTAACCAATGAATTCATTCTACACATCCCAGTTCTGCAAAGTACCAGGCCAGTCTCTCCAGATACAGTAAATCTGTCTGAAGACAGACCCAGGCTCTGTTACCATGGAGATGTGATTCTCTATCTTCTGAATCTACCTCATTTTACTTGTTCTGCTCTTATAGCAGGTGCTTTTATTCACTGCTTCTTTTTTGTCATCTAAATTTTGAAGCAAATGCAAATGTACAGAAAAGTTAAATTGTATAAAGTGATACACATATATCTTTTACACAGAGACTCCATTTTAATTTCCTTTACTATCCAACCCAGGACCGGACTTTATAGCCAGTTGTCATGACACTCAAATCTCGAAAATCCTTTAGTTTTCTTTGGCTTTCCATGACCCTATATAGTTGCACAGATTACAGGCAAATTGGAGTTTGTTTGATGTTCCCTTATGATAAGACCCAGAATTTTGTGCCAGAATTTTACAGAAATGATGTTGTGTTCTCTTTTCATCCTATCATATGGCAGTTACTTGTCTACTTCTCTCATTGCTGAGGTTTTGACTTTGATCCTGTAGTTAAGATGATGTCTGCCAAGTTTCTCCACTCAAAACTCTCTTTTCTTTTCCTTTGTAATAATAGATATTTTATGGAGAGACACTCAGGGACTATGTAAAATCTTCTCATCTCACTTTTCTATGCTGGTTGTAAGAGCCATTGATGTTTCTTGTCTGAATTAATTATTATGATAATGATTATCAAATAGTGATTTTTTTTCTCATTTTTTATTATTTATTAGCTGATATTCTATAGTATGTGAAGATGTATGTGTATGTGTTGATGTATGTATGTATTGATATACTCAGAGATGTATATTGTATATGATGAGCTAATAAAATCATTATTTGTTTTGTGCCGCAGTCTGGCTGGGCACAAAATAACTGAGCCACCACAAAAACTTGTAGATTCCAACAGCAACTCTTTATTCCCGAACTCTCCCCAATACTCTACACGCACGTTCTGGGAAAATACACTCCCTACACCGGGCTCTGCATACCAATTCTCTCAGAACCCCACGAGAACTCAACAACTCAACGGGAACTCAAGGAGCGGGCGCCTGAGGCAGCAGGATACGCCCTATTCCCAGCAGGACCCACCCTAAACCTGGAGCCACCCTAATCCAGCAGGATCCACCCTAAACCTGGAGCCACCCTAATCCCTGAGCAGGGTCACCTTTCAACCAAAAATGCCATGTGTCATGGCTCTCAGCAGTTTTGATACTTGAATTATCTCAGATTTGGCTAGTGGCAGTTTCCTAAATCTGATGCATCAAGAGGCCACAGTTACATCTTTCTTGCCCTGTTCACCTTGAAATCAGCCATGTGTCCTTGGGGTCCTATTTGGTTTTGTTTTCAGCGGAGTGGCACTTGAAAGCCAAGATTTGTGTGATGAGTGTGTCCTCGTGCTGTTGAAGTGTTGCTGCCCCTAGGCCCTCTCAATGGTCAGACAAGGGAAGATATGAAAGTACATATACTTACACACCGGCAGAATACATATGTATCTGCAGACATGTGTATCATATGTATACATCTCTAAGTATTTCTGTCTCTTTCTTCATACCCATTGAAAACCCACGAGTTCATCCTGATACTGTCAATTCTAACCCAACATGAAGGGTCAGGGCTGCTTCTTCTTTTTCATATCTGTACTCCCCTTCTCTGAGTGAAAACCTGGCTTTCATTATTTTTAATATATTTACCTATTTATTGGATTCCTCAATAAAGAGTCAATCTGCTGATTTTACTGGGCTTACCCTGCCCTGCTCCTTTTTGTGTGGGACCTGGTTGTCATCACTGGGTTGTCTTACTGTGGGGATGGGAGAGGGCAGGCAGCTTATCTTTTTTGTGTGTAATAATATAAATTGCATTAATTACATAATCACATCTTGAGAAATTATAAACTGCCTCTCCCCACTTCCTTTGTTATGTGTGTGTATGTGTGTGTGTGTGTGTGTGTGTGTGTGTGTATTACTTTTCTTTCAAATGAAACAAATGAGCCACCAAACGTGATGATAACTTTATTTGCACAAACATGTTTTGTTTCTTGAACTATCTGGATAAAAGACATTCCTTTATCTTCCTGGCTTAACACCAAAGGGCACCACTTGTAGTCATTCACATACTTTGCTTCCTTCAAAGGCTGGCTTCTGTTTGTTCTACAGTCATTGGAACACCTTGCCCCAGGGTCTGGGTGGAATGTGTGTCCAGTTTGTTAAATTGACTGCTTTCCTCCACTCAGAGATGACTAGCTGTTTTGCAGAATTAATTGAACTTACTCATTATTCCAACATTGCATACAAGTAGCTTTAGTCTGCCCAAATATCTCACTTGCAATGTCTTGGGAAGCTTGGGGAAAGCAAAGATCAGAAGTTTATATACTAGAAAATCCCATACCAGATAAGCAATATCCTTAATGAAGAAAACAGGGAGAAAAAAATGTGAATAGAGCAGAGAAAGCATTATAAAGATGCCTATTTTATGAAGTTGTTGGGGATGTTTACTGTTTCTAGAACATGAAATAATGTACTGCAAATAGATTATGTTTGACATGGAAATAGTCAATTCATTGGTTAGGGAGATATGTAGAAAGCACTTACATTGAAAATTATAAAATGGAATATAGTAAACTTTTAAAAAATATATTTTAAGCTTTCTGGTGGACTTGTTTTAGGTACAATTTGGCTTGAGAAAATGTTTCACACTGTTGGCCTTGTGCCTGGTGTGTGGCAGTCTTCAGTAGGTTTGAGTCCAGTTACACCATGTGCAAGTTACGACTTCGGGTCCCACTACAGTAATCCCCTCCTGCTATGGTTTGCATGACTCTCATTCTTCTTGTCACTGCCATCTTCTTAACATGACTTTAGAACAGGTCTTCCTTGGCATCTTTCTCTACAACCGCTGGCTATTTTTGCCCCTCTGCTGGTCTAATGAATTAGTTTTTGGACCAACTTAATTTATGATGTGGTTCAGGTACGTTAATGAAACGATGACTGACATCTGACAGCACATTATCCAACATTAAAAATGCAATTTCCAGTTCATTAAACTCCACAGAAAAGGTCATCCTTTAATAATTAGCTAGGTTCTCCAAAGGCTTCTGGTAGACTTGCTTGTGACAGAGATGTGCACATTTGAGAAAAGATGACCTCATTGTGCTTTACACACACATACACACACACACAATTGATTTGAAATTTGCTTGAAGAGATTTACTTAGAAACAACTTTGACCTAAATAAAAGATGAATTAATTTTTTTCTTTTTATTAGTGATGGTGAGACTCCTTAGAATTGATGATGGAGAAAATCTGGCTGGGAGGATTATTAAAGATGTATTTATCTACCTCATGGTTTTGGTGGCACATATTTCAAGTACTGATAAAATGTCCCTCCATAATATGACACTGGTTCCCATTCATTCCCAGTACAGGCTTTTATGATTACTATGGCAGCTCACATCTTACCATGAACAGTGGTGATCACTACCTGTAGAACGGGAGAAGTAAGCTGCAGGTCTTTCCTCCATTGTTTCTTTTAGTGGCTCTAACTTCTCTCTTGGGTTCTTAACATACAGTTTGGGGAGGTGAGCATTTGGAACTCTTTATGTGGATTATGGGTGTCATGCATCCACTCCATGGACAGTGTTCATACATCACAGATATGGTGAAAGCTAAGGTTACCATGTGAATGGCATGTCCTTTTAGAGTAAAAACAATGTAGATTGGGGGTCTTGGCTTTGCTTCTCTGATGGGCAAGTTCATCTCTCTGAGTCACTGTTTCCTTGTCAGCCAACTGAGGGTAATTCTACCACATGGTTGTAAGGGTTACATGAGGTAATGTCTATAAAGAGCTTCACAGTGTCTGGTATGGAGTAAGCATCCAAAAGTGAGAGAAATTATAATCACAGAACACATTTGTGGAAGAGGAAGAATTCCAGCTTTTATGATGTACTTATCTCCCTTTCTCCAAATGAGTTTGTAAAGCTTCTAAGTCAAAGTATAACACAAGTTAATATGGTGAGATAATAGGTACCTATGCAAGGATATAGGAAGTTAGTGGAATCAACTAATCCTCCTAAAAGTGAGCCATGAGAGGAGAAGGATGCTGACAACATGAGGTGGGTTTGGATATTCAGTGTTTCCTTCTGTCTCTTACTCTAGTTGGCCTGTAGAGCTCTTCCCTTTGAGTACCACTACCTCCAGGACTCCCCGGAGTCTTCCACAGGGCCTTCTCTAGCATAATCTTTCTAAAGCTTAACTGAGCTTCATTATTAAAAAAAATACAGTGCCTACAACCCTAAGCAGGGAACTTCCATGGGCTGTACAGAGTGTAACATTCTGAGATAAATGGCTACAGGATGAGTCAAAAGCAAATTGATGTTCTCAACAGTATTTCTCTTACTTCCATCAGAGAAAGAGGCTCCCCTTGCTTACTTGAATACTGAATTTTTTTTTTTAAAAAGACCATTTATAATTTTAATTCTATTAAGAATACACTTGGTTAGATTATGAAAATTTGATCAAATTAGTGTCTGGTAATTTCAATGATTGTCAGAGCATTTCTTTATGGTTTTACAGTTTAAAATAAAAAGAAAAAAAGTCTGAGTAGAAATCTTAGACACAGCAGATGAGAATATTAAAAATAAATAGTATAAGTTATTGAAACACTGTGACTCAGAGTAGTCTACCCAAGGTCACTATTATTAAGAACCCCGGTGGGTGCTCTGCAGGATTTAGAGTGTACCTAATTGGCCTCACGAGGCCTGACATCTTCTATGTGCTTCCAGTCCTCAGGTTTCCATTTAAACCACACACGAAGCTGCTCAGAATGGGGTGTGCATGGCAGAGATCATACAAAAGTGCAATTGGCTGAAAAGTTCATTGATGTCCCTCTTCCTGGACATCTCACAGCCCTTGTTATATCTTATTTCCTTTAAAGAAACAAAATACTTCATTGTGGTCAATACTAGTGCACTCATTCACCTGATAGAAGGACACAGTACTCAGACATAGAATATATGTCCCTGGAATTGTGAAAGGAGAAGGAAAATCAGAGAAATCAGATAGCTAAATCCTTGAGGAGTCAGGAATACATCTTACTTTAAATTTTCACTTCCGAAACACTCAAAATACTATTAGCATTTATTCATTAGAATGATGAGGTAGGTTTTGTAAAATATATGAAGGTATGAAGAGGAGACTTAACCAAGTTTTCTGACTAAAAATATATGCTGACAGTCTCAAGCAGGACCTATCCTACAACGTTCTCTTGCCAGAAACACTTTTCAGAGAAACTAAGCTAACAGAAAGAACTTGTCCAAGTCCCGACTTGGTATATCAAGTTCTCTGAGGGTGGAGCTGGTTATGAAGAGTCTACAACAACCTGTCAGTTCTGCGGCCCAAATATAGTAAATGCTCTCATTGGAATGCAGAGCTTAAAAACAGTGTCATAAATAACAATCCCAGGCTGTCAGCCTTGAGTGATCGCTGTTCCCACCATCCCTGTTCTACTCTTTGATTGTAAAGGCCAAATGAGTTCTGAGAATATTTATGTTCCATTCGGATTAACTAATTGAGATTTTGGCCTTTTTCTCTAGTTGCCTGTTCCTTTACTCAAAATTAATTTGTTACAAGGCACAGTGAGTTAATTAGTATGATTAGCTCCCTCGTCTCCATCCTTGCATTTTTTAAGAGCTCTAAAGTCAAGGTACTGCTTACACAGATGATTATTTGAAGACGGTTAATTCTCGAGTTATTGTCTTGGGGTGGCTATTATCATATTATTAGCATGTCTTTTATATTTCCTGATTCCTTAGGAAGAATCACACCTTCACATCCTGTTTTAGGACTTAACTGTCAGTAAAACAAGCTTGCATTTGGTCAACAACATCCATGTATCATATACTTTCAAAATAGGAGATTTCAAATGCAAAAAGAATGAGAAGTTTAGAGAGATGGGGGTAGTAAGCTTTGCGCTAACGAGGTTGTCATCATGATGAATAATCAATGAATATTCACCTAGTACCTGTTGAAAATTTGAAGCAAACAGAAGAGTTCACCACTAGGGGCCAGTCTGATCTTAAAGCTTAAACCAACTAACTACAATTGCAACAATAACAGTGGTGACATCAGTAGGTAATTTATTTCTGGTGAAATGAAGGTAGTTCATGTGAATTGAATATACTAAATTTGGTATATCAAGTTAATGTGGATTTTTTGACCAAAGATGACTTTTCCCATATGCTTTGTATTAGTTGATAGCCTCTATTTATTTTTATTCTCTATTTGCATCATTCATAAAATCAGCAAATTTGGAAGTATGGCTAACTTTCCTAAAGGAGAAAGGTGTGGCTTGATGATCTTAGGATAGGGAGTCATCAATTTAATGTCTGCATCAACTTTCACTACCACATACCGAGAAAGCCATTTAACTGCTGTTTCTGGCTTGATGACCCATAAAGAGATAATAAACATCTCCCTCTCAGGAGTGCTCTCATGGAGACTTGGTTAAAGTGAGAAAAGTGTCCTAATGACAGTGGCTGTTAATTATTATCAGGTAATGCAATGTAATGACAGTAAAAATCAAAGAAATTCATGAATGAAGGAGTTGCCTGGTGACCCAATTATATCACTCCTCTGCAGTAAATAAAAGTTATATTTTTATAGAGTATTTTCACATAAAGAAGGTAAGATGGTTGTTCCAAATTGTTGGTATTTGGCTTTAAATGTAGTCACTGGCTTGAAAAAACCTACTTGACAATCAGACTACGGGCTTGGGACCTGCAGTGGGAGAGCTGTGAGGGGATCCCTTCCTCATCCAGAAGACACTGCTGGGTAATGTCTACGAAACTCTTAAAATCATTAGCAAAACATAAGCAAACAGATGACATGCATGCTTAGCAAACACACGTGTGTTCGGAGTTTTCACAAGAATCTCAAAGAAACCCACAATCAAAAAATTTAAAAAGTTACATCAACTATTCAAGGAGTTTTCATGGTGGCAACAACTAGCATCACATCAAAGGGCCTGTTTGGAGATCAAAGTTAGTAAAAATGAACATCAAAAGACTCAGTTGATGAGGACAGAGGTCAACCTGGGGTATGGATACATATATGAGAGGGTCAAGGATTTTTATTTGATTTTTATTCTCTATTTTAAAATCACATCTTCTTCCAAGTGATGCATTTTTTTTTGTTGTTGTTCCCCTTTTACTCATAATCATGCCCCCCTTTTCTTTAGCTTTCCCCAAAGTCCTGTGTGACCTTTGAACCAGGCCCCTCTAGCTATTGAAGTCCTGACGAACCATTCTATGATGGATGGGCCTGTGAGAAGGCTGTGTTTTTCATAGGTGAATAAGGGTTCCAAGAAGAATGGGGACAGAAGACAGAAATATGGAGAAGTAGGCAGAATCTGTGCACTGGTGAGAAGAAGGACACTGCCTCCTGCAGGCCTCTGTGGAGATGCCACCCTACCGTATGGGAAAATGAAGAGCCTCCAGCCTCGACGGAATCGGACCTTGCACCAGTGATGACTGGAGACATGTCCCAGAGAATTTAGGTTTTCTGACTGACATTGAAAAATGAATGCTTTCACACTGTGGTAACTAAATCAGTTGGGACAGTCATCTCCATTTACATATGAGTGAAATATTGATCCATGACTGATTTCAGGTTACTCAATCAGTTATAGGACCCAAACTGCTGAATCTGACTATTTTCCACTCAGGCGGGCAACTTCCTTTTGATGGTGTTTATTAGGTGACTCAGCGTTACCTTTCCTGAAGTTTTCTGTTATGCACTGTATCACAGGGCAGAATTATTGGATCTGTATGGATCTAGGCATCTAATTATTTTCCTGCCTCACATGTTATGTTGATATATTCTAATTTCCTAACATGCATAATCATAATTTCATTGCAGATTTAATTGATTTAAATCTTATTATTTTTAATCGACAGGAGATTTAAAATGTTAATAACAGTGTGAAGTGAAGATTAGATTTCAGATTATAATTTAAGGGAGTATATGCACTGAGACAATTAAATAATTTTTGCCCTAAGGAAAAGAAAATGATGACAACACATACTTAAATTGATTTCTGTTACAGGCACTCCTCGTTTATTTATCGATTTAATCACCATAGACCTATGAAAAAATAGAAGTTAGATACTATCCAATATTATTTAGAAATAAAAGAAGCAAATACCTACATATGTATCTGGGAATAGTACCTGTATCAGGGATGTTGTGTTTCTGTTTTTAGAATCAGATTTAGGGCCCCCTGGGTTTGCAACGATCAGCTCACGGATGACAACTGTCTCACCTGGTGTGTCAATCAGATTCAGAAAATAACATAATTTGCAACTAGTTTATTAAAAATTCAGGCTTCTAGGAAGCAAACTTCCACACCTGGAATGACATTTGTCTAATGAGTAAGGAGAAGATGAATTGAGAGCTTTGATGAGAAAAGATGGGTTGAGTCTAAAACTAAATACAATTAATTCTGAAATAGTAAAAAATCTACCTTGTAGTAAGTAGTCTTTAGAAAAATCTAATGAGAATCCCAGAGTAACCTGTTTTAAAAGTATGACACGTTCTATGTTTCCTTTGAGGTTTGTATACACTAAATATTCCATTTCCCTTCTAATATGATTTCATGTTGGGATCAAACTTTTCGGCCATATGACTTGCTCTGTCCAGTTAAAATTGAGTGAGAATGATATGTGCAACTTCTGGGTGGAAGCTTTCATAATCAATGACAATTTGTCATATTCTTTACCTCTGGCCCAGCAAGTGGCAGTGCTCCAAATGGTGGCTGCTCTAATATTTTGTGTCCCAAAGAGAGGACAACGTGGGGCATTACCTCCAGGCATATCACAATTGTTAGATAACCCGAGTGAGAACTTTTATTAAACTACTGAGATTTGGGAGGTTTTGTGATCTAACCTCTTCTGACTTGAATGGGAATCAGAACAGCTTCCCACAGGGATCATGATACATAGATACAGATAGATGTGTAGACAGATAATAGGAGAGAGAAATTCCAGGGCAACTGAGCCTGGTAGCACTCCAACATTAAAAGGTTTTGGAGGAATCAGTCAGTAGACAGAAAGGAAGCATTTGAGAACGTGTGGTGTCCTGGAAATCAATTGCAGAAAGAGTTTCAAGGAGGAAATGATGTTCAACCACATCAATGGATGTTAAGTAAGGTGAGCATGAATCTACACTGTGGAGACCATTGGAGAGCCTGGCTAGAGGAAGTTCGATGGAACATTTGGCAAAAGTATCTAAAGGGGGGTTTAAGTAAAAGCAGGAAGAGGAAAATTGGGCAGAACAAGTATATTTATGTATTTCAAGGTGCTTAAATGAGATCATACTAGGGGCAGGGAAGTGGGGTCATGAGGGACCAGGACATTTTGTTGTTGTTGTTAAAATGAGAGAAATCCTGCATGTCAAGTACAGATGGGAAAATTAATAATGTAGAAGGGATGGTGGTGGTGGGAGAGTTATCCTTGAGCGGGAGAGAGGAGTTGGAGGTAGTCCTCAAATAGAGAAGTCAGCCTTGTTAGAAAATGGGTGGTCATGACTATAAAGTTATCTCAGTCAACACGATTGAAATATTTTTTTTTTCCCAGACATCTTCAGCTATGTGGGTGCAGATATAGAGTAGATGAAGCATGGATTCAATCAGGCTTAGAAGTGATGATTTGATTATCATCTCAAAGCATATTAGTTGTTGCTCTCAATATTTTTGAGAAATCAAATAAGAGGTAGAATAGATTTTAATGGATAGAAATAAACAAACAACCCTGAGATATTTGAGAGAAGTTATTCCTGGTCACTTAGGACCAAAAGAAACAACTGCAACAAAACAGGCATGAACTTATATTCCTGAAGAAGGAGGGAGTTTCTTTCTGCTGATCTTCTCTTATTAGAAAAATCTAAGGTAAAGCAAATGACTTGCCAGTCCAAATACCTTCAATTGTTTTAAAAAATAACCAATAGCACTGCTCTGTGTCTTAGTCATTGTATCCTCTTCCCTTCCTCCAGTATGTTTAATCACTTTTTGCTACCTTCTTAAGTACTTTCTTAAGATGACACAAAGAAATAACAATAATATAAGCAAGGGGTCTCTGAGCTCAATTTGTGCTGGTTTTTGGCACCAGTTTAATATGACACCTGGCGGGAATCTGTACTGTGATTAAGGCAGTGAACTTAGAAAATGAAAAGTTCAACCAGGAAGTTAACGTCCAAATTGCCAGCATATCTATGTTTATACACGTGTGTGTGTGTGTGTGTGTGTGTGTGTATACCTGGACTTAGCATCAATTTTTGCAGTAGTTACAACAGGCCTTGGCAAGGGGATTTAGGCTAGAGGAAGATTTCGGTTTATCAGCAACTAGAGTATTGTGATGTTTTGTTCTATTCATTGGGGGTTTCATATGGAACACAAGGTCAGCTGCTTTGATGAGGGGAAAGAATTGTGACTCAAATTAGGAGACTCAGGCTCCCTGGCTGTAGCTGAGAAGAAGTCAGGTGTGCCATACCTGTTTGTCATGTTTGGCTATTTACATGAGCTAATATCAGGCAGAGTAAGCTGGGTGAACATTACTGAAGCCAAGCAAGCCAAGTATTTCAGATGTGTCTTTGAAAATGACTGGTGTTTTATAAGGACAAAGAATATGCTCATGATAGGATGTTGAGTAAAATAACCCAGAAGGAAATTTTATGTAGAGAATACTATCAACCACTTTTTGAAAGGCATAAGAAAACAGGCTAGAAGGAACTATACATTAATCATGTTTTTTTTTTCTTTCTTTTTTTTTTCACCAAAAAAAAGTGGTGCATAGAGTGTTAAACCTCAAGACAAAATATTGAGGCAAATCCTGAACAGTTGAAAGCAACTATTTCTGGTTTTATTTCTTTTTTGATCACATATGCTGTAATTTGTACCTTTGTAGACTATTAGAGATTTAATGTATGGCTACTGCCTCTTACATTAATGTTGGCAGAATATACTTTTAGACATAAATATTGTGAATTCTTTTTCAGGAAAATCAGAGGTATATGTTTATCATAAACATGTATTTATTGAACAACTGCTATGTGTTACATGTTCTGTCAGGCCCTGGACATATCAGGCAGTCCCTAACCTCATGAAACTTGCATTCTAATGATGGGTGAATTGATTTTCTATTGATGCATAAGAAATTATACTACACTTAACAGCTTAAAACATCACACACATTTACCGACCCAATTAAGGGCATGGCTGAGCTGGGTCTTTGCTCAGGGTCTCACAGGCTGAAGTAGAGGTGTTGCCAAGCTGCTGTCTTATCTAGAGGCTTAATGGAGAAAGTATCTGCTCTCAAGTTCACTTGCTTCATGATGAAATGTACTCCCTTGCAGCTGTATGAT
The DNA here is from genome assembly GCF_001458135.2 of Marmota marmota marmota. Taxonomy (NCBI): domain Eukaryota; kingdom Metazoa; phylum Chordata; class Mammalia; order Rodentia; family Sciuridae; genus Marmota; species Marmota marmota. The sequence goes on from NW_025999900.1 coordinate 21,134,874, forward strand.
TGAGGGCTCTGACTTTTTGCTGACAATTGGCTGGAGTCCATGCTCAGTTCCTAGAGGCCACCCTCAATTCCTTGCCATGTGGGTCTCCCAACGTGGCCACTTAATTCTCCAGACCTAGATCAGGAAAGAGAACTTGTAGAGTGAGTTTTTTTTCTTTTTTTTAGCAAGAGAGAATTGCTTATAATGTAACATTATCATAGGAGTGATGTCTTATCTGTTGCATATTTGTATTGGTGAGAGGAAAGCCACTGTTAGCTACTGCTATTGGTCACTGGGGTTTATCCTTCTGGGAACTCTGAGGAGTGTTATAGAATGTACCTCAGAATTGACTACAACCTGTATTCAGGGCTAGTCAAGGGTTGCTGCGGGGAGGAGAACTCCCACTTCAAGGGGTATATATATGTCAAAATGACTAAGCAGTTTCCCAAAGACATCTCTCATGAGGTAGCAGAGAATCCCTGGTGGAAAGTGATAGGTACCAGGAGCAGCTCAGTTGAGGTACTTTCAAACTACAGATGTGCAAATCTTATTATCACAAAGATGGCTGGAGATAAAGGTGGATGAAGAAGATGTGAGTTGGGGACAGAAGTGTTTGATGCTGGCAGCTAGTGAGAGGCTGAGCTGAAGTCTAGGTTTTTCTGATACCACTGCATCCAGCTGTTACATGAGCATCTCTTGCATTTAAACAAATGTCCCTTTTTCATGAGCACTGCATTTCTTTTTGCACTGAAATTCTCCATTTAATTCTCATTGCTTTGAGTAAAATCATTTACAGCAGTGTTTCTCAGAGTTTAATGTGCATACAAATCACCTGGGGATCTTATTAAATTGCCGATTTTGATTCAGCACATCAAGGTGTGGACTTGAGTCTTCATTTCTAACAAGCTCCCAGGTGATGTTGCTGTTGCTGTCCTGCAGGCCACACTTTGAGCAATAAGGTAGAAAGGTTAACAAAAAAAAAAAAAAAAAAAAAAAAAAAAAAAAANATGACTGCTCTCTTTCCCTACCACTCCTTTTCCCCTTTGCCCTATCTAGAGTTCATATAATCCTCCCATGCCCCCCCACCCACCACATTATGAAACAACATCTTCAAATCAGAGAAAACATCTTTAAATCAGCATTTGTTTTTTGGGGGATTGACTAATGTCACTTAGCATTATATTCTCCAACTCCATCCATATACCTACAAATGCCATTATTTTATTCTCTTTTAAGGCTGAATAATATATCATTGTATATGTATGGAATTTTCTTTATCCATTCATCTGTTGAAGGGTATCTAGTTTGGTTTTATAGTTTAGCTATTGTGAATTGTGCTGCTATAAACACTGATATGGCTGTGTCCCTGTAGTATGCTGTTTTTAAATCCTTCTTATATAGACTGAGGAGTGGGGTAGCTGGGTCAAATGATGGTTCCATTCCCAGTTTCCAAGGATTCTCCATACTGCTTTTCATATTGGCTGCACCAATTTGCAGTCCCACCAGCAATGTATGAGTGTGCCTTTCTCCCCACATCCTCGCCAGCACTTATTGTTGTTTGTGTTCTTAATAGCTGCTATTCTGATTGGAGTGAGATGAAATCTTAGAGTAGTTTTGATTTGCATTTCTCTAATTGCTAGAGATGTTGAATATTTTTTCATATATTTGTTGATTGATTGTATATCTTTTTCTGAGAAGTGTCTGTTCAGTTCCTTGGCCCATTTATTGATTGGGTTCTTTATTTATTTATTTTTTGGTGTTAAGATTTTTGAGTTCTTTATATATCCTAGAGATTAGTGCTCTATCTGAGATGCATGTGGTAAAAATTTGTTCCCAAATTGTAGGCTCACTATTCACCTGTTTCTTTTGTTAAGAAGAAGCTTTTTAGTTTGAATCCATTCCATTTATTGATCCTTGATATTAATTCTTATGCTATAGGAATCTTATTAAGGAAGTTGGGGCCTAATCCAACATGATGGAGATTTGGGCCTACTTTTTCTTCTAATAGAAACAGTGCCTCTGGTTTAATTCCTAGGTCCTTGATCTACTTTGAGTTTTGTGCATGGTGAGAGATAGGGGTTTAATTTCATTTTGTTGCATATGGATTTCCCATTTTCCCAGCACCATTTGTTGAAGAGCTATCTTTTCTCCAATGTACATTTTTTGTGGCTTTGTCAAATATAAGATAACTTTAAGTATGTGGGTTAGTCTCTGTGTCCTCTATTCTGTACCATTTGTCTACATGTCTATTTTGGTGCCAATACTATGCTGTTTTTATTACTATTGCTCTGTAGTATAGTTTAAGTTCTAGCATAGCGATGCCACCTGCTTTACTCTTCTTGCCAAGTATTTCTTTAGCTATTCTGGGTCTCTTATTTTTCCAGATAAATTTCATGAGTGCCTTTTCTATTTCTATGAGGAATGTCATTGGGATTTTGATTGGAATTGCATTAAATCTGACAGGGATGCCTTTTTCACCACTTTTATTTAATATAGTTCTTTTTTTACACTGGCCAGTTAGACAGTTAAAAGAAATTAAAGGGATATGGATAGGTAAAGAAGAACTCAAATTAGCACTATTTGTTGATGATTTGATTCTGTATCTAGAAGACCCCCAAAATTCCACCAGAAAACTTTTAGAACTAGTAAATGAATTCAGCAAAGTAGCAGGATACAAAATCAACACCCATAAATAAAGGCATTTATGTACATCAGTGACAAATCCTTTGAAAGGGAAACAAGGAAAACTACCCCATTTACAGTAGCCTCAAAAAAAAAAAAACACTTTGGAATCAACTTAATGAAAGAGGTTAAAGACCTCTACAATGAAAACTACAGAATGCTAAAGAAAGAAATTAAAGAAGACCTTAGAAGATGGAAAAGATCTACCCTGTTCTTGGATAGGCAGAATTAATATTGTCAAAATGCAGGGCCACTTCTTACCACACTGAGGAATCCAGACGCCTCTACGCAGTTAGAGAGTCTGATGGGAAACTCAGAAGAGAATAAGAAGTTCGGCACGTCATGGTCTAGGCTTTTCAGAGCTTTCCCTTTTGTGACTGGGTTTAACAAATGGAGTGGTTAATAGTGGACAAAAAAGATAAATCACAAGAAAACCACATACTGGATAATATATTTGAGCAAATAAAAGTTGGCTGCATGGAGTTTTGATTGACAAAGAGTCATTGAATCATTACTAGAAATAATGTCACTTTTGCCCCATTAAAAATGAAAAGCAAGGCTGAGACAGAGGGAATGTCTCAACATCTATAGCAGGCTGGTAGCATAGTGAGAGCTGGACTCCCAAACTGTTATCTCTGGGGCAGTGATGTCAGGTATGTGTGGGGAACACTGGGCTTGAGGGTTTCCACAGACAAAGGCCATGAAATTAGAAACACAATATATCCAACTCCTAAGGAAACAGACCTATTTAGAGCACACCAAAAATCCAAAACTTAAGGCACACATGGTTTATGAAGCAAAGATAAGTCAATAAAGATATGATATTATGAGCAATTTTGTGCTATTGGTCCTAAAAATAATAAAACATCCTGTCATGTAGTAAGGCAACAAACCATGGTCCTTCTATTTGAATTAATCAGTGCTATGCTATGGATCTGGAATGTCCTCCAAAGGCTCATGTGTTAAAGGCTTGGTCACCAGCTTGTGGTACTAGGTGACAGGGAGGTGATGGAACCTTCAGGAGGTGTAGCCTAGTGAAAGGAAGTTAGGTCATTGTTCCCTTCAAAGAGATGTTGAGACCCCTGCCCCTCTTTCCTTTCTTTGCTTCCTTGTTACCATGAAGTGAGCAGCCTTCTCTGCCACATGCTCCAGCCATGCTGTACTGTGTGGCCATAAGTCCAAAGCTATGGAGCCAAGTGTCGATGGACTAAAACCTCTGAATTCATAAGCCAGACAAACCTTTGTACCTTAAAGTTGTTTACCTTGGGTATTTTGCCACATCAATGAAATCCTAACATAACCCATCTTTTTTTAAAAATCTTTATTTTGGTTATTTATTTTTATGTGGTGCTAAGGATCAAACCCCATGCCTCACATGTGCAAGGCAAGTGCTCTGCCACTGAGCCACAACTACAGCCCACAACCAGTCTTTTAAAGACTAAAATACTTTACAAATAGATTCTATAGTTAGAAAATAAGAGTCATTTCATGAATTTATTGCACCTTCATCCACTGTTGGCCACCTGGTCACCTCTCTTTTCTGTGAGAACCAGGAGTGATTTTGTGCTAGTGTACTCCTGTGAGAAGCCTTCAAAGCCCTGCTGGAACTGGGCACACCAAGGGGCCATGGTGGCAGGATCTGCCTATGGTGCAGGGGTAAGCATATCTCCTTTTTATGATTACTATGAGACTTCAATTTTAAATAGTCAATGGTAGAATAGTACTCCTGATTGAGGCCAACTGCACTGATATTTCCCAAGTCCCTGTGTTAGATAACAGTGCAACCAAATCCAAGAGCATGTAAGAGACGGTGGGATAGGTAGCTTAACTAGATACTATTTTCTTCTTGACTGATCTTCAGATTGGCATTTAGAAGACTGAAAAAATAGGCTGTCATGACTAGTAGTATGAGAAATGAGATTTTCTAGTATAAGTTAAGTGTTAATGAAGAGAATAAAATCATAATTAAATAGCTTTCTTTACACAATAGAAAATCAGGTATAAAATATAATGGAGAACAAACACTTTAACAGAAAAGCATAAATTATGAAATATCTAGGAATAATTTTTAACCCAAATGTATAAAACTTTACTGAATTACAAAAGAAGAGTTGAATAAATAAATGGTAGGGCTTGCCATATTTTTAGATGTACAGATGTTACTTTCCTCTGAGTCTATGTGTCTAATACAACTCCAATAACAATTGAATAGAATTATATATAAAATATACATGCATATATATATGTTATATCTGCATATATTTTATATATATTTCAGGATATATATATCAACCCTATACATGATACATAACCTCTTTGGATACAAGAATAAACTGATCAATGCTTCTTAAATACATTTAAAATATGAATAATAACCTTAAAATGTGCATATCTTTTGACTCAAAATACATTTTAAAATGTATTTAAAATACATTTTTCCATATACACAAGATGAAGTATTATGTAGCTGTTATAATATCTAATTTTCAAATACTAATGACATGAAAATTTAAACATAAAATTACATAAAGTGTCTCAGTTAAAAATATAAGTACATATATATTCATATTTTTATGCAAAGAGCACAAGTAGATTTAGAAACTTTATTAAAAGGTTTGTAGTAGTTCTTTCAGGAAAAACAGTTTAAGTAATTCATCCAAGGTTGTAGAGCTGGTTATCAGCAGAGCTAGGCTAGGAAGCATTCTAGAGCAGTCTAACCACCATGCTGGTAGAAAGTACTTCCTTACATGATGAGCTCTGTGTGATTCATATAATGTAAAAGCAAGTGCATTGCTTAGGGTATGAACAACAATTTTTGATGTTAAGACAAGAAATACATTTTTCCTGAGTGGCCTTATAAAGATGACACTGTTCAATTTAATGATAAACTTTCTCACTATATCCTTACAGCAGCAACACAGACAGATTTCACAGAACTGTGTATTACAGTGTCCCTCAGTGTGAGTCTGTGACCTTGCATTAAATCACAGTTCATTAAAAATCTTTATCTCAGAAGAAAGCCCACAAGAGGAGAGTAGACTAGATTGATTGATAGAGAGAAACTGGCACACTAAAAAAAAATCTTTAAAATAACTCTTTTGTACTGAAAAATCTTTAAAAGAATTTTAAGGAATCAAAGAATGATTAGGGTTTTGACACAAAGTTGAAACTCAGACATGGACTTCTAAAGGGATAAGAAATCTCATAAAACACAGGGATAACATCACAATTACTTTCCACCATTCAAAAAATTGGCCTGAAAAGAATTCAAAATGTAAAATATTGAAAAGAATAACATAAAAAATTGTATGAAGTTGTGATGTTGGAAATGACCTTTTGGGCTGCATTTGGGAAAAGGATGTACATTAATTTGGTGTAGCACATTGAATAATTCAGCTGTCACATAGAGAGTTCAAGTCTACATCATAGGTTGGACTCTTCAGAAGCAGATGCTGAGATAAAATTTGTTGTAAGGTGTTTGCCAGGGATAAATACTTATGAAAGGGGTGGGAAGAGAGCAGAATTGTCTGTGTTGGGACAAATTGGCCTGACATTTATATTCATGCCTTGCTCAATTATTAGATGCAAGCTGCTGTGGGAAAGGTGTGACCTGCAGTGAAGTCTTTTTCTGGCTGAGGTCAGTCCTGCAGGAGCTAACATCTGAGGTGGTCTGCTTACTGCATTCCCCATAATAGGGCAAGAAGTCATTCCTGTAAGTGTTTCCTTTAATCTCTTGACAGATACTTTGGGCATGTGTGGCTATGCAAACTGAATGAGAAATTCTGCTAGGTAAAGATACCTAGTGGTAGCAGTTTCAAGTGGGGTTAGCAGGTAAGCACTGGAGGAACAATGCTTTAAACAGAGATCAACAAACTACAACTGATGGGCCAAATCCAGTCAGTGATCCATTTTTGTATAGCCTGTGAGCTAAGAATGGTTTTACATTTTTAAAGAATTATAGAATATGCCAGGAGTCAGGCATGATGGTGCATACCTATAATCCCAGGGCTCAAGAGGCTGAGGCAGGAGGATCTCAAGTTCAAAGTCAGCCTCAGCAACTTAACAAGGCCCTAAGCAACATAGTGAGCCCCTGTCTCAAAATAAAATATAAAAAGGGCTGGGGATGGTGGCTCAGTGGCTAAGTGCCCCTGGATTCCATCCCCTAGGTATACCCCTCATCCCCTGCCCCCCCCCCCCACCAAAAAAAAAAGAGCCAAAAACAAACAAAAAACAATCAAAACAACAACGAAGAAGAATATTACAGAAACTGTATGTGGCCCACAAACCCTGAAATATGTCTGCTAACACTTGGACTAGAATCAAGACTAGCCTTAGTTTCAAATAAATATTCTGGACCCAGTTTCTGAAGCTTAAATATGAGATCTAGAGACATTTCTTTTAAACAGATAATCAGAGAGGCCTTCCCTTGATGAAGCCTCTTGAACTGAATCCCCAGTCACTTTGGGCTTTCTGTTTGCCTGCTGTTGAAAATAGTGGCATATATACCCTGTTAAGGGTAGTGGAATGATCTGAATATGTCTCCCTGAATTCACATAGAGAAACTTAATTGCTAAAGTGATGGTGTTAAGAGGTGGGACATTTAGGAAGTCATTAAGTTATAAGGGCAGAGTCCTAATGAACAGGGTTAGTGACCTTATGGAAGGGTCACTATAAGAAGAAATCATCTATTCCCTTTTTGTCCTTCTGTCCCTTCTGCAATGTAAATCCATAGTATTCTTCCCCTGACCTGACACCCAATCTGTCAGTTAATTGATTGTGGACTTCCCAGCATCCAGAATAGTGAGAGATAAATTTATTTTCTTTAAAAATTACCAAGTATGTGGTATTTTATTATAGCAGCCCAAAGGTGAGCACTATGCAGCCATTGTGAGATATTGATGGAGATGCCTTGAAGGCCTGATGAGGGAGAAAGTGTCCAAATAAATAGGAGATTGGTGATATGACTGACATGGATGTCAAGGAATGATGATGGTTTAGGTGGCCCTGGAGTAGGTAGACTTGATGAAAGAGGTCATATGATGAGAAACTTTTGATCTTGCAGTGACTGCTTACTTTAGAAATCCAGATAGATATATACTTCGGGATGGTTTATTTTGGTGAAATGGTTTATTTTGGCTCCTTTGAAACAGAAGTTATTGGAAAATTGCAGGGCATTTGTGTTCAGAGAGCAGACAACACACTCTGTGCTTTCCCAAATGCTCAGTGCTCACCAGGAAGGATGTTTAATTTCTAACATCTTGCTCTCCTTAGAAACTATGAGGACCTACTGTAAGGTAACTAGGAATCTACAATGAATAAACAGAACAACAATCCAAAAGGCAAGATAGAACAATTTATGACTAATGGTATAATCGTAGGCTAGGTCATGAAATGGTGAGTTCATCCGTAAAATCAAGGTATGCTCAACAGGGTTTAAAGAAGGCACGGCATCAAATCTACCCTGTTTAAAACACATTTATCTTAAAAATTTTAATTATAACTCCTAATTCTCTTTAGGTTGTTTTAGAAAAGCAATCAAGTGTTTGAGACCATGACTGTAACTCAGCTGAATAAGAAGCTCAGTCTTGTAAAAATGCTATTTGTTTCATGGTTGTATGCCACTGATATGGCTTGGGTTTCATGTCAGTTTTATCGAACTTCAACTTATTTAAGCAGAAAGGATCTTGGTGAAATTCTTGTTGCTTGACAACCACATAAGTGCATGCTGGGTGTTGACTGTTACTTCAGAGAGAACTCCCAAGTTGATTATTTGGTTCAATGACCAGAGTTATAATTTTTTTTCTATTCTCATGCTTTATTGCCCATTTAAAATACTTTCTGTGTACATTTTGTTCTTGGAGTTTTACTCAACAGGACTATTTCCTATTAGAATAGATTTCACACAAAGGAAAATGAAATGAGCATGGTCAGTTTTATTTATAAATTGATATTTTCTGCCAGCCGGATTTCAAGGGCACTCACAATCTTACACACATATATATTACCTATGTGAAAGAGAAGATGCCAGAAAAGACACCAACCTAAGCTCCAAGTGGGAACAAATTACAGCATATTAAAGGTCAACTGGCTACCTGGCCAGTTGTATAGAAAAGGTCAGATTCTGTAAGAAGCAGAGAGTATAACAGGGCCTGAAGAGATCTAGATGTTTTAGCTTAAATCCCCGACAAGTATGAAAAATGGTAGACAAGATGACGGCAGCAGACAAAATCATATACAATGTCTTGAATATTTTTCCAGAAGAATAAACTTTACCTTGGTTGTTGAACATGAAGAGATTAAGAAAAAAGCTTTATTTAAACTATGGTCAGATTTCTTTTCTTTTCTTTTTGGCAAGTGCTACACCACTGAGCTACATCCCCACCTCCAATGGTCAGATATGGAAGGAGAGGGACCGTAGGTGCTCCCTGGATATGCAAAAGGATGTCCTGCGTCGTCTGTTGCATCTTTAGAACTAAAGCCAAGGAAAGGTTTGGTTATGAGTTCTAAACACAAAATTTCAGGAGATTAAGAGATGCCTTGTCAGGAATTTTGTTTCTTAAAAAAAATTCAGTATAATTAAATAAAATTTCTCCTTGCACTGACATGAAGAAATTTTTCGTCAATTTTTCTCTTTTCTGTGATCAACTCTTAATTATCTGTGGGGTCAGGGAGAACATGAATAACTAATCCAGAGAGAGAAAATTATTAGTTGTTAATAGATCCTATTAATCTGAGATTGTTTGCTGTACAAACATCTTTCAAAAGATAGCTTAAGACAAAGGTAATTAGTGCTTCTGCTTATAAGATGAGCACATGTGCAGTAAATTGAGAGGTACGTGGAGAATTATTTCCCTGTGCTAAATGTTTTCATCAATTTTGGAAAATTTCCAGCCACTGCTTTTTAAATGTTCTTTCCTAACCTCCCCTCTTCCTTCTAGGATTCCAACTACTCATGTATTACAGGATCTGAGATGTTGTCTTGCAGGTCACTTGCTCACTTCTTGTCTTTTTTTCTCTTTTTTATTACTCTGTAATTTATTTGGGTAGTTATTGTGCCTACATTTTCAAGTTTGCTAGTCTTTTCTTCTACAGTGTCTAATATGCTATCATTCCTTCCAGCATAATTTCCATTTTAGAGATTTTTTGGTTTTTTTTGGATCTTAGAAGTTCCATTTGGGTCTCCACAGTACTCTCTGTGCTGCTTCTTCCTCTCCCTTACTGTGCCTCCCAGACTCTAGCTGCTGGCTTTCCTTGGACTCTGATCTCCATTGCCTCAATTCAGCAAAATTGCAGGGATTTATCTGAGTTCTTCCTCCTTGCATGGGTGGGGCTCACCAGCAGTAATCTGGGACAGTTGTAGAGCTATTCTCATTTGTTTCTTCACATTGGTCTTCACCATCATCTTTACCAATATCTGAAATGTACTATTTTATGTGTTTAGTTTGGTTCCTTAGTTGTTTATGATATAATGACATATCAGTTCCTTTTAACTTTTCTTATGGTTGAAAGCAAAATTCTGTCATTCTTTCTTAGTTTGTTAGCTGGAATATTCTAAAAAAGAATTTTTTTCATCAATTTCCTGATTATTACAAGTAGTTTATATCAAAATGACATATTTGTTTCCTAGCACTTGGAAACCAATAGAATTTTCAAGTATTATTATGAACTCAAAATAATACTTCCACATATTCAGTTATTTTTCTTAATAGATGTTCAGATTATCTGATCTTTAGCCAATGGTAGATTCTTCAGTTTGGCTCTTGAATTCTTCTCACACAGATTTAATAGACTTTAAGTCTTTCTTTGCTTTCTGTTATGATAAGAAAAATGTTTTTCTTGTACTTTTTTTGTACAAGGAAAAACTTGGAATCAAGAATTCCTTGGAATTCTCCAAGGAATCTCATTATTATTATTATTTTTTTAGTAGAAATTGGTGTTTAGAGACCCAATGTAGATGCTAGAAAATTTACGGATTTCTGAAATCACATTTTATGTTTTTTCTCCAACTTAGGACTGCCATGCGAGTATAATTTGAACATAGAAAACATCATTCTATATATTCAGAAAATAGCAGCAGATATTTTCTGTCAGGTTCTGGAAAGTCGATGGGACATTGCACAAGTCATTAGGTAGTGAAATTATACAAGTTTAAATAATTCACTATGGATAATTTTTTTTGGACAAAAGAAATCAGAAAGATAGCACCCAAGATAAAACTGAAATAAAGAGACAACGAGAGTAACAATCTAGAGGGGCTGCATGGAGTGGAGGAAACCTAGTTTGAAGAAATGAAGTTGAAAGCAGAGACATGTGATAGAGAGGGTATATTTAAAATGGTGGGTCAACAGCGATACCACTCCTTGGTATTTATCCTAAAGAACTAAAGTCATCTTACTACAGTGATACCTGCATACCCATGTTTCTACAATCACAATCCACAACAACCAAACTGTGGAACCAGCCTTGGTGTTCCTCAATGGGTAAATGGATAAAGAATATATACACAATGGAGTTTTATTCAGCCATAAAGAAAAATGAAATTATGCCATTTGCAGGAAAACAAATGAAACTGGAGAACATTATGTTAAGCAAAATAAGCTAAATTCAGAAAGTCAAGGACTTGTGTGTTTTCTCTCCTTTGTGGAAGCTAGAGAATAAAAGAAACAAAAAAGTGTGTGTATGTGTGGGGATTTCACGAAAATCAAAGGGAGATCAGTAAAATAGAGGAAAGAGACAAGGGGGTGGGAGGATGGGAGGGAGTGGGAAAGTGCTGACTCCTGATATTGGCCAAATTATATTGTTATATTATGTTCAAGTACAAATATGTAAATTCTACCATTATGTACAACTATGAATGCATTGATAAAAAATATGGGAAAAAAATAATGGTGGGTCAAAGGCGGAGCCTGAGAGTTTGCAAGGCTCTGCAGCTCTTAGCAGGAGAGAGATTATCTTGGGAACCTCATATATATTCATGGTATCACGAGAAGTGGATTTAATTGAACATGGCTGATAACTAGGGCCATAAAGCTATATTAATCTGACTTATGTTTTCTCATTATAGATATATAGTGGACTCTTCTTTAATAATCAGGGTGTCTTATAATGGTGCTGCAATTTTGTCCCTCTGACTTATAATTTTATACTGTGGAGTCCAGTCCTCTTATGGTGGTACATTCTTTCTTCAGAGATGACACTCTGTAATTAATAAACTTAAACTTAGCTAGAATTGCAGTTTTGTTACACACATCCCCAAATTTACACCCATGTCTCAGTAATTAGGTTTTTGAAAGCTCTTGAAACTCTTCATATGAGATTGAGAGTCTCTTGGGTGTTGTTATTGGTATAGATGGTTTCTCATCATTCCTGTTTTATTCTTGGTAATTTCTCTCCCTATGGCAACTTGAACTTCAGACTGAAGATTAACACTTTGTGTTCTGTATTCTCCCCCAGTATAGATATTTTTAAGAGTTTCTTAAAGCCAGATAAATATTTTCAGAGTGCATACTCTTTCTAAGGCACTTACTTCTTGTACAAGCCTAAATAAAATCTATCCGTATTGAATGTCAACTATATTTTGTTGATTTTATTTCATTATAACACTTGGCTCTGTTCATAATTTCATAATGTTTTGATGTTCATGTGTCATCTTTGACACATAAGTATACTCCATAGTGCAAGTATATTCTCTGTGTATTTTTTTCCATATTGAAAAATCAGTGGGGAAAAGAAAGATAAAATAAGCATGACATTTTACATGATCATTTTGTATTATTTTTTTTTTTGTTTTTTGTCTTTATTGCTCAAGACTTAAAGAGTTCTCTTAAAAACAGATTAATTTTAAAGTAAGCCCTTTCATTTATGTGAATTTCATATTTGGAACCCAAAAGTAAGTTAACCTCATTCTTAGTTGCTGCTTAACTTTTTTGTGAGTATGTTTGCTTTATTTGAACATATGACCTTTTCTCTTATTGGATTATACTTTACTTTGAGGATGGGAGTCTTAGTTTAATTTCATAATTTATTTATAGTGAATGCTTATTTAGTGCCAGTATTATGGTAAGTATAAAAGTATTTTATTAATTTTTGCAGCAGCTCTATGGGTATTATTTTTATTTCTTAGTTGACATATATGAATAATTAGGATTAAAGCACAAATGTAATTTTACCAAGGGAACACATCTAATATTAAAACTTGGGTTGTTCAATAGCAAAGTCCATAAGGTTATCACTATGCTAAATTGGTGGGGATATTGATAAGAATAATAGCACTTTTATTAAACCCCTGATGTGGTAAATATAGATAGATAGATAGAGATGTCTAAATGGAGAGTGAGAGAATGAAATTGAATGAAAGCAAGAGGGACAGACAGAGACCAATATTATCATTAGACTTTAAATTAGTTCTGGAAATCAATTGTGATGTTAACACTTGTTTAATAATACATTTCTCTGATTTATGAATTGTCTATTCCCACCCCCTTTTGTTTTTAAAGCCGTTATTCAAAAGTCTTGTAATGTTTATGAAATCTCTGATATGCTTAAATACTGAAATTATTCATATTCACAAACAGAATATATTTAGAAAAATAAATATTCTAATGAATTTATAAAAAAATTTAAAACACAGCTAGCTAATCTGGAAAATTGTTAAAGTCATATCTTTTAAATATCTAATCATTTGTTTACCATCTGTCTATTTTATTGATGTAAACCTCCTTTTCATAAACATAGGAAAAGACTTCCAAAGACATACAGCCAGTTGTTAACAGTGGTTATTGCTAAGTGGTGGGACTAGGGTTGTATGCTAATTTAAAAAAATTTTCTTTTTATTTATTTCTAAGTAAATACAATGGGCGTATATTGGAATAGGAAGGAAAAAAATGTAAGTTATTCATGAATGTTAAAAGTCATCAATGTTAAAACTTTCCTTCCCCTGGTAAAGAAAGTAGGGCTAGTCCTGGGAGGTCATATTTAGGACTACTCCTATTATGAAGCAAAGAGGTTCTTAGGGAATAGAACTTAAAGATGTGCCAGAAATCCCCATAATGAAGATAATATTTTAATGGAGTGTTTTTAAGTCAAGTTTAATGCAAAAAAAAAAAATCAATGATGATAACTATTATTCCTGGCTGCTTGCCCTCAAGTTCTCTCTGCCACCTGGCTGTCATAAACTGAGCAGCTTTTCTCCACCATGTCTTCTGATGTGATGTTCTGCCTCACTTTGGGCCTAGCTTTGTCTACCACAAGAGCCTAAAAATGATGGCCAAGTAGGGAAAAGGGAGAGCTCTCTGCCCAGAGGACAGCCTCCAAGGACCATCTCCACTATAAGGCACCAGAGGTCTCAGAGAAATGGCTGATATCTGACCAGGTCAGGAAATGTGTGAGTGGGGCCAGGAACATGTTCTTAAGGTGAAAAGTAAGGGAGCTCTCAGACTTCCAGGTGAGCATTAAGAGTATGTGCAAGCAACCAGATATGGTGGCCCATGTGTGTAATCCCAGTTACTGGAGAGGTTGAGGCAGGAGGATCACAAGTTCTAGACCAGTCTCAGCAACTTTAGAGAAACATTCAGCAACTCAGTGAGACCCTATTTCAAAATAAGAAAATGAAAGGGCTGGGGTTGTAGCTCAGTGGTAAAATGCCCCTGAGTTCAATCCCCAGTATGAAAAAAAATACTCTGAAGCCAACATAATGGCCAAAGGAGGGACAATTTGAGCATCAAAAATAGACTGAAACACATGTGTATATCCAAGAGCTCATCATCAAACATTGGTCACCTTTAGACAGCTTCTTCAACTTTGGCACTGATGACATTTTGGGTCAGATAGTCCTTGCTATGGGCACCATACTGTGTATTGTAGGATGTTAAATAACATCCCTGGCTTCTACCCAATAGATGCTAACAGGACTCCCTTCCCCTTCCCCAGTTGTAACAACTAAAAATGATTCCAGATATTGCCCAATATCCCCAGGGAAGCAAAACTGTCCTTTGTCAAGAATTTTTGCCTTTGGATCATGTTGGCAATTCATTCATTATTTTAAATTTCACCTCATCAGTGAAATCTGTATTAGGAAATGGAAGCAGCAGATGAAAATGTAGAGGAGAGGATCCAAGCAGGGACCTGATATGCAAAGGCCCTTTGTGTTTGAGAAATATTAAGGAGGCTGTGGTAGCTGGAATCTAGAAGGCAGGGGCTGAGAGGTATACAAAAGGAGTGTGGAGTGATAGACAAGGCCATTTCATCTGTAAGAAATTCTGTACATCAGCCTTGAAGAACTCAGTGCAGTGATTCAAAGAAGCCCTAAGACCTAGGTCGAATTTTATAAAGTTCGGTTGCTGCTGAGGCCGTGGCAGTCCATGACCCCGAAGGTGATCTCGATGCCACTTGGATCGCAATGCACCTGCATTTCCAGCAATCACAGGAACTTAATTTTTCTACATTTTAAAAATTGGACATTATAGTTGTACATAGTGATGGAATTTGTTGTTACATGTTCATACATGTATTCAGTGTAGCAATATAATTTGGTCAATATCACTGCCCAGAATGTTGTCCTCCCTCACCATCTCCTTCTCCCTGGTCAACTTTCCTTTACTGATCTCTCCTTGATTTTTATGAGATTCCTGCCTCCCACCTTTCTTTTCCATTTCCTCTCTAGCTTTCAAATATTAGAGAAAGCATACATCCCTTGACCTTCTGAGTTTGGCTTGTTTCCTTTAACATAATGGTTTCTAGTTTCGTCTAATTTCCGGCAAATGACATAATTTCATTTTTCTTTATGGCTGAATAAAACTCCATTGTGTGTATGTAAAAAATCCATGATGAACAAAATATTAAAAGTTTTAAATAAATGCAGGGTCAGAAGCAATGAAGCTTGCATGAGGTGAGGGAGGTGACTGTGCAGCTGTAGGGTTGCGTCCTGTGTTTATGACTCACATTGACAGCAGTGATGTCTGTGAATTTTATTTTTCCAGGCTAAGAAAATTACCTGCACAATTAACTCTCCAGGAATAATTCTATGACTGCACATGGCTCCAGCATGTTTATTATTAATGCATCAAAAATAATGTTCACCGAGTTGCCTATTTATTGCTCTGTCGGTGGATGACGGAAGGTGTTTCAGAAACTGGAATGTTTAGTCATTCCTTAGAGTGTAAAAAATACTTCTCCTATGTTATAAATGAGAAACTCAATGTATAATAGCTATGTGCAAAATAATTTCATTTGAAGGGAAGGAACAAGGGGAATTTAAAAAGATTGAAGAGTGTTTTAAAAAGGACTGAACAGTCTATGTTGAAGTGGCCTTCAGGGAGTTGGTGTTTAGTCGGTGCCTTTGGTACTTTCAACTGGAAAGGACAGAATAGATTCCAATCCCCATGAATCTCAGGTAAACATATTTAATAGCTTTTGAGTAGCAGGAGAGTTTTAATCTGTAGAGTGGAATCAATATGATGTTCCTTTAGAGACTTCCTTCTAATGCAAAGAAAAGAACTTAAATTGCCAGCATTTTCATGTTGAAGGAAGAAAGGTGGAGGGAAACACTGTGACAGAAGGTGGAAATTCATGTTTCAAGGATGGTCTTTTGTTCCTTTTGATCAGAACTATAAAAAAATTTCCCAGTTATATCAGCATGATGTGTCTGTATTCCTGACCAGATATAGGTTATTTTGGGGTAGTTATTTTCTTTTCTTTTTTCCCTCCCTCTCCATTACCCTTCAAAAAGGACCTCTCCAAATGTCTTCCTCCTGACTCTCTAATAGACAGAATTTTCAAGGTAACTTATTTAGAATTGTGTCTCTGAGCACAGCACACAGATACGTATTTATTTACTTGACACCAGAATAACAAAATAGTGAAAAGCACTGCAGCTACTCACATGCAAAACAGCAACAAAGCATTCTTGATTAGAAAGCTGCTTAAATCCCATTCCTATAATAAAATGAAAGTCTGGATTTATTTTAATAATATTTTTCACAACTCACTATTCCTGTGATAATCTAATCAGCGATGTCAGACTGCTAGTTTAGTAATTCAAAGGTTGTTTTCATTAATTAGTTTTACAACTGAATGGCTTGACTCTCTCACTGCCATATGAAAACCAGCAGAGATGAATATGTTGTGTTTAACAAAATAAATAACTCTGCTGAGTTTGAAAAATGGAGTCAATTTGTCTTCTCTCTTTCAGTGGCAGATGCAAGATGACAGCTAAATGAGTGATCAGTCCATTTAAGAGGAAAATGTATATCAATATTGCCAACCATTGCCATTGAACACACATACTTAATTTGATAGGCTGACATACTTCTGTAGACAAGCGATATAAAAGCAACTAAAATTATGGTAATCTTGATCTATGGTGAGGAACTCTTAAGCCTTTACCATTCATTTATCTAAGCACTGGAAGTTGCTGACAAATTACTTCTTTAAAAAATGTTCTGGCCTTGGCCTTTGGCACCTTCTATTCGGGGTATTTTCTTGGCCAGTCCTCGTTTCCTCCGATCAGGTGACTGTTGCAACCATAGAGAGAAGCATCACTTTCAAGTCCTCTCAGCCACGGTGAACACCAGCTCTCTCCTGTTCAGCTTTCACTTACCTAATCAAGAGTCTGTTGTGGGGCTGGGGTTGTGGCTCAGTGGTAGAGTGCTTGCCTTGCATGCATGGGCACTGGGTTCAAGCCTCAGCACCACATAAATAAATAAAATAAAGGTATTGTGTCCATCTACAACAAAAAATTAAAAAACAAACAATAAAAGAGTATACTGTCTTGGTCAGTCCAGGTGTTCAACAGAATGCTATAGAGCAGGCAGCTTAAACCAAAAACATTTATAAGCCATAGTTCTAGAGACTGGAACTATTGATGGATATTGACAATCTACTCTGTGAAGCTATCCAAGACCAAGGTGCCTGTGGATCAAGTGTCTGCTGAGGGCCTGCTTCCTGGTTTTAAGACATCTGTCTTTTCACTGTGTTCTTACATTCTAAGAGATAAATCATCTGTCTTGTGATTATTTTTTATAAGTCACTGACCCCAACTATCAGGGTTCCACCCTCAAGACCTAGTCTTGTCCTACAGGTCCCAATTTCCAATACTATCATATTAGGGATTCACTTTTCAACATGTGGATTTTGGAGGCCACACAAACATTCAGTCTGTAACCCTTTCATTGTTTCAGGATCTGTGCTGACGGTGCTGCAGAGGTGAACAAATGACTGTCAAAATCTTATTTGAGAGAAATGAAACTTACGGAGAGATTATGGACAAGCTGTGTGTTTTTCTGCATTAATGGCTCCAAATCTTTTGTTGTTGTTGTTTATAGACCTTCCTGAGAATCGAATAAATCTACATAAGCATTGTTCCCTGAAAAATTAAAATGTGCGCAAACCTAACTAAATATTGCATTTTTTTTTGGTGCTATTATTTTCCAGGTGGTTAGGTGGGGATGGGTGGCTTTGGCTCTGGCTGCTCTCATATCCAACCACTTAGGAGCAAACCCCTTGACCCTTAGGTTACTTCTTTTTTTTCTTCCAGTGGAGTTGATTGTAATCAAACTACTTATGGTATTTTGCTAGGTACAGAATATTATGACTTTGATGGATGTTGACAATCCACCCTGTGAAGCTGATGCTAGATCTATAGTATATGTGTGTGTGGGTGGTGGTGGTGGTGGTGGTGGTGATGGTGGTTTGAACCCTTGTCCATTAGTCAGATTGTTCTTTTATAAGAAAGCACAGGATAATTTTTCTTCAGAACCAGTCCTAAGAAAATTTGCATTTTGGACAACTGGATTGATTTTAATTACAGACATGGTGAAATTGGTTGTATTTTCCTCTTTGAATTGTTTGCTGGAAAGCACAGAGACAATTTTGTGATTTATGTCTAATAGTTGTTCAGTTTGTACTTCTGTCCCTTAATTTCATCCCTCATAGTAGAAAAGAAATAACTTAAATCAAAGTATATTGACTTGGGAAGATGTCCATGATATAATCTGAAGTGAAAACGATGATTTACAGTGTAATAATATATGGAGAAGATACAATTTTTGTGAAACACACATCTTCCATGTATTTTAGTGTCAGGAGAGAGAGAAACTGTAATATTAATTATAAAAAGGAAGGGTTTAGCACTAGAGGTAAATATGAAAATTCTGTCACTCTTATATTTAATTGTGATAGAAAGTGTGTATTATTTTAGTAATTTAAAGCAAAAGTACCTTTTCAAGCATCCCATTCTCATATGAGTTAGACAGAATTCCTGTCTTTCTAGAAGGGAGTCCAATGTGTAAACTAGCAGTTCAATGTAAAGGGATAGGTAGAGTGGCAGAAAGAGATAAATCTCCAGGAAGAGTAAGCTCGGGGGAGTGTCACCTAGAACAAGATTTTGAGCATGTTTAAAGCCTGCTGGGGTATCAGTGGAGGAGGAAGGGTGCTTCTGACACAGGATGCGATATGGTCTGGAGGCAGAGAAGAGCAAGCATCTGGAGAGCTAGGGCACACTAGGGTGAGTGGTGGGAGATGAGGCTGGAGCATTAGATGGCTTCAGATCACTAGGCTGCATCTGGATTTCACTCATGTTCTTGGGGATGTGTCTGCTGGTTAAAGGCATCTTCCAATGTGTAGGGTGAAGGCTGAATTTGAGGACGTGAGGTTGGAGACAGAAAGACTAGTGAAGAGGGTCTGTAGTAGTCAGACTGGTAGGTGACGAGGCAGGGGCTGGGTTGAAAAGTCCTGGAGAGATTTCTTCTACTGTCCTCAACTCCTTCTTTCCAATGTGACTTTCTGAACAGGCCATGCTCTCTTCTGACTCAAACCTTAGGCCCTCAGCCCATTCCTGACTGACCCTTAGAAATTAAACTTAAATTGTATTCCTTTGGCAAGATGACTTGATCTTCCCCACACTCCCAGATCTGGGCCTGGCAACACTTCTGGGGTAATGTATGGTACATGCCCATTCCTTCTACCACATTATAATCTACCCTGGTGCCAACATTTTATTTTAACCTCAAAGTGCTCCATGGGCCACCTTTTTCAAACCCAATATTATAATTGGTGATAATTCACTTGCAATGGAAAAATGCTGTGAAAATCTTTTTGACTGTGTGTGATCTACTGTGAGGGAAGAGAGCATTAGCTTTGGCATGATAGGAATATCATGGGATTTGAACGTGGAACACCCGAGTCTCTTTCTGACTTGCTGTATAACCTTGGACCACTCTGAGCTTAGTTATTTCTTCTACAAAATAAAGTAATGCTGCTTAAATGACAGAGTATGACCATCAAAGGAGATGATATACATGGGACTGCTTGGTCAATTGAAAAGCACTCTGCTAATGCACAGAGCAGGCCATGTGAAGATGGAGGCCTGAGTTGGAGTCCCATGGCCACAGCATGAGAATCACCATGAGAATCACTTGAGGCTGGAATTCCTTTAGAGCTTTGGAGCTCCTTTGGAGGGAGTACAGCCTGGGAACACCTTGACCTTGGGCTTCCAGAACTGTAAAAGGAAATATTTCTGTTGTTTTAAGCCACCTGTGTGGTAATTTGTTATAGCAGTCCCAGGTAGTCCCAGAGTTGGTAACAGAGGGTTTAAGAGGGACAACAGTCCAGGCAGGTTGGCCATCTTTGAAAGTCAGGCTGCCATGGAGCCAGGCTCCTTACTTATTTCTGTTGTGCTTTTTAATTCTGAGTTTTCTTCCTGATTCTCTTGGATGTAAGAGTTAGAGCTCTTTGCAGTAGTCATGGTTAGGGAGAGTACAGAATGAAGAGAGAAGGGAGGCTAGGGGTGTGTGTGTGTGTGTGTGTGTATGTGTGTGTGTGTGTGTGTGTGTGGTGGGGACTTGAATAAGTCAGAAATTACTTGGAATGTGAAGAAATTTAAAGAAACACAGATATAAGAACCAACCAGTTATGTGAGGATTGGTCTTTGTTTAATCATGAAACTAAATAAGGACTATTTGCCACTGGAAGTATCATTTGCATGTGCAGAATTAAATAATGAAGTCCTTAAAACTGTCTTAAAACCACATTTGCACTATTGATTTACTTAGTATATTATTTTGTAGAGAGTACAAACTTTAGTCCCAACTTGGTTGATTCATGGGAGTCTAATTTGGTTGATTCTGAGTTATTGACACTTTATTGTACACAAATGCAAATCACATATTTGCTTTTCTGCTTACTCTCAACTTTATTGTAGGTCATATAAACAGAATAAATTAACAGAAAATATCTTGGGAGAAATATTTCTATGCATACATATACTGCTTTGTGGATAGCCAAAAAAAAGTCATATTTTTGCTGATCTGAAAATTTTAATTCTTTTCTACATTTTGTGAAAATATATATCTCTCTTTACTAATTAGAATGCTTTTTATTCTTTAAATGTTGAATTATTCTCTTAGATGTGTTCTGCATTGTTGGTGGTCACATTTATTTAAAAGCATATAACAATTCTAAAACATAAAAGTAATATGAGCACCCTTAGGAAACTGAAGTGTTCCTTCTTCCTAATTTACTGTGGCATTTTCTGAAATGTCTAAAATGCAAATAGTCTTTTGGTTTTATTTCAGGCATTGGGTCCTTTTCTTTTAACTGTAGGAAGAGAGAACTAAGGCTCTTCCTATGTTTGTGCAGAACTTTGAGTATCTCTTTGCAAGGGTAAAAGTCCAAATGAATGTCTTTATTATTATTATTGCCACTTTTAATATACATTTTGACAATTCCTCTTTGTTCTCTATAGTGAAGAAATCTTTGTCACCTTGTTTTTTCTTTCATTTTATTGCTCTAGGCATTCCATTTGCTGTTATGACACAAGACTGGTACCATTGCTGAATTTAAAACTGAGCTCTGTGAATTAAAGTTATTGTTCATGTAATGGATAATAGGTAGGTAATATAGATAGACAATTATGCATAGGTGTAGAGCCTCTTTTTGATGGTTTAAGATCTATATTTTTTAAACTAAGTCAGGTGATATAATCTCTATTGTGTGGGCTGCTCATCAGCCACTCAGTTCACTTTATCGATTTTATTTATTTACTAGGTAAGGCAAAAAAATAAAATGCAGTACTACATCACTGAATGTGCTTTATAAACCTTGAGCTCAGCTCTAGTATGTGAGTCAGGGTCCATTAATCAATCTGGAAAATATTGATTAAGCCTCAGACTTCTCACTTTTTTAAATCAACAACCCAAGCTGAGGCTGAGATATGCTGAGGAGGCCTATTGTTGGTGAGAGAGTGTGAGACAAATGTCTGGTATCATTTGAAGTCAGGATTACTAGAAAACCAGGGAGTGTCATAGTATATTAAAGACTGTAGAATTAGAAAATTTGGGGGTAGAATTAGAAAATTTGATTCCTACAGATCTTTGTAATCAAGATTTTAAATAATTATGGAAGAAAGTTGTGCTCATTTTTATAGTTAAATTACAAATGTTGGAGTTCTTTTAAAAAATTTTTAGTTGTAGATGGACACAATATCTTTATTTTAATAATTTATGTGGTGCTAAGGATCAAACCCTGTGTCCCACACATGCAAGGCAAGCACTCTACCACTGAGCCACAACCCCAGCCCCAAATGTTCTTGAAAGGTCTTATAAAGCAACAAGACACTTTAAAAAATTAAATTCACTTAAGGAAATTTATTTTTGCAGAGAGGCTTATAGACTTAGTTGGCCTTAATAAGCAACTCTACAGAGACAAACTATAGGAAAATTGGAGATAAAGGGTATGTCTTCTTCTAGCTACTCTCTTGTCTTCTGACTCAAAAGGATGATTGGTAGCTGTCTCTGGTTCCATTAATGCTGAAGTTGTGCTATGTGGCAGCTCTATCAGAGATGAGAGAAGCTCCAGGTTATGCAGAGGTAAATCACCTCTAAAGGATCAAGTCTTGGTAGTTTAATAGCTGTATTAGTTTTCCAGACAGACCAGACTCCTTGGGTTGAGTCTGCCCTGTGTAGTATTTCTTGTTCTGCCTCTCCAATCCCAATGGTTCCTACAAGACATTCTCACTCAAAGTATGGTTGCTGGATAAGCAGAGTGAGCATAACTTGAGAGTTTGGTACAAATGCAAATTATCGGGCCCCACTGTCTGTCTGCAGGATCAGAAACTCCAGTGTGGCCCTGGCATCAGGCTTTTAACAAACCCTCTAGGTGATTTGATCCACACTGAGTTAGAGAACCATACATGTACTATTCTCTCTGCCTATTTACTTTCCAGGCCCAAGTAAGTTTTTCCTTTTTTTAAAAAAGCCTTCCAGATATATTACACAGCATCTCACAAAATACCTAGTGTATAAGAAGTGCCTGATAAATGAGTGTCCTATGGATGCTCACAAGTCCTTAGAGTTTCTGAGAGAAAGGAGAACGTCCTGCTTTGGCACCCTTGGCTCTGTTGCTTCTGGTTGCCTCTGCTCATCCTAGAAGTGCTCTAGTGTTGGGGTGTCATGTAAAATTACTGATGTTCCACAAATAGCAACAAAACACAGGACCTCCCCTCAGGGAGCTGGGAGCAGAGTATGGCAGCCAAATCCAATTACACCACAGTGTGTAGGAGATATGTTTATGATGCTCATTCTTGTAAAGTTTTCTAGGATAGTTTCAATTGTTATTTTATATTCTTGTCCTTATAAATGCCTGCAGTTTTCTCTGATCATATGTTCCCAGGTTTGATTCAGAAATGCAGTGGCTATAACGAAGCTAATGAGAGAAGGGCAATGAGTCTGTAGAAAAAGAAGGATTCTGATAGAATCAAGTCCTTAGACTTGAAGACAAGACATTAGGATCATCCAGGTCTCTTGGTTTGGGTGGGGGCGAGGGAAGTAGATATTGTTTGGGGGGTTAGGGGCTCTTCCAATTTAATCACAATCACTTAAGATGAAGTGAGGCATGGGATGGTGAAAGTGTGTGTTGAAGCCCAACTCCATCAGATATTTGCTGCATAAAATTGAACAAATTGTTCAATTTCTCTGAGCTACCTATGAAATGAAAACATTAACATTCAGCTCATCCTCTATGAATTTTCTAATATTCAGCCTTTGAGCCCATAAAAATGGAAATTTCACATGGTTCAAGCTAAAATCTGCCTCTCAGAATTGTTATGAGGATTTAGTGAAGTCAATATGTCAAACACCTAGTACATAGTGGGTGCTCAGTAAATACTAAGTGTGGACTCTTTCTGTGAAAATGCCTGTCATGGAGCATTCAGTAGGTGATTTTTATTAAAATAATCACAGAAGATAGTCATCTTCTCTATATCCATATGACTCTAGTCCCTGATATTCTCAACCTAACAGCTATTTCCAAGCCCAATAACTTTCTCCATCCCATTTCTAAATTATTTTCCAGAATATTCATTGTTCAGGAGGAGTCTGAGTTTTTTATTTTTCTTTTGACCTTATGTTGACCACTTTTGTGGGCATGAAAATGTATCATTTTGCAAGCCTATTTTTATTATTTAAGATATTCATAATTTATTGTTGTACTTCACTTGAAATGGATTTGGAATTGTATGTAACACTTACTCCTATTGTGCTTTGGTTTAACCAGGGAGAAAAACAACTTAGTGTAGTCAGCCTTTGGTATATTAAAAAACATTATTCATGTTTTAGTTTAGGCTTTCCTGCATATCACAAATCCTGAGGAATGACTGTGGAATGACTTTAACCCTGAAGGAGCTGTTGTTTCCACTGTGGAGCATCTCTGATAGGCAGGGAACTGTCAAATCTATTAAAGTGGTGTACATTTCACATCAATGGAAAATTTCCCCAAATACCATCTAACCATGAAGAATAGCTTTTGAGGAATAATCAAGGAGTGATAATGTTATATGGAAAACAGTGTCAAAATCTGCAACTAGTTGCATGTTCTCGAAAGGAAGACAGAAAGAACTGGACACACTGCATGCCATTGTTCTCTAAGAAAACAGTTGTGACATTATACCTGTGGGTGCTGCATTGGCCAGGGATACTGAAAAAGTTAGTTTCCATCTTGAATCTTTATCTTAGAATCACAGGTGTCTTAGATTTTCCACAACTCAGAGACAACATCTAGTTTTGGGTCAAAAGATCATGTATTTTCTTAAAATTGCCTGCAAAATCCATCTAGAGAGTGTCATGCCTGCTATTTGCTCAGCCAGTGGTTCTATCTTTTTATTTCCTTCCTTTCTCAGCCAACATTAAAAATATTGTTGCCAAAGGAAGATACGAAGGGTCTCATGCTTCTCTCTCTTCTCGTTCATCTTTTTTCCCTAGAAGTGGCAAAAAAGACTCAGTGATTGGCAAAAAAAAAAAAAAAAAAAATATATATATATATATTAGAATTGTACTCTTAAAATATATATATTTTTATTTTTCCCATTATATATTATATGTATGTTTTTCCCATTTCCAACCAGAAGAAGGTAGAAGGTGCAAGTTTGTTGCAAAGAGCATAAAACCAGCTAGCCTAGGGATGGGCATGTGGCTCAGGATGTAATCCCAGTGGCAAGAAGATTGTTAGTTGAAAGCCAGCTCCAGCAAAAGCGAGGCTCCAAGCAACTAAGTGAGACCCTGTCTCTAAATAAAACACAAAATAGGGCTGGAGATGTGGCTCAGTGTTCAAGTGCCCCTGAGTTCAATCGCCAGTACAAAAACAAATGAATGAAGAAAGAAAAAACCCAACTAGCCTACTTTTTCCTACTTATTTTATTGGTAAAATAAGGAGGTTTGGATTATATTATGAATATGTAAATACATATTTCATAAAGTCATTGCTGTCTGTAACTATTCACCTTACAACCTAACCCTGTTTTGTGTTGAAGGAAGAAGAAATGCCACTCTTCTTATGGGTTTTCTTGCTGCACATGTGTAGATGTCATATTTCCTTTAGCAGGTGAAGATGCCCTCAGCATAAAAATGTTTACAACTTGACTCTAATCAAAAACACTGGAATAGAAAAAGCACTTGATCTTTAGTATCTGACATTTAAAGAAATGCCTGTTCAATTTTTTGCTGAATAAGTTGGACAGGAAGTCAGGAAATCTGGGTTTTCCTCCTGGAACAAAACTAATTGTGTGACCTTGACCAAGTAACAGGAACTCCCAGGACCTTGGTTTTATCACTCTGTGGTGAGGAGTCTGTCTGAGGTCTTTCCTAGCTTTAAAATGCTGTGAACCTGGGTTCCAAAGCCAATTGCTTTCTGAAAGCACTGTTTACTTTTTCATAGATGATTACATTGTGAACATTCATGAAATGGAAAACAGTTGTATTTAGTACGACAGTTTAGGTGCAGTTGCCTGCAGTAAACGCAATGAATAGGTAATCAGATTAGCCAGCTCCCTTCTGGAATCTCACAGAGAGGAATGTGGGTTCCTTGGTTTGTTTCCTTTTTGAGGAGCAGAGCTGATGCAGGAGAGGAAGAAAGGAGGGTTGGAGGAAGACAGGGCAAAATGTGGTAGTATTGAGTATCTAAGTGTTGAGTGTCGAGCAACTACAGAAACTGAGAAGGGTAAAGGCAGACTCCAGACACAGTGTGGGGCAGTTGGAGAGAGGAGCAGGGCACCATGGATGGCTTTGGCCAGGTCATGATTAGGAGAAGACCTAGCACTGGGCACTCCATGTACACCTGACTGGTCCTCTGCACTGTGGGTTTGTGGCCACTAATTCTTAGCTGTAATTATCTAGTCATTTATACTTGTTGGTTTGAGTTCCAGCTCTTTGGGTACAATATTTTTGCTTCAACATCTTCATCTTTAGGTTAGGAATACTAATGGTGATTAAACGAGAATGCATATAAAATACTTGGATCAGTGTATAACGTTGGCTATTAATATCAATAAACATCCCAACATTGGCTGTTATCATCTTTATTTTTATTACCACCCATTCATTAGGGGAGATGTCAACTAACTGCTTAAATGTAAAATGGGTGAAGTGTTACAAAGATGTTTCCTACTTTCTGATCATCAAAACTCCTCAAACATCTCCCTCACTTAAAAAAATAATCTTTGCTCTTTTACCCAACTTTAATTCAATCTATGGCTACTCATTCTCCTGGGCAAAGCATAGCTCTCTTGCTATGGCTCTGGGCAACACATTTAATCCCTAAGATCTTATTATGAAATAATAATAGAATCTCTTTTCTGTATGACAGGTCACACACACACACACACAATGGGAATGGGAGTGGGAGGAAGAGACCATATTAGATGAATAGAGAGAAAACTGGTCTTTAAAGGGTAAAGGGAAAGTGGAGTGAGTAGGGAGAGTGAGGAGAACAGAAGTCACAAATGACTTGTGTCATTGTGTCCCATAGATTCCGATATGTTGTCTGTATTTTCATTTATCTCTAAGAATTTTTTGATTTCCTCCTTTATGTCTTCTGTAACCCATTGATCATTCAGTAACATATTGTTCATTTTCCAGGTGATGCAGGATTTTTCCTTCCTTCTTTTATCATTGATTTCCAGTTTCATTCCATTATGATCAGATAAAATGCATGGTATTATCTCCACCCCTTTATATTTACTGAGGGTTGCCCTATGGCATAATATATGGTCTATTTTTGAGCAGGATCCTTGTGCTACTGAGAAAAAAGTATATCCACTTGATGGTGGTTGATATATTCTATATATGTCAGTTAAGTCTAGGTTATTGATTGTGATATTGAGTTCTATAGTTTCTTTATTCAACTTTTGTTTGGAGGATCTGTCCAATGGTGAGAGAGGTGTGTTGAAGTCACCCATAATTATTGTGTTGTGGTCTATTTGATTCTTGAACTTGAGGAGAGTTTGTTTTATGAACGTTGCAGCACCATT
>NW_025999900.1:21163416-21204149 GCF_001458135.2 Marmota marmota marmota
CCAAATGTCTTCTTTGATATAATGAGAGCAACTAAGAACAGAGCAGGGAGGAAGAGCAGGAGGAAAAGATTAACATTAAACAGAGACATGAGGTGGGAGGGAAAGGGAGAGAAAAGGGAAATTGCATGGAAATGGAAGGAGACCCTCATTGTTATACAAAATTACATATAAGAGGTTGTGAGGGGAATGGGAAAAAAAACAAGGAGAGAAATGAATTACAGTAGATGGGGTAGAGAGAGAAGATGGGAGGGTAGGGGAGGGGGATAGTAGAGGACAGGAAAGGTAGCAGAATACAACAGACACTAATATGGCATTATGTAAAAATGTGGATGTGTAACCGATGTGATTCTGCAGTCTGTATTTGGGGTAAAAATGGGAGTTCATAATCCACTTGAATCTAATGTATGAAATATTATATGTCAAGAGCTTTGTAATGTTTAGAACAACCAATAAAAAAACAAAACAAAACAAAACAAAACAAAAACCAAATGACTTGTGTCCTGCATTTCAGTTCTTCCGAGAAAAAAGGTTTCAAAGAATAGAATGTATTTTTCAATTGTGAAATTTTGGATGCAGGATCATTTTTGGAACCCGTGGAAACAGCCTAAGAATTTAGGATTTTTATATCTGTTTTAGTCAGCTTTTTTACTTCCATGACTAAAGGACCCAACCAGAACAGCTGTAGAGGAGGAAAAGTTTACTTAAGCATTCATAGTTTCAGAGGTCTTGATCCATAGACAGCTGGCTGCCTTCCTAGGGACCTGAGGTGAGGCAGAACATCATGGCAGAAGAGCATGGCAGAGGGAAACAGCTCACATGATGATCAGGAAGTAGAGAGACTCCATTCTCCAGATACAAAATATAGACCCCATAGCCATGACCCTAATGAACCACTTCCTCTAACCACACCCCATCTGCCTGTAGTTACTACTCCATCAATCTCCTCAGGGATTAATTCATTAATTAAGTTAAGGCTATAACCCAATCATTTCTCCTCTAAAGCATCTTGCATTGTCTCACAGGTGAAATTTTGGGGGACACCACATATGAATCATAACAATATCCAAGATGATCTTCATCTGTAACATCACAGTGTTTGAAAAAAAATTCTGCAAACCATCTCCCTTTGAATATTTTGGTAATAATTGTAGTTTTCTGTCATTTCTAGTGTATATTTAATAAAGATACAGTGGGACTTGCTCACTATGGATCTAATAGTGAAATAAGCTATATAAGATCAAATAGATTGGGACCAAAATATCAGCCAGAAAACTCTGTACCAAGAGTGTAAGTTTATTAGAACCTGCATAGTTAGAGAACTCTTGAAAATGATTAGTTCTTGTCATCAGATTTTTTTTTTTTTTGGCAGGGATGCTGGGGATTGAACCCAGGGCCTTGTGCATGTGAGGCAAGTACTCTACCAACTGAGCTGTATCTCTAGTCATTGTCATCAGAATTATAGAAATGGGCATATCAGCAAAGAATGAGGCTTTGTAGAGTATCTAAGAACGTGAGATAAGAATGGAAGGTCTTTATGTGTATAATTGAATTGAAATCTGATTAATCAAAGCCAGTATATCCTTGTATTACATACAACTGTGAACCATTTGAAACTAACCTTTGTAGGAGAGGTGGTTGCCAGTGTCTCTTCTCTAGCATCACCTTTGCATCCCAGAAATCACTTGGTGTATTTTGCATCTCGATGGTCCCTGTTGATTCAACTCTAGGCTTTTTTTTTCAGACTTCTAAAAATGTATTAATTCCTCCTCTTGTTTTTGAGTCTCCTAAATTCCTTATCTGAATCAACCCATGGGCTGAATTCTACATATTTATATCTGTTATTTTTGTGTGTGATTCATCTGCCCATCTTGATTAAAAAGTCTTAGAGAGGTGGATTTTCTTTGTGTTTTATACAGTGTTCAATTCTATGATGTGGACATAATAGATACTAAAGAAATATTTGTGGTTAGGTTAGTAAGTTTTTATAGGGAAGAAAATATTAATGCAATTTGTCTGTTTGGACTTGGTGATTTGAAAATAAGGAATGACACTATATTGACCAAGCAATTGCTAGTGATTAACCAAAGTTTAAGCATGTCAATCAAAAAAATTCATTTTAAAGCAAAGCCAATAAGACAACATTTGAGCCCATTGGTTCATGCATCATAATTATACCTGCTTTGCTTATTTCATTTTCTTTCAATCAAAATAGTTTTGCTGGTGTCAAAATACTGGAATTTCCAATGTACAAGAATTAGTTCACTCACAAATACACGTGGCTATTTAAGGAATATTTTAAGTAAGAGTTACTTGTCAAAATTCTCAGAATGTTAAACAGATGCCTTTATATTCAAAAAAGAGTTTGTGCCTCTATTAAAATCTTATTGCCTTTCACAAAATCCAGTGATGTTCTCTGATTATAAGGCTAATGTAAGTTAGTGTCTAATTTCTCTTTATATATCCTTGAATTTGGGGCTTGAGTTTTAAATAGTTGTAAGTGCCAGACAAGCAGGAGAAAGCCTGTCACAGACGTTCAGGGCCTGGGCTGTGGGCCTGCTCAATAGTGGAAGTTCCCTTGTTTGGCTCTCCAAAATGACACCTGGCCAGGGGACAGGTGGGCTGCTGAGCTATCTACTCAAGCAGTGGCTGAAAGTTTAGATATGGCTACTATTTGCTCCATTTCCAAGTGAAATTTCATGTAGTTCAAGAGTGTCTGAAGTTTTTTATGAGGAACATTTATCTCTCAACATGTTTAACATACTCTTTCTTTTCTCCTTCTCTTCCCATTTCTCTCTCCTTCTTCCCTCCTTCTCCTCCCTTCATTCCTCCCTCCCTCCCTTCCTTCCTTCCCTGGCTGGGGATCAAACCCTGTGCTTCCTGCATGCTAGGCAAACTGAGCTACACTCAGCCCCACAGCTTAACATTCTGACTTGGAAAGAAAGGAAGAACATGAGGCTCGCCCCCTCTCCAGGAGCACACCTGGGAGAGTGAGATTTGCCTTGTACATATAATTGTCCCGTGTGGTAGAGCAATGTGGGGACTTTTCCTCTGACTATACCATTTGCCTCTTTCTAAAGGACCTATAAAATACAAGATTCTTGGGTAGCAAACATCAAGATTGATAAATTTAGAGGGACTGGGACAAAAATTATATAAATTTGTAGTAGTAGGGTTTCTTGTTTTTCCCCCCCTTTATTTTGGGGTAGATTTTTTGCATAGGACTATCTAGAACAGATTATCTGATGTTTCATGTTTTATAATTGATAAAACTGACTTCAAGTGCCTTTAAACATCCTATCTTTTGTTTTGTTTTTGTTCCCATCCCTTCCTATCGTGTTTTCAACGCATTATTTTCTTGTGATGACATTTCAATAAAATCCAGCTTTAAATTGATTGTGATCTTAAATCCATCCCACTGGCTTCCCTGCCCACACGTATTTATTCCACAGGCGTCCCTTCCACTTGAAAGCATCTAGCTCATCCTTTCAAAAATCTCCGTATGGTGGTAGAGAAAGGAGTTCTGTCTCCTTCAGTTGCTCAGTGAGTTTCTAGCACCTTATAGCCTCCTAGAAGTACAATGTATTGTCCTTCTTCTCCTCTGTGCGCCCTACCCTGATCTCTCCATATAAACACCCACATATCCTCAAGTGTGCATTGCTTCCACTTCCAATATGCAGCAGAACAATGTCCCTTGTACGTCTTTTTTTTAATTAAAAAATTTTATTTGTTTAAATTAGAGTTTTAAAAATATATACATGTCATAAATGATGATATCAATCTGATTTTTCAAAAATATGTATGGCCTCATTGCACTTTCATTTAAGAAAGGGTCTATAATTAATGTATATTACAAGCAGGAGGAAAATGTATCAAGTGCATTACAAATAAGTCTAAGCATGTTGACTTTTGAATGAAAATTCAGATGCTGTAGAATAGCCATTGTTATATTAAATTCTTCAGTGAAGTTTGAAATCTCAAACTCATTATAGCAGTAAACAATAACACAATATTGTATGTCTTTTAAAACTATTGATTTGTACTTGATATTTTGTCTTTTTTCTATTGTTTGACATTCAATTTCTTTAAATAATTTGGAAAAATGTAATTTAAATAGAAACAAGATCAATTCAGAACTTTGTATATAATGTTTAATATATTTTTTAAAATGCATGGCATTGTACACATAATTGATCATTTAAGACATTTAAAAATCATGATGAATAAAGTGATATGTTGAACAGTACTTAAAACCCTTCAGAAAAGCAGGACATCATATCAATCCAAGGTATATCAGGAAGGAACCAGCAACACCCATGAAGCTTTCTACTTGTGAATATTGTTTCCTATGGAAATTCCCATTTGAAAGGCCAGATTGATTAAAATAACCACTAAAATGTAACAAAAATTAGTGTAAGACATCATGTATCATTTTAATAAACATTTATTGACTACCTCTATGTGCCACATACTGTGTCAGGAACTAGGGATATTTAAAACATAATCAGTCAGGGACATCCACAGGACAGAATTAACATTTTCAGGTAACAGAATAGGAATTCTAAAAAAAACTTTCTCTGATAAAGCTCTGCAAATGATGTATATTAAAACTGTTTTTTTTTTTAAAAGTAAAGTTGTTTAAAATAAGAAAAATGGTTTAATACCAAGCCACACAAGGGATTTAGAACCAGATTAAATAAGAAATCATAGCATTTGGAGTTTTCTTTCTCATATGCTAGGGATGCATAGAATTGAAATCCCAAACAGCCCATCAGGGATAAACTTGTTCATTTTTATATCAAACTGGGAAGCAAAGGCCAGCTCACATTACAAGGGAGGGGCCTAGAATGAACTGAAGTTCAAATTAACTGGCCTATGTTTTATCTGACAACCCCATTCCTGGGGAATCCAATAAGTGGTAGATGCTGCTGCTGCTACACAGAAACATGAATCAGGGAAGAAGGATAAAGAGTACTGGGAAGGTGGGAGAAGGCTTTGCCATTTAAAATAAGGTGAGTGAGGCTGGTGTCTTAGTCTGTTTTTGCCACTATAACAAAATACCTTAGACTGGGTAATTTATAAACAGTAGAAATTTATTTACCATGGTTCTGGAGGCCGTGAAGCTCAAGATCAGGATGCCAGCAGATTCAGTGTCTAGTGAAGACTTGTTTTCTGTTCTATAGATGGTTTGTCTCTTGCTGCATCCTCACATACCAAAGGGGTATGACATCTTCCTTCCACCTGTGTTATAAGGGCGCTAATCTCATTCCCAAGAGGAGAGCTCACATGACTTAATCACTTCGAAAAGACCATACTTCTAAGTATGGAGTTATGTGGCTATCTAGGGAAAAGCATTTCAAAGGGAATAGCACATGCAAAGGATACTGAGTCAGAAAGTCCCGTACTCTTTCAAAGAATAGCAAGGAGGTAGTATGGTCAGAGTGGAGTGAGCAAGAGGAGAACAATGGCATATGAGGTCAGAGAAGAAATAGGAGTCAGATGGTCTAAAGCTCTGTAAGCCATTATAAAGACCTTGTTTTTAACTCTGAGATGAAAAGCCATAGGAGGACTTTAACAGTAGTAGTGATATGACTTGAATTTATGTTTTAAAAGTGGCACTTTGGCTTGGAAACTAATTGAAGCTATTATAGTAGTACAGGTAGATGATGGTGGCATGTGTGTGTGTATGTACACACACATGCATATTTATATGTACACACACATGCATATTCACAATTCCCTTAAAAAAAAAAATATATATATATATATGTATATATATGTATGTAAAGATATATATATATATATATATATATATGTATATATGTATATATGTATGTAAAGATATATATATATAAAGATATATATCTTTATCTATATCTATATCTATCTATATATCTTTATATATATACACATACGTATATTTTTTAGACACACACACACACACATAAAAATATATGTGAGTAAAGACCTGCAGGAGGTGAAGAAGTGAGCCATGTGGATAACTGTGGAAGAACGTTCTTCTGTACTTGCTACTTAGGTGCAGGCGAGCCATAAACAGATGGAAAGTCAGATCTTAGCAGAGTTGGCGTTTCCCAGAAGATACAATTACATTACAGAAGATCAGAAGAGCTGAAGGTGTAGTGCCAGAGTGATCATAGAGCTGAACCTTGGAATCTAAGGTAGACGGGTGTGAAGTAAGGATGTGAAAGCAGCCTGGAAGATTCATGGACTGCAGATCCTGGTGGGATTTCACAAACAAACTCCTACTGAACAACTACCTTTGGCCAGCTAGCCACTGGCACAAAAATAAGCACCATGGCACATAAGATTGTGCATAAGATGGCATGATCAGAGGGCCAATATAGTAAGTAAACTGAAAAGAATACTAAAGAGAAAGAAATAACCAAAGGCAGGGCCTGAGTGTATAGAATTAGGACAAATTTCCAAGCATAACATTCTGTTTTCAGAACCATAATAAACCATGCTTAAACATGTCCTTTATCCAAACAGAGTTAATATAACTCAAATTCACAGACACCTGCCTGGTGTTGCTGAACACGGGCACTGTACATGCTCTGTGGCGAATAGGAAGCTGTAGGGACATCTGAGTCCCTGCTCAAGGAATTCTCAGTCCATATTATCTCTGGGTACATTTTCCCTCTTTTCTCTCTCCTTTCCTGTCTTTAGTCCCTGAAATCATCTGGTGGAAATGAGGAGGAAATATCAAAGGAAACCTTTGAGACAGTCATTTGTTGATTTAAAAATATAGCCACGGAGAATCAGAAATTTTGCCAAAGAGGAAAAGCTCCCTTGAAATCCTCATGATTGAGATAACATGGGGAAGGTAGGTGAATCTGACTGGGGACATCAGGGCAGATTTCAAGATGGGGGTGACTTACGTCTATTGGTGGAGACCGACTAAAAGTTATACCAGTGTGGAAGAGAAAGGTTGCAGCCTGTTCAGACTGTTGAAGGACCTCTCTTGTCTACCATCTTCTCATGCTGGATCTCTAGTTCACTTGCCTCAATTTTCCAAGGACTGACTGATGGCTTCTGCTCTTTTGAATGCAAGTTTCTGCCTTTAAAAAATCAAATAGTTTTAAAATACTATTTATTATAGATAATCTTAAGGTAATATTCTTTATTTGGTTGATTTATAAACCTCTTAGCTGTGATTCTCAGTTTTTTTCCCTTTTATTAGTGCTGTGTGACCTTTACATCTGCCCATTACTCACTTTTTTTGGATCTTATTCTGTGTGAGAAGCAGAATAACATCCAAGAGCAGCTGCAGTCCTCGGACACCATTTCACACATGAGGAAATAGTTCTGGAGGAGTAAAGCCATTTACGACTTATCTTCCTTCCTTTTATAGATAAATAAAAGTTGATGGCACACGCTTGGTTTTGAGTTGTTTTGAAATCACTTGCTACCTTGAACAGTCTTAAGCATTGCTATTTGGATGTAATATTGTGCTGTATACTTTCAGGCAGGAAAAATCTGAGCAAGAGCTTATTTCACAATGGGAGATTAGCTGTGGCTGATGTTATGTCTACAAAATATACTTTAATCCCATAAAAACTAGTTCTTCACTCCTTTCCTGGTACGTGGAGCATTCTTTCAATCCTAACCCGTTTTACTTCTACTGTTGATTGTTTCTTTTACTCTCCTTCAGACATGGGTGAAGGGGATACTAAAGTTTTATTTAAACAAATGTGAGATAGGTATGAATAAGCTCTCAACTCAAATATTCTTTGAAGAAGAAAAAATACATTTTCCCTGCCAGAAGATGTTATTAAGAGATTAAATGAATGCAGAAAAGTATTTCTTTTAATAAAAAAATCCACTTAATTTCTAAAGAAGTATAAGACTTTGTATAATGTACTATAGAAAAAGAGATGGTGCAACTGGCTTTGGATGGATATTGGATCATTCTTCTCTGGCTACATAAAACTCTGTAAATGAGTGACAAGCAGATGGTGTCTCATTATCTCCAACAGAGATCCTTGAATGCAGCCTGTAAGCTTTTGAATGGTCTGTTTTTGTATGTAAGTGAATAACTTTTGAGCTCAATATTTTTTTTCCTTCCTCTTCTTTGCTCTGTGTGTTACTAGGCTCTTTTAACTCTGAAAATCAAATTGATTCCTATCTCTATACTTGGAAAAATGCTCACTTAAAAAAAAAAGGACATATATTTCACAGTATGGATTTGAAGCCACAATAACTAGCATATGAGTGTGAATTTGAAAAATGGACTCAATAACAAATAGAACCTTGTAGACACAAGCAAATTAATTATTGCAGAAGCTTATTCTAGTGGGTATTATGGGTTTTGAATGCTAGGGATAAGCCCTTTAAGGGTGGGATCCATGTATGACTCATTTCTTGATTTCTTATTCTCCCCCACCCCAACACCTTGCACAATACCATCTAGAAGGAATTTCATTAATTTTGTTCAATGACTGAAAATAATCTGCTTCAGTTAAATTGATTTTACATTTGAACTTTTGGTCCTAGTACATCTTGAAACATGCTTACTGAATTTATAATTATAGTAGTTTAATATTTCTAGGAGAATTCTGTTTTGATATAATGTAGTCCTTTAGTAAAGTGTTAACTACAGGCATTTCTGAGTATAATTTAGATTTCATAATTTTGAAGTTTTTTTATATAAATAAATGAGCAAATAAAAATGATTCCTGTCATGCTTCAGTGCTTAATGGAGTGCCCAGAATATCCAAGATTTATAATTCAGATTGATAGCATTAGTTCTATTTCACGTTGCCTTAGTCAATTATAGGTGCCATAATGAAACAGCGTAGACTGGGTGGCTAAAACAACAGAAATTTACTTCTCACAGTTCTAGAGGCTGGGAAGTCCAAGATAAGGATCAGCATATTTGGTTCCTAGTGAGGGCTCTCTTCCTATCCGGTAGATGGTGGTCTTCTTATGTGGGTAACATGACTTTTCCTTGGGATGTGTGTGTGTGTGTGTGTGTGTGTGTGTATAGAGTGGAGGCTCTATGGTGTCTCTTATAAGGGCACTAATCTCATAATGAGGTCCCACCCTCATGATCTTATTTAACCCTGATCACTCCCTAAAAGCTTTATCCCCAAATAGCATCACATTGGGGGTTAAGGCTTCAACATGTGAATTTTTGTTCGTCACTGCTTATCAACAGCCACTAACCAACTTTTCCGAGTCAGCTTCTTTTGCCTCTGACATTCCTGCTAATTCAAAAGGTGAGCCCAGTGAAAAAAAAGAAACTCATTGTTGAGAGAAGAGTATGAAATAAAAGTATAAAAATTAGACCACTCTTGGTGGTATAACTCATGAAGTATTCATGATTTCATTATTTTAACTACCAAAAAATATTTTTTTAAAGTAAAATCCAAAATGATATGACGCTTAGGCAGACAAAGAATGTCAATCAGTGTACTGAAGTGGATTTGGGTGCTTGCCAAGGGATTTCTGGAGCAGCCCAGTTGATGCAGCTGGGGCAAATGCCAGTCCCACAGATGGATGGTCATGGATATGTGGCATACTTTTCTGATAACAGTTGTGTGGGGTCTGGCTGCTGGGAGGTATGTGCTCCTGTTTCCAGGTGGTGTCTGCCACTGAAAGAGCCCATGGCTGTGTCTCTGTGTGGTTATACACTAATTATGGTGGCCACAAAACCCCTGCAGCTGCTTCATTTAAATAACCCAGACAGACAAAGCACGAGAAGCTTTCTCCTGAGACTCCTCAGGTCATTCTGCCTGGGGTGGGAAGACAGCTCATTAGCTAAGATTTTTATACTGGCTCTGTAGTGATGATATGGACATTGTGATTCTAGAGTGTGGCTTCAGGGATGTACAGGCTTATTCAGTGGGAAAATAGTATATGCTACTTTAAAATGATAATAAAGTTAGTGTAGTGACTTTTCCACTAGATAAAACCCCTTGATATGTCCTTGTCACCCTTGATAGATAGTCCTTCTAGATTTAATATGATGTCAGAATAGCATTTTCTAATGTATTTTGTCAATCAGCTTTTGAGTTTTCTTTCTCAAAAATGTCACTTGTGCAAGTTATGGCACCAGATAAAGGCCAACCATAGGATAAGGATCAAGTAATTAAGTTAGCTGTTTCTACTCTTGAGAGTATTTCTTGAGGAATCTTCTAGTTCTAAGAGTCTTTTTTTCTATTTGATCATTTGTTCTGGAATTTAAAAGTCTGCAGTGGTTAGAAAAACCCACTAATGATTTAACTACTGTGTTATTATCCACACTAATAATTACCTCTGTTAATGGAAGATTTTTAAGGTCAGGAATCACATATATTCACCAGTGTATTTTAAACAGTGAGCATTTTAATGAATGGAACAATTATGAGTGAAATAGATTTTTCTGAAAGCAGAGGCAAGATTGATATTAAGAGTAAAAGTCAGAATACACAAAATGTAATCCTGACTTTAAGGCACAGGAAAAAAATTCATCCTTTCAAAGCTGGGACCAGAGAAATGCCATGTTTGTATCCAAGTTTTAGTAAATTGTTTTTTTCCTCTCATTTCCCTTAAATTTCCTGGAATAATGATTCTAATAACAGTAAAATATATCATGTTTCATGCTTAAGTTTAAGAACTATGATATGTATTTTACACTAATAATAATAATTGAAATAGCTAATAGTTATTGAAAATTCACTTTGTGTCAAGCTCTGTTTCAAGTGCTTGATGTGATATAATTACCTTTCTCACATGGTAAATGAGAAAGTTAAAGCCCAGAGAGGAAGGTGTGAACCAGCATCACTCAGTCAGGAGGTGTGGAGTCAGTCACTAAGTTTAAGCTCAAGGCTGGGTCTTCACCCTTACACACATGGTATAGTCTCCTGTATACTATATTAGCCTCAAGGCCCCTTTGGTGCCTTTGTGCACATTAGAAGAGGTGCATCTGCCTCAGTTAAAAAGAATACTCAAGAATAACAAATATTACAAAAATAAAACCATTCTGCTCGAATTACCCACATTGAATTGTTAAACATAAAACAACAAGTGCATGAGTAAGAGTTAGCCACAGAAACAGACCCTATTGTGTATCTCTATTTCTGTTTATCATTTGTCTTTCCATCTATCCATGCAGGCATCCATCCAATAGGATGTGTATGTGTGTGCGTGCATGTGTGTGCACATGCGCACTTGCATGTGTGTGCATGTGTAATAAGGAATTTGCTCATATGTTATAAGAGCTGACAAGTTCCAGATCTGCAGGGTGAGTGGGTAGGCTGAACATATATAACTACAGAGCTGCTGTAGTTACTCTGAAAGCCTGCAGGCTGGAGACCAGGAAGGACAGAGTTTCAATTTCAGTATGAAATCAGTGTTCCCTTTGAAAGTAGCTGGGCAAAAGAAATTCTCTCTCACTTGAAAGAGAGTCAAAACTTATACTACTGATGTGATAAGTTCCACCTAGATTAAGGAGGGTGGTCTGCTTTACTCAGTATTTTAACAAATATTATTGTCGCCTGAAAAGACTCTCATAGGAACACCCAGAATAATGTTTTATCAAATATCTGGGTGATCTAATAAAGTTGACACATAAAGTTAGCCATTATAAGCTATTTTGATTTTTTAAATCAAACTTTGGAAAAATGAGCACTGAAATATATAAATTTGTTTCAAAATAAACATCTTGCTTTTATAGAAATTAAATTACATATTAATACTGAATTCTTTCTCCAATCTTTCCTTTATGTAGAAATGATTGCTAGATTTGACAGTTTTGTTTATAAAATTTTAGGTCAAGGAGGAACCCCTATGCTGTTGTTTTTTTTTCCATGCAGAAACTTCTTAATTTGGCATAGTCCCACTTGTTTACTTTTGATTTGTTGCCTGTCATGGACTACACTTTGAGTAGCAAGTATGTAGACTACTGAAAAGACCCAGGAGATATTTGATTATTATAAATAAGCCTTTTATTCCAAATGTTATGTTCAACCTGAGAAAAAATTGATATCAGAATTTCATTTTGGATCATAGCTGGACTGATAATGAGATTTTTAGGTGAATTAAACCTTCTTACCATGTTTACGGTAATTCAATATTGGAGAAGTTACATCAGAGTCAAGAAACTGCAATTGGTTTAGCACCAATATTATGATTTTAATAAACAGACTCGTTTCATGTTTCTTCAAAGAATTTCTTATTCCATTTGATTCGTTCATGGGGATCTATTGATTGAATTTTGGTTTGTACACATTTTACATATAACATTAAATAATGTCTATGTAGCAGGAGGCTGCAATATTTTAACAGCAGTTAAAGTTTGTACTGCCATAATTTCTGTAATAAAAACAATCAATTGCCATATTAAGTAGAGGATTATATAGTAATCTTTAATTTATGTGTAAGTAATACTTACTTTGTTCATTATTATTGGGAAATGAATATTTGTGGTTACATAGTGATTTACATCATCATGAAAGTATTTGTGGATTTAAATTAAGAACTCAGCAATAATATTCTGATATAATAAGCAAACAGCAGATGATATGAACTGCACTAGACAGCATCAAATTTAACCTGTGCACTTGTAGCAATAGAGGACTATTTTCCTCCCATTTTCATATACTTATGTATCAGGACACTAGTCAGAAATAGAATTCCTTGTGTAAAAATACAAGTATTTGAGATGTTTGACCAACAAGACCTTGGATTAGCAAAATCATTCATCCTTTGTTAGGGAGTGGTTTCAATGTACTTTCGATTTTTAAAATGAGATACAATGTTGCTGTTAGAAAATTGTCAAAATAGGCTCTACACTGAGTCAGTAAAGTTATAATAAAAATCCAATAATAGTTCAAATGAGTAAAGTTGTCTAGGTGTGACTCTTCTTGAATATGAAGTCCTTGGGTACTATGTAGAATAACCCTGTGTGGTTTTAGAGTGTTTTTTCCCAGGAGTGTTTTCTTATGGTGCCACATATTGAGATATGCATTTGTCCTGGTTGCATCTCTCCTGGCGTCTCCACTCTCTGAATTAACCTTTGGAAGTAAGTTGTAGAGGACAATAGTATTTGAAGTTTAAAGCAGTGACCATAAGCAGCAGTGATAGAACCATTCAGGTTTATGGACACTGTTTAGAAGAGATGCTTTTTTAAAAAATATGTATTTTTTATTTTTAGTGAAGACATGTACATATTTATGGGTACAGTGTGACATTACAATACTTGTGTGCAATGTGTAATGGCCAGAGCTGGGTAACTGGGGCATCTATCACCTCAAACGCCTGTCATTTCTTTGCACTCAAAAGAACACAAAGGATTAAAAATTTTCTCTACTAGTTGATTTGAAACTTCCAATTATTGTAAACTCTAGTTGTGTTACTGTATTATAAAATATTAGGAGTGACTCCTCCTATCCAGCTGTGCCAGTTCTTGTTCCACTTCCTTCTCCCCAACATTCTTCGCAGGCTCTGGTATCCACCATTCTACTCTCCACTTCTGTGAGATCCACTTTTTGATGCTGATGTGTATAAGTCCTCTATCTATGGAGTCTGTGGGAAAGTTCTTCAGCAGAAAGAAGGATGAGGCATGAAGGATTTTACATTTAATGGCCAACTTGAAAGTAATAGACAAGGACCTGTGATTCAGGCTCTGTGGATTCATCCAATCATAAGAGCATATTCTACCACCAAAGTGCTCCACACCATGGAAGTCAGACAGAGGATTCTTCCTTGCCCAAAGTCTATATCACCTCACAATTTGGGCTCCATTCTTCATTTCTACATTACCTTGACTAGAGATGGAAGTACCTGATGTGTATCTCATG
Source organism: Marmota marmota marmota (assembly GCF_001458135.2). Taxonomy (NCBI): domain Eukaryota; kingdom Metazoa; phylum Chordata; class Mammalia; order Rodentia; family Sciuridae; genus Marmota; species Marmota marmota. The sequence continues at coordinate 21,177,216 of NW_025999900.1, forward strand.
TTTGGAGGGCACCTGTGGAATGACCTAGCCCCTTCTCCTCTACACTGTAGAACCCATCTCCCCAACTTCCTTGTTCGTTTTAGCTAATTTCATTTTAGCCCATGTCAGGAACCCAGGTCTACCTACTTGAAATATTCTTCATATATTAGGCTCTTTTTTATTAGTTAATTAATCATCAGTTTCCTTATAACTTCATTATTTAAATATTAATTTTTTTTGGAAAAGCACAAACTTAAGCATATTTATCTAAGCTGACCTTGAAGTCTCTATATAGATATTAATAAATTTATAGAGGCAGAATGTAGGATTATAGAATTTCAGAATGAGAGAGAATTAAATAATAATTTTATTTGATTTTCTTCATTTATCTCTTTCCCTGCAGATGTTAAGTATTGTATCTCTCCTTCTTATCTTAAATATCAAAAGATTCTCTTCTAATAATTGAGATAAAAGCTGAATTTTTGTCAAAATACAACTGAAAATAAGTGCTCTATAAACTGCAACTAATTATATAGAAACATTCAAGGTCATTTAGTCTAATTAGCAGTAAAATCGATCAATGTGCACTGAATATAGTAGATGCCTATGGAAATAATTAAGCTAATTGTCTTTAGGGATTCCATGTTACAGATATCTTTTCCAATTTGCCAGGCAGCATCCAAGGTTGTCTTTCTGCCTTCTCTTTCTAGTCCTTTTTATAATTTCACTTGAAATCCATAAAAATCCAGTCAGAATTTAAATCAGAAGAATTCTCATGAGAACACTGTATTTCCCGCTTCCCTTTTTACAACCCCACGTCCCAACACACATAACTTTTTTGTTTTCCTTTATGAGTGATTTGAGCTTAGCTTGAATGTGTCATTATCCTTGTGGTTCTACCAGCATGCTGGAAAGGAAGAGGAGAGGATGCTGGGGTAGGCAATTTTAACGGCAAACTGCATGGGGTTAGGCCATGTGTGCTGACTGCTGATTGCTAGGATAGCTGTGTGATAAATTTGAGTCACCATTCCCCTCAATTAACTTTGGTGAGATCTTTGGCAGAGAATATGAAGAACTGACAGCCCATCAGACCAAGAGCAGTCCCCAAGTGACTGGATGGGCCTGTGGATGTGTTCAGAGCACTCTTTCTAAAGACACACAGGGGTATCAAGGCTTGCGTGTTACCCACAGCTTTTCCTCCACAGCTTTACTTATTTCTTAAACACAATTTGAATTATTCTCATGAGATGTTTAAAAGGAAAGTTGGAATCATAGTGAAAGGAAACCCTCAAGGTTCTACTTTTTCTTTGATACTTTCTGAACCCTTCTGCTTGAAGGCTTTGGGGTTCAAGTGACCATCTTTATCACTAGTAATATTTATTTTAACCTTAGTGCTTTCTGATATTAATATGACTTGTTTTTATAGCATATTTTGTTTTTCTATGCTGTGACTTTTGACCTTTCTGTGTATGTTTTAAATAATTATTTTCTACATATTTTATGTATGTATCTCTGGTATAGTACTTTTAACCTTTTAGTTGAAGCATTAATCCATTTGTACTAATTATAATTACTGATGTATTGTTTTTTTTTATTGGTTGTTCAAAACATTACAAGGCTCATGACATATCATCTTTCATACATTTGATTCAAGTGAGTTATGAACTCCCATTTTTGCCCCAAATACAAATTGCAGAATCACATCAGTTACACATTCACAATTTTTACATAATGCCGTGTTAGTGACTGTTGTATTCTGCTGCCTTTCCTATCCCCTACTATCCCCCCTCCCCTCCCCTCTCATCTTCCCTCTCTACCTCATCTGCTGTTGTTTAATTCTCATTGATTTTAAATCTAGGCTCACGTGTGCTTTTTACTTGTTCTACTTGTTATATATTACTTCATTTCCCTGTTTTGATTTTTATTTTAAATGCCAATTATTTTATTATAAAATTTTATGTAAAATAAAAAATGCATAGTACATAAATTAAAATGTTTAAATAATGTCAAAAACATATTAGTTTTTTAAAAGAAAACAAATCTTTTCCATCTTACATGAAATGACTTATTTTTAGATATAATTTGCTTGAATTGTCATAGAGTTTTTCCTTATGACTAAAATATTAGTTTTCACTAAAGTAGTTTTCAATGAAAACTAAAATATTAGTTTTCACTGAAGTAGGCTATTAAAGTATTAAAGTAGGCTATTAAATAATAAATATTACCTATATAAGAATCACAAATGCTGGCAGATTCTTTTTTTTTTTTTTTTTGGCACGGGGTACTAGAGATTGAACTCACAAGCACTCAACCCCTGAGCCACATTCCCAGTCCTATTTTGTACTTTAATTAGAGACAGGGTCTCACTGAGTTGCTTAGTGCCTCGGCTTTGCTGAGGCTGGCTTTGAACTAGCAATCCTCCTGTCTCAGCCTCCTGAGCTGCTGAGATTATAGGCATGTGTACCACGCCTGGCACAAATACTAAAAGATTTTAAGACTTAGGAATTTACAAATATTTAACAAGTCTAAAAACATAGAAAATGAAATCTGAAAAAATTGACCAAACACTAGTTTCTTAAATGAAATGTGACTTCTAAGATGGCATAAAAATATTAAATAGAATGCTATGAATATAGAAATTTTCATGCACAAATGAGTTTTTCAATTTACTTTTGCAAACAAATAAGTTGTAATTCCTCAGATTTTTAAATTTAATTTTTAATTGACAAATAATAATTGCATATGTGTATTTTGGCACAATGTGGTGTTTTGATATATGTATATATTCTGTGATGATTGAATTAAACTAGTAACATAGCCATCATCTCATATACTTACCAATTTTAGTGGTAAAAACATTTAAAATTTACTCTTTTAGCAATTTTGAAGTATGTAGTACATTAACTATAGTCATTACTTTGTACAGTTGATTTCACAAACTGATTCTTCTTGTCCAGCTGAAACTTAAATTCTTTGACCAATGTCTCCCTATCTTCCCTTCCTCTCTAGCTTCTTGTAACTACTATTTTACTTCCAAATTCTATGAGTTTGAGTGTTTTGGATTTCTTTCTTTTTTTTTATTTATATATGACAGCAGAATGCATTACAATTCTTATTACACATATGGAGCACATTTTTTTCATATCTCCGGTTGTATACAAAGTATATTCACACCAATTTGTGTCTTCATGCTTGTACTTTGGATAATAATGATCATCACATTCCACCATCATTAATAACCCCATACCCCCTCTCTTCCCCTCCAACCCCTCTGCCATATCTAGAGTTTGTCTATTCCTCCCAGGCTCCCTCTCCCTATCCCACTATGAATCAGCCTCCTTATATCAAATAAAACATTTGGAATTTTGGGGATTGGCTAATTTCACTTAGCATTATCTTCTCTAACTCCATCCATTTACCTGCAAATGCTATAATTTTATTCTCTTTTATTGCTGAGTAATAGTCCGTTGTATATATATGTCACATTTTTTTAATTTATACTTACATGTATATATATATATATATATATATATATATATATATATATATACACACACACAGTGTGTATATACTGTGTATACATATATATCGCCATCCAGAAGTGGGATTGCTAGATCACATAAATCTTTTTAATTTTTTGAAGAGGCTCCATGCTGTTTTCCATAATGGCTGTACTAATTTATATTCCCTTCAACTACTGACAAGAATTGCCCTTTCTCCATCTTATACAAACATTAATCTTTTATCTTTTTAATAGAAGTCTTTCTAATAGGTGTGAAATGATATCTCAGTGTGTGTGTGTGTGTGTGTGTGTGTGTTGCTGGGGATTGAACTGAAGACCTTGTGTTCACTAAGCTAGTGCTTGACCACTAAGCTACAACCACAGTTCTCATTTTAGTTTTGATTTGTTCCTTGATCAGCAACAGAATACCTTTTTTTTTAACATACCTGTTGACCATGCATATATGTTCTTTGGAAAAATGTCTATTCAGATGCTCTGCCAATTTTCTAATTGGATTATTCATTTTCTTGCTATAGAGTTGACAAAATTCTGTATATATTTTGGATACTAGCCCCTTATCAGATGTATGGTTTGGAAGTATTTTCTCCTAATCTATGAGTTGTCTCTTCACTATGTTGATTGTTTCCTTTGCTGTGCAGAGGCTTTTCAGTTTAACACAATATTGTTTTGTCTTTTTGTCTTTTGTTGTCTGCCCTTTTGGGGTCATATAATCACCACATTATTGTGAAGATTTCCCCTATGTTTTTTCCTAGTAGTTTCATAGTTCAGGTCTTATGTTTAAGTCTGTAATTCATTTTGAGTTGAATTTTCTTCATGATATGAGGCATGATATCATTTCATTCTTCTAATGTGTAAATCTAGTTTTTTTTTAAAGCACCATGTTTTGAAGAATGTTTTTTCCCCTTTGTGTATTTCTTGGCATCTTTGTGTTGGTTTGAGCATACATGTGTTGGTTTCTTGCTGGGCTGTCTAACCTGTTCTATTGGTCTGTGTGTTTCTATGCTAGTATTATGCTGCTTCAATTACTGTAGCTTTTTGATATAGTTTGTGTGACTCCTCAGCTTTGCTCTTTTATTGAAGATTATTATGGCTATTGAAAGTCTTGTGATCAAATGATTAGGATTTGTTTCTATTTCTGTGAAAAAAAATGTCAGTGAAATTTGGATAGGGATTGCATTAGATCTGTAGAATGGTTTAGAAAGTATGGACATTTAAATAAAAATGCCAATCTATGAACAGAGGACAATACAAATATTATTTGTATATTCTTCATTTTCTTTCATCAACATTTTATAGTTTTCAATACACAGATCTTCCGTCTCTTTGGTTGTTTATTCCTAAGTATTTTATTTTTCAATGTGATTGAAAATGGGATAGTTTTCTTAATTTATTTTTTGTATAGTTCTTTGTTAGTGTATAAAAATACTACTGATTTTTGTATGTTGATTTTACAACTTTACGTAATTTAAAAATTTCTCCTAACAGTTATTTTGTGGAGTCCAGGGTTTTCTATATGTGGGATCATGTCCTTACAAACAGGAACAATTTGACTTTTTCCTTTCCAATTTGGATGTCTTTTGTTTCTTTGTATTGCCTAGTTGCTCTTGCTAGAACTTGCCTCGTTTCTGGTTCTAGAGAAAATGTTTTGACTTTTTACTATTGAGTATGAAGTTTGCTTTGAGTTTGTCATATAGAACAGATGTTATGATGGGGTCTCTCCCTTCTATACCTAATTTGTTGAGAGTTTTTTCCCCTTTCTTCATGAAGGAATATTGAATTGTGTCAAATGGTTTCTCAGCATCTATCTCAGATTCTTTTGAATGTGAGTATTTAAAAATACATTTAAGAACTTTAAGGGCTAAAAGAAAAATACTTTTTTTAGGTTAAAAAAACTTTTTAAAATTTACAGAAGTTCAATTCCAAAGTTTCTAGAGAAGAATCTCTAACACTGGTATACTGGTGCTTTTTTTTTTTCCCATTGCAATGTAAACATTAATACCTTAGGGATCAGTATTAACTGTAAAAAGAAAGTTAATATTTTCTGGGAAATTCTCAACAAGAATCAGGCTATAGCTTATAAAAATAAGCTTTTAAGACCCCCTTTCTGAAGAAAAATTTATACTGATTGACTACTATACTTAATTAAAGTGAAATTTTGTGGTTTCTTGGTGATGAACCATTTTTTTATCTGGATCACATTTTCTAAACACACATAGATACCAGGAAAAAGAGCAAATACCTGTTCATATCTGAATAGTTTCAAATTAGTGAGTTAGGGTTTTATTTATATAGCTTATCAAAGTTAATAATTGGTAAAATATTCATTGTTTTCCAAAAATACATTAAATTTCACACAACTGTCATTTCATGAAAGGGATTTTGATTTGATTAACATGAGGTAAAACTACAACTAAACCTAACAATGAGAGTGTTATTTTGCAAATAGTTCTTCTAAGTAACCAGTTATTTTAAAAATAATTATGTTTATTTTTATATTGTTTATTGTCAAAAATTTTCATATACAACTCCTCCATGGCAATTTCAACTGATAATCTAGAAGATGAGGAGAACAAGTATTTTATAATTTTTAAAGTCACTTTTAGTTTCTTTCATTTTGCTTCCAGAATGAGAGGCAGAGAAATTTTAAAGGCCATCTCACATATAGTGCAAATATAGCTGAAATTGCAGAATATTGACATACACAAAAACAGACAACAAATTTTGAGATTTTGATGACAGAAGCAAGTAGCACTAGAGTCAACGTAAATTGAAATGATGAAAGATTAATGGAGATCTTTGATCCTGATCTTGAAGAAAACCCTAGAATAAATATTACAGAACAGAAGCATCCGAGGCATTTTTAGTTCAATCCTCTATAATATCACAAGTCTGTTGAAAGATGCCAAAATCCGAGGCTGAGATACGAGCAACAACCAAAGCATTCTGTTTCTGCAAAGATCAAACCCATGAAGTTCATAGATTCTGGTGCACAATCTTCTGCAACCTTGATGACCAGTATCTTTAATTTCATTTGCTGGTTACCTCTAAGTTCCTTGTTTTTTCTCTGGATGTTGCAAAGCACTTTGAAGAGGGATCCAACCAGCAGATTTTATGTTGCCTTTTTTATGTCATTCTTTGTTACTAAATTTTTGATTTCTTCAAGAATAGCCTAAATTTGCTGTTGTTACTAGCGCATATTTTCCATCTTCACTTCCCAGAAAGATTAAAATCAGAGCTTGGTATATATTATTCCAAGACCTCCTAGCTTTTAGTGTCTGGGCTGAGAAGTCACCTGAAATTCATTTTGTTTGCCCTTTAAATGTTACCTGTCGTTTTTCTCAAACAACCTTTAAAATTGTATCCATATTCTTATATGTTGGGCATTTTCATAATGAGGTGCCTTGGTGTAGGTCTGTTGCAATTTTGTATATTTGGAGTCCTGTAAGCCTCTTGTATTTTATTTTCTATTTCATTCTTAATGGTTGGGAAATTTTCTGATTTTATTCCATTGAAAATATTGTGCATTCCTTTAGTTTGTGTCTTTAAGCCTTCCTCTATCTTGGTAAATCTTAATTTTGGTCTTTTCATGTTATCCCATATTTCTTGAAAATTCTGTTTGTGTTCTCTTAACATATTTTCTCCATGGTGAACTTTATTTTCCAGATTATATATTTTGTTTTTATTGCCTGAAAGTCTATCTTTCAAGTAGTCTAGTCTGGTGATGCTTTCCATTGAGTTTTTATTTGGTTTATTGATTCCTTTATTTCTGTAATTTCTCATTGATTCTTCTTTAGGATTTCTATCTCCTTATTGAAGTGATCTTTCACTTCTTGGATTTTATTTCTGATTTTACTCCTTATATCACCTTTTACCTCTCAGATCAGTTTAACTATGAACTTTCTAAATTCCTTCTCTGACATTTCCTCCACTGTGATATCATTGGGTTCTGCTAATGGGGAATTTTTATTTGTTTGGGATGGTTTGTTCCCTTGCTTTTTCATGCTGTTTTTATGTCTACCCATTTATCAGTAAGAATCTGAGGTGGCAGAGCTTTTACCCTATGAATTTATAGTGTTCCTAAATATTTCTGGTACCTCATATTTTAGGGTGGGACAAATAACCACAACAACAAATGCAATCAATATTCAGTTTTAAATTAAATGTTTATTTTGGCATCTATAATGTTAATTGGTACTATAAATAGAAATGGCCTTGAAGCAAGAACCAAGGTCAGGCAGTTAGTATAGATAGATGATCAGGTGTGGTCAGGAAGATGGAAACTGAGTCTGTTGGAAAGATGGAAGCTGACTCAAAGGGAATGGACACATCTCCTTCACCTATGGCCAAGGTCATTTGCCTCTGGGTTATTGAAATGGTAATACCTTTAGGGCACATCCCCCTTCCCTCACTAGTGGCCAAAAAGTCACCTTCATGGGTTGGGGGGATTGTCCCTCCTAAGAAGGAGCTGTTAATGAATGTCTCCTGGGCTGCTCCTTTCCTGCCTGGACCCCATAGCAGCTTCATTCCCACCCTTGGCCCACCTTTTGGTCACAAGTCACTTGAGTCATGAGTCACATATGTAGGATGTGGGGGAGGAGAAGCCATGAGAACAAAAAAATTCTAAAATGTATAAAAGGGGCAGGACACTCCTACTTCTTTGGATACCCAGCTCTAGGACCCCTTCTCTGGAGAAGTCTGTCTTTTTTCTATCCTTAAATAAAACTTGCTTTCTATACTTGCCTCAGCGTTTCTCAAATATTCAATCTTCACATCTGGGGAAACAGAACTCAGCTCTGATTGATTTTCATCACTGGTAGTATCAGTCTTGTAGGCAATTGCCAACAGTAGAGATATTATGTTTACAAAAGGATTTGCTGCTTCAAAAGGGTGAAGAAGGAAAATGCAGAGGAGATGTAGGATGTAATAATTGTGAGGGAGGATGAGACATAGTAGTTGTCAAGAGTTAAAGGAAGAGACAACAATAGATTTTGGCTGTTTGCAAAAAAAAAAAAAGAAAAAAGAAAGAGAATCAGGGTAAAGAGAAAAACATTATAAAACAGCAACAAAAATATATAAAATAAAACCCAGGTATACTAATCAAAAACACTCGTTCTCAAAACATAGAGTCTAGAAAATAACTACCTTCAAGAAATGCTAGAAATGAGAAGAGTGAGACAAAGATATATATGTACAAATGTTCATGGATCATTCAGCACAGAAAAATTTTTAAAAAGGGGGTTCTTAGTGGAAGATTAAGTTTATTGTTTCCATTGTGATGGTTGAAAATTGGCCTATAATATTGTATGTTGTTTGTCAGTTGCCAATTGTCTTTCTTTCTATTTTTTTCTTGAGGTATGTGTTGTTCACAAGAATAGTAATGGGGGCTGTCAATTCTTCCTTTTTGTGGAGCTAGTTAGGTTGCCTGTTCTCAGCTTAGTTAGGTTATCTGTTCTCAGCTTCCCTTTTCTGTGTAGTATGAAAGGTGGGGGCTGAAGGGTGTTGTCTACTCCACTCACAGTGAGGGGTAGCTGCAGAGTTCTGTGAAAGGAGTTCTCAGAGGTGAAGCCCCCAGAGGCGGAGTTTGGGTCTAGCTAGAGCCCTGGTGCTTTGTGGAATGATGTTTGGTGAAGCTTTTAAATCAGCACACCTCCAGAGCCTGGCTGTTTTTGGTTTGTGATGGGCATCTGTATTGCTGGAATCTCCCCAGTCCTTCATCCACCTCCACCTCCTACATCTTGGCTACCTGGGCCCAGTCCCAAGCAAGACTCAAAGAGTGAAAGGCACCCAGGATCTCTTGGCTCTAATGTCTCAATTCATCTGGGTGCAACACTTCCCAAACCTTAATTTCACTTGTTTCCTAGTCACACTCCAGCTCACTTGGTGGGCCTCTGTAGGGTCAGGTGTTCAGACCCAGAGAACTTACACAGGTCTGGGCGCTGGGTTTGGACTCACACCTGTCTGCTGGGTGGGTGGGTAATGGCAGCACTCCCTGCTGTCTGTGGGCCACTAGGAGACAAGCAGAGTTTTTCTTACACAAAAACAAAGCACAGCTCACCCACTGGATCAGCTCAACAGTGTCTGGGATCACTGTTCTCTCTACTTCAAGACAGGCCCTTGGTGCCACCTAAAATGTGGCTCCTTTAGTCTCCCCCTCTGACCTGCAAGCAGTGGATCTTCCTTGGCTGCCGGTGCCAGAGGTGGGTTTTTTCCTTTAGTTTTAAAAAATTTTTATTTTATCCAACCTTCTGAGTTTTTAGGCTATTGTGAGAGTCTAGTATTAAATCCCAGTAGGATTTCTTATATTCACTGACCTCAAAGGGAAGTTGTTTGTTCGTTTTCCTGGACTCATGCCATGGATCAGTTCGGAAAATAACCTCTGTTCCACCATCTGGACCCCTCCACTGTGCCCATTGTTATTCTTAATTTTGATATGGACTTCCCAGTTCTAGGATTCCAATTAATTTCTTTTTCAAATCTGTGGTTACTTTAGGGTTGTGAGTTCCCTACTAAAATGTATAGCTTTTACTTTTCTTCTCCTTGGAAGTGATAAGCATGGTTTTGCTGTGTCTGACAGTGACTGTCTATTTTGGTTGTTTTTAATACTCCTGGTTCTTATGTGTGGTGTCTTATCCTTACTCCAAGTTCATAGTCCGAGATTCTATGGGATATTGGGATTAAATTTAAAAAGTGAAGCTGCAGATTAGATAAAAGTTAGTTTATTTTTTGTTCACACTACTCTCAAGGTATAGTCTTTTGGGGACCAATTCCCTGCGTTGAGTGAGGCTTGACTTTTTCCCTTCAGCTCTTAGAAGCTTTCGAAACATCTAGTACTTCTTCTTCCAGAACAACAACTTCTCCAGTGGAGTACCTTTCCCCACATCTGGGATTTATGGCTGTAACGCCCATTATTTTGATGCATTTTTTTTTTTTTTGGTACCAGAGATTGAACTCAGGGGCACTCAACTACTGAGCCACATCCCCAGCCCTATTTTATTTCCTATTTTATTTTTATTTAGACAGAGTCTCACTGAGTAGCTTAACATCTTGCTTTTGCTCAGGCTGGCTTTGAACTCGAAATTTTTGTTTTTTTAAAGGAGATTTTTAAACAATTTATCAAGCTTTTTTTTTTTTTTCCGAGAGGGTAGTTTGATTTGGTTTAAATTAGTCTTCCATTGCCTCTAAGAGTAATCATCTCATGCCTTCAATTTCATTTTTCTGATTCTTCTCCCCTCCTGCTCTTTCTTTTCTTTCTCCCCCACCTCCCAAAAATATTACTTCAATACCTTTTTGCAGAATACATGGAAGACAAACTGCCTGATTCTTTCATGTTGTTATTTTATCTTCATACTTGATTGGTATTCTCATTATATCTGAAATTCTTGATTTAAGGTCAGTTGTCTCAGAATTCAGAAAGCACTATATGTGTTTCACTATCTTTAACATTTATTGTTGCTAATGAGAAACTAACATCATATGGTTTTGGTTCTTTTGTATAAATAAGAAGCCTTTGTGTACTAGGAAAATTGCACTTGGTAAGTCTATCTAATATAAATCCATTTAAAATTGCCTTGGGTTACTGTTTTCTGATACAAATAAACAATAGCATGAAACAACATCTTCCAGGTTCATGTTCTCCTTCCAGCATAATTATAAAGATGGCAAAAAATTGTAAAAATATTTAAAGACTTTCCCTTAGGATCTACCTCATGTCATTTTTGTTTTTTAAATGATTGTCCTTTGAGCATTTTTTAAGGGGGATTTTCTTGTTTTTTTTTTTCCTCATCTATTTTAATTGACCTAACTTTGCTAATTCTCTTTTTAAAATTGATTTATTGGTAATTCAAGAAGCCATAAATAATTTATCAACTCTGAAATCTAACATCTTTTCAAGATTTGCAGTTTTACTTTGAAATAAATGGGTGCTAACATTTGTCATAAATGTATAATATATTGGATGAGTATCTGAGTCAGAACTAGTTTTACAAGTGCTCAGTCCATTACTGAATATTTTTGAGGCACATCTGCTTCAGAGTAGATTTATGACTATAAAAACTCAGATAATGAATTAGACATAAGGGACCTTATGTAACTTATTTCCAGGAAACTTCTAGGGTCTTCTCTTTAGCTCTGTGTGGTGCAAAATGTCACAGATATTTCTAGGTATTGGTCTTTGTCACTCATTCTAATTTCAATTTGAAGCCATGTATCCTCACTGCTGGGGTACTTTCCTCTTTATTATTATTTTATCTGACAATGTGAGCTCATCTACTTGTCATCTCCTAGAGATTTAAAGAAATCTGTGGTCTGCTGGCACTCTGTCTCCCATTCTTAGTGCTGTTATGAGGTAACTGTTTTCTATATTTTCTTACTATCATTTTTATAGAAAATTTGGAGGAAGGTGATATAAAAACCTATGTGCATAATCTGCTTTGTGGAACCAGAAGCTTCAATATCAGAGTATTGTTTATATTAGATGCAAAACACCTTACTGAATGAAAACATATAAATTTCTGTATAAATCTGTCCTATTCCTTCCTGTCTGTCTATTTATCTATCTATTCATCATTTATCTGTCTTTCCCAATTCCTTATTATTAGTTATTTAGTTTATTTATGATTCCTCAAAACAAAAATATTGTTTTGTTTTTGATGTTTCTCATTTTAAAATGTCTGTTTTCCCTGAATGTGCACACATATACATACACACATAAACTGCTTACAAAAAAAGATGCTAATGTAACTCAAATGAATTTATGATCTGTCTTAGACAAAGACTCCACTCTTTCTTATTTTGATGACCACTTGAAGACCCATCAGGAGAGACTGATTCTTTTGAAGGCCAAATATGAAGAAGATTCAACAGAAAGAGCTTTTGATAGCCAATCTCTAGAGAAAGGGATACTCAAGAATTAGGCCTTCATTTCTAGTTTAATGGAAACTTAGCCCAAAAGACAGAATAGTATATTGAGAGAATAGTATATTGAGCTATTGAGAGAATTATTTCCTGAAGGCATCCAAAGTTTTCTCCAGCATTTATGGGTGGGCAGTCATCCTCAAGAGTGGTTGAAATGAAAGCAAAGAGAAACACTGTCTATCAGGGAGACTTAAAACCATAGGTTAGTTGGTTACTTCTTTTTTTTTTTCTTAAAGAGAGAGAGAGAGAGAGAGGAGAGAGAGAGAGAGAGAGAGAGAGAGAGAGAGAGAGAGAATTTTTTAATATTTATTTTATTTTAGTTCTCGGTGGACACAACATCTTTGTTTGTATGTGGTGCTGAGGATCGAACCCGGGCCGCATGCATGCCAGGCGAGTGTGCTACCGCTCGAGCCACATCCCCAGCCCAGTTGGTTACTTCTTATGAAAGAGACATATGTAAGACATCATGGATGGATGAAATGAGTTTTTTTCAATATGAGTCTCAAATCAATTATGATAAGCAATCTAACACTTATTCAATTTTTAAATTTTTCATCATTGATTTATACAACCAAAAGATGAGCCTACATGCTACAATCATGTTGGTGCTAATTACTAAGCCACTGAATTTTTTATTAATGGTGTGACATTTAGATCCCAGCTATTTAGAACATAACACAAGATGTAGGAAGGGCTTCTCAATGGGGGCGGCAGAACTTCTGTAGTCCAGGTAGCACCTGCTGTAATGCTCCAGTGCTCCACATCAATCAAAAGGGTGGATGAACTAAACTGTAGTTTGTGGCTCAGCTCTGTCTGTCTCCCAGGAGGAGCTCTACAGTGTGGCCAAGGAGAAGGAGTGGTCAAGACTTATCCCTTTGTGTCACAGCTAGTCAAAGCTTAAATGTGTTATATAAAGAAGTTTTTTTTTTTTTTGACAAGGTGAAAGTTCCTACATATTTAAATTATTATTGCTCTAAATTAATAATTAAATTATTGAAAATGAGCACTATACCAGCTTTAGTTCAAATTTTTTTCCCTTCAACTTAATTTATTGATGACCGTTGGGCAATAGCAGGTAATTGTGTTTGTTTGTGTGGAAGTTACTTTGTGAGTCTGGTGTCTTGTCCTTGAAGTGGTGTGGAGCTTCCCAAAGATGTGCTAATAGTGAGTTAGCCTAGGAGTGTTAAGAGCTACTTTGTGTCTGCTGACATGAAGTAGAGTGAAAAAATATCAGGCGAGAGGTCAAAAGCTATAGTCAAATTTTGGCTTAGCTACCTTCTATCTCAGCTGCAAAATGGTATTATTAATGTTAGCTCTGACTAAAAGATTATGAGATTATGAAGAATAAATAGAACTATATGTATAAACAGGATGCAAAAGTGAGATTAACACTGTTATGAGCATTTGGGAATTTCTGAGGTCTTAGTTGGAGAAAGAGGAGGAAAATGCCTTTTCATTTTTACCCTCTATAGATCAATTATGGGGTTGGCTGTAGGTGCCATAACAAAGTACAACAGACAAGATGATTTAAACAACAAATTTATTTTCTCACAGTTCTGGAGGCCAGAAATCCAACATCAAATTTCCTGCCAATTCAGTTTATGGTGAGAGCTGCCTTCTTGTCTCACAGGTGGCTTCCTTATTGCTCTGTCCTCATATGGCCTTTCCCTAGTGTGTGCGCATGGAGAAAGAGAGGAAGCTCTAGGGTGTCACTTTTATAAAGACACTAATCCTATCAGATCAGGCACCTCCTCTTATTTGACCTTAATTGCTTTCTTACTCCAAAACAGCTACACTAAGAGTTAGGCCTTCAACATATGACTTCATGTGGGGTGGCGTGGGGTGGGATGGAAGACACCTCCAGTTCACAGCATCAGGGATAATACTGATCCAGCACCTACAGAGTCCTCAGCTGTGTGAACTCATAAATAGCAGTGCTTCAAATGAGATAATGAGGTATCAACATAGAATAAAAGACCAGGTACTAAAGATTTGCTTTCCAGATTTATTATCAGTTTTTCATGAAGACTTTTCTATTCTTGGTTGGTACATGAAAAGAAAAAAAATTTAAAATTTGAGGCACCATTTCAAAAATATTTTCACATAACTTTGGGTGTTATCAAAACCTTTTGAGAAGTATTGGGGACACAGAATATCTGCCTGGAGTCAAACACTTGATTGTTTTTTAAATTAATCTTCCTAGCAAATTTCTTAAAAATCACATCAACTAACTGCATACTTTATGGTTGTAGAAACTGTAATCTAAGGGAAGAGAGGAAAAATTATATAATTTAAACTAAAAAATATGGCAATAACATTATGCTATATAACACATGGGAAATTTTTCTTCAAAATTTAGTAGGGTAAATGAAGAAATACTGTATACAATATGTTTTGGAACACAGTCCAGTTAGCACCATTTGGCATTATGTCTATGCTTTGGGTGCTGCGGGATCTTGAAGTGAGATGGGCCCTATGCAGGTGTGGCAGTGAATCTCTGTACTGTCCTAGAGCGAGGGAGCAGCCAATAGCGAGGTTGTCCTGAGATGGATGTTCCTGCATGCAGAAGACAGTGAAACAGGGTATTCATAAATCGGGAGGTGTTAACTTCATTCAAGTCTGTTAATAGGGACCAGGGTCCTTTAATTTTTACTCTTCTGCTCACATTATATGTTAAAAAGACTGATGATGTGAGCCTCAAGTAACATAATCATACTTTCTTAGAGACTCTATTCAACATCTTTAAACAATTATAATTTTGGAACAAGACTCTGAAGGCTAATGATTTAATCAGGTTCACAAAACATTTCTAGAGGCAGAGTCAAAATTACAAGACAAATCCATTTTCCCTAATGGAAAATATTAGCAAATGTATAGAGGCAATTGTTGGGTGATATGTTATTCATTCTCCTGAGCACCTTTTAAAATGTTTCTGAAACAGAATGTGAAATGCAACTCTGTCTTGGTTTTGGCTAAGGCCTCAAAGGCTGAGAACAAAACATTTTTCCAGGCATGCCCCCTATTCCAAAGTGAGGTGTTAGACATGCCAAAAACGTCATCATCAACCCAGGGTATGAGATACAGAGATGGAAGAAGACAAGTTGCTGAGGTTCTGAGATGTTCCACTGAACTTCCCCACCATGGAGGAGTAAGTGCCTGCTGCTTACTGACCTCGAGCCTGTGGCGGGCAGAACTTGACACAGAGAATTCAGAGACCCAGGGGACTGGTGTTTTCCTCACATGTGAGAGCTCTTAGTGGTAAAAGCCATTGGGCTATGTTGGGGAAATCTCTTCACTTCTTCCAATGGCAGGGTGATGGTATTTCCTCTGAGGGCCAGGCCAAGAGGGAAACAGACTTACAGTAAGCCCAGAAGGGTTGGCGGGTGATATCAGCAGAATCCCAGGAACATAGTTTGTGGGGTGGGTCCCCAGTGTTTTGGGGTTGAGGTTGGGTTTGGAAGAGGCTGGCAGGGTTAAAGGGTGTCATCTCTGTTCTGGGTCATGCATTGAGAGGTTTTTCCATGCAGGATTTTGATTCTCTTATGAGTATAAATATCCACCAAGCCCTTATTGCCTATTCCCCCAAGTGGTCAGAAAGAGGAGCTAGAGGGGCAAGGCCGAGAAACTACTTGAACAAGGGGAAGTTTTAAATTTGAAGTGTGTGTAAAGTTTGATTATCACACTGTACCATGCCATTCAATTACTGAAAAAGCAACTTTTTTTTTTTTTTTTTTTTTGCTAAGTGACCCAAGAACTTTTTAGAATTTGAGAGTAGCTAGAAAAAAAGTTATGGGATCTTCTTGAGATTCTGTCTTTGGGCAGAGGATGAACAAGCGCCAAGTGAGCTTAATGGAGTGTACATGTGGGGATGGAGGGAGGGTGCTAAAGGTAGTAGTGGTAGAAACTTCTTTTGTTTGTTTATATCCTATGAATTGAGGTCTAATAAAGTACAGTTGTACTGTGTGTTGCTCTGGATAAGGTTCCATCTAATACCTATCAAGCTAACTGGTATTTACAGATAAATAGCTACTTCCTCATGAGAAAGTGAGCCTTGTGGACAAACAACCATGTGGTGCCTTGCTCTCTATTGCATAATAAGATGCCTGCCATGAAATAGGTGCTTAATAAATATTTGCTGGATGAGCAACTATTTGGAGGTTGTATTGCTTAAAAGTTTACTGGCTGCCAGGTGCAGAAGTGCACACCTGTAATCCCATTGAATCAGGAGGCTGAGACGGGATCTCAAGTTCAAGGCCAGTATTGACAACCTAACAAAAAACTGTCTCAAAATAAAAAAAATAAAAAAATAAAAAGGGCTGGGGATGTAGCTTAGTGGTGAAGTTTCCTGGGTTAAAAAAAAAATGTATGGGGAGGAGCTTATTGGTTTTCAGCTTAGGTTCTGTTAGATAAATCTGGGTTCAAATCCCAGTTCTACCATTTGCCAGTTCTGTGATTTAAGAGAAAATTTTTAAAGTTTCTCTGTCCCTCAGAGTCTTATCTTTAATATAGACATAATAGTAGTTATACCTCACTGAACTTTTAGAGAAATATAACGAAACAATATACCAGGATATAAGCACTTGGCCTGACTTGCTCAGAGCTCAAGTTTAGCAGTTATAACTTATCATGTTTGTACACTGCAGCTACATTTTATTCCTCTCTCTTAAGGAGTAAAGAGCTTACGCTCTACACAAATATTTTTGACTTGAGTTGAAATTTAGTAAAAAGAAACATGCTTTTGTGAGAGTCAATTAAAATAGTTTCCTCTCTCCGTTCTTTCCTTTATTTCTTCCTTCCTATTTTAACCATATTGTATTGGGTGAGGTGTTGAGGCCAGAGTGTATTAAGAAGGAGAAACTGAGTAGAGTTTTACACTTTTATTCCTACCAATTCCTGGGGAGAACATTGCATGGCACACAGGGCCATTTCGGAGAAGTACCACATTAGTTGTGGGACAGAGGGCGAGGGGACAACTGTAGGCAAGCCTCTTTATTGTGGTTTTTATAGGACTGAAAGCATGAGAGACGGCAAGGCAATTTAGGATTGGTTAGACTGAATAATTTCAGTGGACTGTGGGACCCCAGGGGCTGGCCATGGTTGTCTTGTACCTGGCCCTGGGGTGATTAGGGTTGGTGGACAGGGGCCCAGCATGTGGAGAAGTGGATGGGGCTGTGGACTTCATCAGCATTTCAGGAAGGGGAGCTGACTGAATCTAGCTAGGGCCTGAAAACTGAGTCAAGATAGCACTTAAAAAACTATATTAGACTACATGGAGTTCAGTGTTGGCAGGGACTGAGGTCGAGGTGTTTACTAGGTGGGAGAATGCACACGTGCTGTAAATAGTAACTAGTGCAGATGCACTCTGCCAGGCCAACCTTGAACAGCCTAACATTATTGTACTTGATTCTCTTTTAATGTTTGGAAATTTGTGTCTAAGGGAGGAGTGAAAGGCTTATTGTTACTTTAGGTTTGTTTAGCAAAGCACATTTGGGAAATGTTTCTGAATACCTTATGAAGGAATCCTGATGTACACAGAAGTTGTAAATATGTCTATTTATACATTTTTTAAAAAGCATTTCTCCTTTTCAAACCGTTGTTTTTTAGGTAAGTCATAGATTGACTTTTTTTGTTTTTGTTTTTTCACCCAGTACTGGGGATTGAACCCAGGGGTGCTTTACCACTGAGCTGTATCCCCAGCTTTGTTGTTGTTGTTGTCTTGAGTCAGGGTCTCACTAAATTGCCGAACTGGCCTTGAACTTGTGATCCTTCCCCTTCACCCTCCAGAGTCACTGGGATTACAGGTGTGTGGCACCACGCCTGACCACAGACTGGCTTTTAAATACTAAGCCTCTCAGTTTTTCAAATTAGTTTTTCTGTTGCTGTGCTGGAATATATGTCACCAGAGCACCGAGGAAACAGGGAGAGCTGATTATATGCTATTTCACTTTTGTTCATTTGTTTGTTTTATTGTTTGGTTAAAGGGGAGACAAAATGCAAAACGAGATGGAGATGAAGGGTGAAAGTCCAATGCAGTGTGCAGATCTATAGTATTTACTGATTATAACAGGAAATGTTAAGCCGTCTTATCACTTAAACATAGAGCTCCAAGTATGTCTTCCACGTTACTACAATGAATAAAAGCCACATTAGCATTCCAAAGAAAATCCTGTTCATTTCCATAGTGAAGAACTGTTTCAATAGACTTTTCTTTTTAAAACTATTTGAAATTCTGACGAATTTTTATATCACCGGTATTGGATGATTTTTAATTCAACTGGCCAAAGCTAGGAATAAACCTAGATTCTATCTTGAACACACATACTATGTAAACATTGAACAGCATAACCATTGCAAAGATTTCATTTTAGCCCAAAGCAATCACCACCTCACTTTCTATCTATATAGATTGGCTTATTCACTTCATGTGAGTGGAATCATGTTTATTTTTTTTGTGTGTGATTAGCTTCTTTCACCTAGCATAATATTTTTAGGGTTAAATGATATACATTGAATCATTTAAAATGATCTGATTCCTTTTTATGGCCAAATAATATTATGGATGCAAAGATAAAATACAATAAAAGTGGTAAAATATTTTAAAAATTTGATACACCAAATTTTGTTCATCTACTCATCTGTTGCTGTAAATTTGAATTGTCTCCACTTTTTGGCAAATGTGAATAGTCCTGTTATGAACATTTGTGCATATGTCCCAGTTTGATTACCTGTTTTCAATTTTGGTTATATATGTACAAGTGGAAGCCCTGGGTTGTGTGGCAATTCTTTGTTTTATTTTCAGAAAAGAAAACTCTTTAAGTCCACTGTCCAAATATTTGCTGGAAAAGCCTGCAAAAACCCCTGCTGGAGCCTTGCTTCAGGAGCACTCTGCAATTGGGGTGGACATTCAATTTTTCAAAGTTATGTTTGTTATCTTCCCTTTTCCCTTGTTCTGTTCATAAAGCCCAAATAGCTCATAAAGGTTTTTTTTTTCTTTTTTACAGATTGCTTCTTTTCTGCTGATATTGTTACTGAAGATACATATTATCATATTGTATATTGTTTTGTCATTCATTAAAACATTAATCTCAACTTTAGATTCCATTGGGTGGAAATGATATGCACAGTCCATCAGAAAGACAATCCCATGAATTGCTGGAAGATAATTTTTTCCAAGTCCGACATACATGCTTATGACCACAAGATCAAAAGTTGTAAATATCATTTCACTATTAGCAGCTCTTCTGATGTCAGATGTAGTGCTAGAATATGTTGGGTAAATCTGTCATCTTTGAGCATGTGAAAAACACTGACTTTGCCCACATTGTTCGAACTCACAAATATTTTTCCAGATTTTCTTGAAGAGTCCACTTTTTAAGTCTGGTTTCCTTTGTGGCTGAGTTGTAAGAGCTCTTCATATGTTGTAGATACTAAACCCTTATGAGATCTATTTCTTGCAAATGTTTCTTCCACTGTTTTTTCACTTTATAGATACAGATAGATGGGCATAAGTTTTTAATTTTAATAAAATCCAATTTATCTGTTTTTCTTTTGTTGCATGTGAATTTGGTGTTACATCTAAGAAACCACTGCCAAACCCAAGACCAAGATGATTTACTAGGTTTTATTGCACATAGTTTTATAGTTTTAACTTTTCAGTTTTTTTTTTTGGATCTGCTTAAAGTTAATTTTGGAGGTGAGTTAAGAGGAATGAGGTAAGGGTTCAATTTCATTCTCTTGCATGTGGCTATTCAATTGTTCTAGCACCATTAGTTTAAAAGGTTATTCTCCCATCAAATGATCTTGGCACCTTTACTGAAGATCAGTTGACCATAGACCATAGACACATGAATTTATTTCTGGACTCTGAATTCTGTTCCATTGATGTACATGTCTATTTTTATGCCTTTTTTTTTTTTTGCCAGTACTGTACTATTGATTACTGTAGCTTTGTACCAAGTTTTGGAATTGGGAAATATGAGTCTTCCTATTTTGTTCTTCATGATGGTGTCCCTTGAAAATCTGTATACATTTTAGAATCAGTTTGTCAATTTCTATGAAGTTATCATCCAAAATTCTAATAAAGATTACATCGAACCTCTAGATCTCTTCGGGAAGCTTTGCCATATTAGCAATATTAAGCTTTTAATTCACTAACATGGAATGATTTTTCATTCTTTTATCATCTTTAAGTTCTTTTGATAATATTTTTCTTTTTGTACTCTAAGTTTTGGCATGTCTTTTTGTTAAATTTATGTTGAATTTTATTTTTTATTATTAGTGTTATTGTAAATAGGATTATGCTTAAATTTCATTTTAGATTATTCATCATATGTGTATAGAAAAGTAAGTGATTTTTATATATTGATCTTGTATCTTGCAACATTGCTGTACTCATTCATTAGTTCTAATAAATAGGGTTTTTTTTTCTTTTCTTTCCAGTGGATTCCTTAGGATTTTCTATATATCATGTCATCTGTGAATATAAATAGTTTTATTTCTTCCTTTTCAATCTGGATCATTTTAATTTCTTTTTCTTGCATAATTTCTCTGTCTGGAAACTCTAATATGGTGTTGAACAGAAGTGGTAAGAGCAAATATCCTTAACTTGCTTTTAATCCTACAGGGAAAGCAATCATCTTTCACCATTAGTATGATGTTAGCTGTGGGGTTTTATTGTCTACCCTCTTTCAGATTGTGGATGTTTTCTTCTATTTACAGTTGAGTGTTTATGTCATAGAAGGGTGTTGGATTTTATCAAATGCTTTTTTACTTCTACTAAGGTAGCTGAGTGTTTTGAAATTTTTATTCTGTTGAGGAGGAGTATTAATTGATTTGGGGGTGTTAAACTAATCTTGTATGCCTAGGATAAATTCTACTTGGTCATGGTGTATAATTCTTTTTATATGTTACTAGATTCAGTTTGTTAGTATTTTTTTTTAAGGATGTTTGCTAAAAGCATAGAAGATATTGGTCTGTGGTTTTCTTGACTTGTAATGTGTTTACTTGGTCTTGGCATCAGGGTAACAGTGATCATATAGGATGGAAGTGTTCCCTCTTCCATGTTTTAGAAGGGCTTGTGAATTCTAAGCATTTGTGAAGAATTATTATTCATGTTGCTTTACAAGTGGTTCTGGAGTAATTGTTAACTCTTTTAAAATAATAAGTGATATTTCTACCTCACATCTGGCAAAGCAAAATCCAGTTGGATTAAAAAGAATTTAGCAATGAAGTCACCTGGGTTTGGATATTTTTGTGAGTTTTGATTACTAATTTAACCACTTCATTAGCTATAGGACCATTCAGATTGTCTATTTTTTCTTGAGTCCATTTTGACAGTTGTATAAACTTTAATTAAATAATTTTTATTTATCAACACTATCCTTTTACTTTGAAAAACTAATTTTTAGTATTATTACTATAATACCTATATTATTCAAATATGGAAAATTCTCCTTTATTTTCTCTTCCCTTCCCTTCATATCCTTTTGTCTAATCCGCTAAACTTCTGTTCTTCCCGACCCTTCACCATTTGTTGTGTGCTAGCATCCATATAACAGAGAGAACGTTTGACCTTTGGTTTTTTTTTTTTGGGATTGGCTTATTTCACTTAGCATGATAGTTCCCAGATCTATTCATTTACTGGAAAAAAGTCATAAAGTCATTTTATTTTTATGTCTGAGTAATATTCCATTGTGTATATATACACCATATTTTCTTTATTCATTTGTCATTCTTTTTATTCTGTAAGGTTGACAGTGATGCAGCCTCTTTTATATCATATTTTAGTAATTTGAGTGTTCTCTCCTTTTGGTCAATCTAGCTCAAAGTTTGTCAGTTTTGTTTTTTTCTCTTTTAAGACAGAAATAATTTCACCTACATTTTCCTATTCCCTCCTCTCTCTTTCTCTCTCTCTTTATGTGTGTGTGTGTGTGTGTGTGTGTTTTACATTTGACTTTTTAATACATATGGAGTTCACTGTGGCAGATAGAGGGAAAGATTTTTTTAAATGTTAACCATTATTCCAGCATCACTTTCTGAATAATTAATTTTTCTCTATATTGATTTGAAATACCACTTAATTATACCCTGGATTTTTACATTTACTATGGGTTCTTTCTAGTATATTTTTTGTGTAATTATTTCTACCAATTCTTATAACAGATATCACACTTCTTTTCTTCCTATGATTTTCATGTAATAAAAACCAGAAAAGAAACTTCCCTATTCATCATTGCTGGCACCTAGACTCCTGAGTCTCTTGAATGTTACCCTGGAATTATTTTTGAGTTTTTCCTTTCTTATGACAATGTTTCTTGGATCTTTTTCTTCTTCCCTCCTCCCCAAATGTGGTTTTATGACAAAATAATCTCTTGCAAACCTGTCTCATCCTTCTTGTAATTAGAACAATTATCTTTGGTTTGATCATATCCATTTCCTTCTTAGATGCCATAGTGATTCCCTCCCAATTGCTCAATTCAATCAAATGCAGCTTCACTTTGATTCCAAATATTTCTTCATTTGTTATCCAGGATCTTTGCCTCCTCCTCACCCCTGAACCCCAAGCCCACATAGTATTATCCAGACTCCCAATTTGTATTCCTCTCCTACTACCTAGTGCTTTACAATTTCTACTTTATAGTAGAAATATATTACCTATGGTTCAGTATAAAATAGAAGTTATATAGAGAAATAAACAAAACTCTTTGTATTTCTTACTTTAGCAAAGCAGAATTCACTACTACACACAAGTCACTTGTGTTTTCCTGCAGGTGATTGCAAACACTCTGTTCTGCAGTATTTATTACTCACCTGCATAAAAGAGCATGTGGCCTCATCCTCTAGACCCCTGCTGAAAGCACACTCAAGACAGGAAGGCTGTGCATTTTAATGCCACTCCAGTCATTCCAAGCAGCTATTGTGATTATATCTATCCAGTTGTAATTTATAGTACAAGATGTGGCTATTTAAAAGAGCACAATATAATATATACATGATTATGATTGCTTCTATAAATTTGATTCACTACTAGATTCATTTAAATGTTGGCTTTTATTTTCCATAAGCTATAAAAATTTAAGCTAGGAAATATTGTTTCTAAGGGTGTGAAGTCTCTATGTAATTATAAATCAGTGATTATAAATAAATAAGATGAATTGCTTCAAAAGCATATGGAAGAATATATATAAACCTTAGTACAATCTAAAATGTACAAAAAATAATTTTTTAATGCTTTTCTATTATGTATTTTTATAAAGCGAGTGTTGGATATTCGTATCTACCAAACACCTATTGTGGATTGAGTTTTTAAAAATCCTTCTATAAATTCTGTCCATTTAGTCCATTCAGGGATAATCCATTTGAGGATAATGGAGTACGATTACTGTGCCACTAGGAGACTTTCTGACCTAAATTACCAAGTGTGTGCATTAACATAATACAGAAAACAGTAAGAAGAGAGAAGGGCCTGCTTTATCCTTTGTGAATCAGAGAAGACTTCAATAGATGACACACATTGAGTTTTGGAGGAGAAATAGAAATTAGCTAGACAGCGGGGTGGGAGAGGGAGCATTCTAAAAACAGCAAAGGATATGTTAGTAGAGACCTGGGAGAATGTGGCAAATGTGAGAAATTGCTAATATTGGTATTGCTGGAATAAGGGGGTACCCATGGGATGATGTGGGAGATATGGCCAGAAAGGCGGGCTGCAGCCAGATCACAGAAAACCTTACAAGCTATGCCAGTGTTTGATCGTTATTCTATAGGCAGTGGGAACTTGTTTGCAATATAGATCCTACAGGTATGTGATAAAGGAAGAATCCCAAACCCTGCTTCTGATATAATGGACAAGGCAACATGAAAATAAATAAGTAAATAAATAAATGAATAAATGCCTTATTCTCCTTTTAGGAGAAGCCTATCAACAAATCAGGTACATAACTGCCTCCAATTTTCCTGAGTTCCTTATATTTTGTTCCTTTGAAAAGTACTTTGTCTTGTTTTCTCAGCTCCAAAGTATAAAATTGTTTACTTGTTTCTAGCAGCTATTTTTTCTTCACAGATTGTTCCCTTTGAATGTGCCTTTTGAAGTGGTGTTTTCCAACTTGATTCTCAGGAGTAAGGCCCCGGAGCATGAAAAACATGCTCTTTTTTTTTTCTTGGAAGCAAGTGATGTTTCCTTCTTTCCTGATGCAAACAGACAGTTTCAGGATGCATCAACAGTGAGAGCCATTTACAGCCAAAAGTATTTTTTTTGATCTTAGGCAAACCCAGAGGGAAGACGAGATTAATGTCGCATGTCATAGCCAGCATCAGATTGGAGCGAGGATTTGTAACTATGATGAATGTTTTAGTCTCAAATTTAAGGGAAACTTGCACCTTTGGCTACATCTGTGCCGTGTTACAGTGATGACTCATAAAGCAGGAGGGAGCTGAAGGGGGCCTGGGGGCTCTTTACTTGCCTTCTGGTGTAATAGGTAAGGGAGGGGAGCGTGTTCCCCAGTTTTTAAAATCCTTAAGAATTTACAAGTTACTTTGCATATTTGTGGAATTATTTTCTGAAGATTTTTATGTTGTGTGTGAATGCAAAGACAAACCTATGAGGAAAGAGCTCCAACTGTTGGGGAGCGGGCAGGGGTGGAAACTGAGGCACCTGTCTTCTTTGCTGGTGATGCGCTCTTACTAGACTATGAAAGTCGCACTGCCCGTCACATCTGGCCACTCATTTCCTCTAAAAGTCTGACTAACACTGCCTGCCCACACTTCCACTTTGGGAAGGTGGAAAAGAAGAAAATAGAAGAGTGAGCCTGGGGGAAAGAGGGATTTTTGTGCTTCAAACAGGCGTGGAGTGGGGTAGGCATGGTGATGACTACATGAATGAAATACTATTTCAGGAGAGGAAACGCACACATTGCATAGTGGGCTGTGCTTTGTATTATCCCTTTTGATTTTTGTTCCGTTTGCTTGTGACACAGAACTGTTTTCTAGATAGCAGTGTAATGTGCTCCAAAGAAGACAAAGAAAAGAAACTGTTTGAAATCTGGTCCAGAATTTAAGAAGGGGAATGGGGTGTCTTGGCATAGCCATGGTAATGGATGAAACCACAGTGAGGAAATCCTAAAGAGGTGGTGGCATTTCAGAGGTGAGTAAAGATAACTTGTACAATCATCCTTTCCACAGGAGATTCTCCCTTAGCGCTTCTCTGATCAGAACTTGAAGGGCTTTGTGTTAATATGGGAGCCTATTTCCCTGGAGAAGCCTCTTAGGCCTTAAATAACTTGCAAGAGACTGTTTTGACAAGGTTCATGAAAATGGTGTCAGGAAAAGGAAATTACTTCTTTAATAACTCTGCCATTATTGGTGTTAAGTGTTCTGCATTCCATTTGGTGATTTGCATACAGATGGGGCCAGATGGACTCAGAACTATGTTCCTTTGTGTTTCTTCCCATTTCCACCACTACAAGAAAATGAGTCAGACATGCAGATCAAGTTGCCCTAAAAGAGTCAGTGATTTTAATTAGTTTTTGGAGAGAAGTTAACCTAAATGCAGCGTTAGGATTAGAGTTGGAAGGATAGGGTTCTGCTTAACTGTTCTTTTATGGCCTAGAAAAGATTTTTACATTGCCATAGGATTTTAGGATTTTAGTGCTGAGGAGGTTGGAAGTCATATGATCCAGGTGGATCTGGACTTCCAGTCCTGAATTTGGATCAGTCCCATGACATCGTACTTTCTTTCCTTACAAAACATAAAACACAGTGGCTGAAACTTGAGCTTAGGGAACTTAAAAAGTGGATGCCCTTGCCAAAAGAAATTATTTAGAAAATTCCAGTTCTTCCATGTACATTGCAATCAATTCATGTGCTAAGATATGAATGTAGAATGTAGAATGCTCTGGACATCTCTGGACCGCTTATTGTAGACGTGAGAACACTTGAATCTTGGAAGTTGTTTGGAACGTGTCTTGACATTTCAAGCATATAGACCTAGAATCATACAAAGTTCTTTATTCTGAGCTGCAAACTCCGCTCTGTAAAACAGGATTAAAAATTATCCTTTTCATTCCTCCTCTGTAGAATATCCTCTGCCTCTTTTCCTTACCCTTTCCTTTCTGGCGATCCAGTTCAAAGTCCATTTCCTCTAAAGTTTGCTGATTTACTCAGCTTCTTTCATATTACTACCCAATTCCTTTGGCAAGTCATTTCACTACATGGTAACGTTCTTTCTAATGTGGTTATTTATAGTTATGTAACTTTTAACTTTTTTTTTTATTGGTTGTTCAAAACATTACACAGCTCATGACATATCATCTTCCATACATTTGATTCAAGTGGGTTATGAACTCCCATTTTTTACCCCAAATACAAGTTGCAGAATCACATCGGTTACACATCCACATTTTTACATAATACCATATTAGTGACTGTTGTATTCTGCTACCTTTCCTATCCCCTACTATCCCCCCTCCCCTTCCCTCTCATCTTCCCTCTCTACCCCATCTCCTGTTGTTTAATTCTCTCCCTTG
>NW_025999900.1:21209293-21225261 GCF_001458135.2 Marmota marmota marmota
GCCGGGCCAGGCGGGGACCCTTCTCGCTGCCCCGGGCCGCCGGGGGCCGCTTGCAGAGCCGGTTGGGCGGTGGCTGCGGGATTGGACCTCTGCGCCCGCGTGGCCGGCCAAGATTCACTTGTCTGGGGCCAACTGTCACCTCTAATATAACTTACTACTTCCTGGCAGGTCTCCTTTCAGCGGAATTTTGCTAGAAGTTCCTCAGTAGGTAGAATGTAGCTGTTTTAATGGGTGTTTCTGATCCGGTTAATGTGGAGATACTGAAAGTGCTGCTTCCTTGCCGGCCGCCATGTTGGATCCCTCACTTTTAACTTTTTGATAACTTATTTTGCGATCTGTTTTAAAAGCTCTCAGAGTATGAAAACTATAACTTCTCCAACTTTGTGTTTCACAGAATGCTTCTCAGAGTGCTTAGTACATATCATATGCCTAATAAATAATCATGATTTTGGTTTTATATTGCCTTAGAATCTTAAAGCCAAACAAGCTTAGAAATCATACATGGACTGGGGATGTAGCTCAATGGTAGAGAGCTTGCCTAGCACTGGGTTGATTCCCTAGCACCAGAAACACACACACACACACACACACACGGAAAGAAGGAAGGAAGGAATCATACATAGTTCGTGTTTATATCAGGCCTACAGACTTAAATAGTTTTGACATAATAGTTTATCGACTTTGAGACTATATTACCACTATGTTATGCTTTCTTTTTTTATAAAAATGTTTTTATAAAAGCTCAGCAAATACAGGCTTACATGAAGACATTTGTTTTTAAAAATGCAACCTATTTTTTTATTTTTTAGCTAATCTCTTTTATTAGTTATAAAGTATGTATGCAATCTTATTTTACCTTTTTAAGAATAAAATCTGGCATTATAAAAACTCAATTAATTGTGATAGACTCAACCTGATCTTTTCTTAAAATTGGGAGCCATCTCTCCACAAAACCATGAAAAGATAATTTCGGCTTTACTATAAATTACTGCAAATTCTGAACCTGCTTGGAATGCCTGCCCGTGCCTTGAACTCACCCATGCCTGGCTCTCTGACCAGATAGCAGCCCTCTCTGAAACTTTAGTGACGCCTCACAAATCTTGGCCTTCCCTGGCCAGATAATGACCCTCTCTGAGGCTCTAATGACCTTCATAAATTCTGATGTCGGGGCCAGCAAAAATGTAAACTAGCATTAGTGTTATGCTCGTCAGAGTTCTGTTATCTGTAACCCCCCTTTGTGTAACTTTCTGGGCTATAAAGCTGGGCTGCAGGAAAGCTGCGGCTGCTGTCTTGTTCCCTCGGTTTTGGGTGGGAGAGGCAGCCCGGCCAGTCAAAATAATAAGCTTGCTTTAATTTGATTTTAATTGGAGTCAGTGGTCTTTTCTTGTGTCCTGGTCTAACAATTGCTGTTTTGAGTGACAGTTCCTGAGCTCAAAATTTACATAGCTGAATCTTCATTATCATCTGATAATCTAGAAAATAAAATTACAATTCTGTTGACAATAAAGTACCAGCTCATATTTAAATCATAAAGAAGGTATTTTCTTATTTAGGAGACTCTAGAAAACAAATCACTTCAAAAGAGAATGAAAGAATACTTCATTCTATAGCAACAATATAAAATAGCAAGTACCACAATTACTAGCTACTACTAGGTAGGATTTAGTATCCTATGAAAGTTTACTGAGGTGATGGGGCCTAAGCATTCATAGTACTTATCTCCCAGTCTCTGATTCATAAGTTTCATTAAGGAATGGAATGTTCTTGTTATTTTTAGCTCACTAAATCCAATCAGCATAACTAATACAATGGACTATTATTTTGTGTTATTTAGCTTTCCATTACTAAAACATATGCCTAAGAGTATCAACTTAGAAAATGGTTATTTTGGCTCATATTTCTAGCGTTGTTAGTTCATGATTGGTTGGTCCTGTTACTTTAGGTCTATGGCAGCAACCCATGGTACAGAAAAACCACTCACCTCATGGCTGGGAGGTAAAAGAGAGGAAGAGGAGGCAGCTGGAGTCCCATTATCTCTTTTGAGATGATCAGATCCCTATAAATCACATTGTATCAGTAGACTGAGAGTTGATGTAGTTCTGAGAAGTTAACCATGACTCTTAAAAGCAAAAATAAACGTTTCCTCCCCATGATCCTTACAAATTGGTAAGTGACAAAAGCATTCATTAGGTCAACAGCTGCATACCAGGTACCACTGGTCTGTATTTGCTTCAGTATAAATACCAGTTTTGGAACCACAACTACACTGGAGTTACCACCTGATAAAACTTAGGACAATCCATGCTAATTCTTCAAAATTCAATCATCTTCTTTCTTAGATAAACAGACTAAGTGAAAATGATTCCTCCCGATTGTATGCAGAGGGCTGATTCTATTTATGGGTCTAGTGGCAATAAGGGGTAGTTGGGATAGTGGGTATTCTCCTGGAGGGGATAGGCTTGAGGATGATGGGCATCCTGCCTGAACAACTAATCTAGATGAGGTCATACCCACTCAAGGGAAGGCCACTCTCCCCAGAGAGCTTCTTTCACTGGCAGAGGAGTTTCAGAGTGACTTGGGTATTCAAAATTCTGAGTTTCAGCTCAGTCTAACCAGATGTCTCTACGCCTCCTTCAGGTTTCTGAATCATAACTCTCAAAAGAGTCTTTGAGTTACTGTGAATTCTTCTAATCACAAAATTATACTTAATGTTTGCTTTATAGCAGTATTGGTCTCATGGCTCCAAGAAATGAGATTCTTTTAGACTGAAATGGAAGCTTTTTAGTTTTCTGATATAAGTTGGAAAGAGCATAAACTCCCAAGGTTCTCTTCCTCTTTCTTTAAACAAGTCAGTTGGTGAATTCAGAAGAACTCATCCCTCACCAGTGTCCTTCAAAGAATCTCTATTGTCATAATGGTGATTTTCAATAGCCTTTTGGGCCAACAAGGAACCTCATCACAATAAAACTTCCATTAACTGCAATGGTACTATATGTCACCTACACTTTTTGTATTCTCTTTCCTTTGGATAGGCACTTACAACTACTTTAAAGTCAGAAGATAAGGTCCAAGTCAAATCCAAGACCATTGCCTCTGCACTGTTTGGGAACTTGTAGAGTGCAAAAATCAACCCCTCATAGACATATTGAATCAGAGTCCCTGGGAGTGGATCCCAAGGATCTGTGATCCACAGCCATCAGACCATTCTGAGGCATGATAAAGTTTGAGAAGCAGGAACACCTTTAGGATTAAATGAGCAAGGAAAAAGTTTATAATTATTAAAGCCTAGAAACGTAGAGGGGGAGATCTTGCAGAGCTGAAATTCAGACCTCTGTGGAAAAGGTGTTGGTTGGTGATTTTGAAGTCTCTGAGATCAGAGGAAGTTCTCTTGGGTTTGGGGTCTGGAATTCCAAAGATGGGGTTTTTCTGGATAGTGCTACTATCTGTCTCTGAGAGAGGAAGACATATGAAGCTGGTCCTACAAGTGTTGGCAAAACTTCAAACTGATTCAGTTGCTGCTATAGAAAGTCACTCTATTAATGGGGTGAAGAAGTATGGGTAGGATAATGCTCACAGAAATTATATGCAAGTTTCTTCCTTGCATTCTCTGACTAGTACCCTGTATTAGGAGCACCTGCAGTGCATTGGACCTGCAATACAGAAATGTAGTTTGCAAAGTCCTAGCTCAGCACTGGAAAGCAGATTATAGAAGGGTGGGTTTTAAATTGAGAAAAAAGAACTTAACTGACAGAGTTAATTGTTGGTGCTTCCTAATTCAATCATAAGAATAAACAAAAAATGTTTTTAGATATTAATAGAAAGCAATTTTGAAAGATAATTTCCAATTAATATTCTTTTAATCAAAGGATTAGTGGAATAAGTAAATAAATATTTACTTAAGTTAAAAAAAAACTATGATTTTTTTTTTTTTTGTTTTGTTTGTTTTGTTTTTTGGTTAAGCCCTGCACTCTGAACTTAGCATCCCACAAGACAGAAAAATGCCCTACCCTCACAAGAAATACACTTTACTGTCTAAGCATTTTAGTTAATGTGTATCACAACATTGCAACTTTATTTCATATAAGCTATATCATTTATATGTGTGAATTGTGATTTTGGAAGATATTTTACAGATGCAGTACCCTTATCCAAAATTCTTGGAACCAAAAATATTTCAGATTTCAGATTTATTTTTTTCTGATTTTGGAATATTTGCATATACATAATGAGATATCTTGGGGATAGGACCCAAATATAAACATAAAATTTATGTTTCATGCCACATATATATAATCCTAATGTCATTTTATGCAATATTTTAAATAATTTTGTGCATGAAACAGTTTCATGGTGTGTAATTTTCCACTTTAACATTATTAATTCTCCTCTTTAACATTAACATTCAAAAAGTTTTAGATTTTGGAGCATTTTGAATTTCAGATGTTCAGATTAGGGATGTTCAATTTGTATCGCTAAATAAAATGCAAAAATAAAATGGAAGCAGAAGCTGATAAAATGCTATAACTTCTATCTTGATTTCAACTGTTGGCAAAAAGGTTTCATTATCATTGATTTTAATAAGAAGGTGGTATAAACGAATACATATGAGTGAATTTAGTAGTAGAATATCAAGAATACCGCAGATGGTTGCTCTGCAGAGCATGATCCAGCTAGGCACCTTCTCTGGCAATCGCCCAGTACACATTCTGCTTAAATTCTTGAACACATTCTCTAGTGAAGAACCAAAGACAGACCTAGAAAAAAAGAGCTCAGTGCTCATAAAGCCTTCATAAAGAAGCTGAGGGGAAACATAAGATCATTTTATCCCTATGACTGATTCCCCAGGGAGAAAGATGAAGTTTGCTGAGGTTTCACTGGGTCCAGGAAGTGACTTCTCAGACTTTGTTTATAAGTGGCTTCTCAAGGTTTGGCTTGAATTTACAATATATGTTTATTTGAATCCCCCCAAAACAGATGTATATGAACATTTATCTCTCATTTTGTAATCAAGGGAGAAATGAGCTACAGATTTTCTGATTTCTTTGCCAGAGGCAGTAACTTTACACTAGCAACATAAACACAGATGCAAGAAACTATTCCATCTAAACCTCTTCAAAAGTTCACGGATATTTTCCCTTGAGATGACTAGTTCTGGTGCTCAGCTTGGATTTAAAATAAGTTATTTGTTACATCTATCTCGATAGAATGGACTTGGTTCATGAATAAAGCCATCACAGGCAATAAAAAAAATGTACTTTAACCTTCAGCTACAATAAACTGTAATACAGTTACCTTAAAATGATAAAGCACTGTGATATTCAAGGCACATTTTCATGAATTTTTTGATTGTTAAACAGTCCTTCTCCATAGAAAGGGCAGCCATTATTGTCATCCGTCTACAGATGGAGAGAGCAAGTCTCCAACAGTTCACAAATCAATGGCTTTAAAATGACACAGGGCTAACTTTTCTGAATACAATTTATGATTTAAAAGCATTTTCAATGTATTTCTAATTAAAAAAAGGAAAAAAAACCTGAATATGCTCTTCCCTCAAAATAGGATGGAATCAAAGAAAGAACACTGAGCCAGAGACCAGGATGGCAGAATCAATCTAGTTCTGCCATTGATTGACAGGACAAGCTATTGTTCTGTCAGGACCTTGGCTTGATCATCTTTACAAAGAGAGTGTTGAACTTAGTCATCTCTTTCAGACTTAACATTGTATGAAAAAATTGCAGCTCAACTACCTAAATTCTAAGTTTTTCTAAGTGATTAATTCCCTCCAAAATCCCTTCCATACTTATTTCTTCTGTTCCCATACAGGACTCACCAACTGAGGAGGTAGTTTCATATAGGTGAATTGTATAGGCCTAAGAACTTCAGTTACCAAGCACATCTCCTCTGTGATGTTGCTACAACCCTCCTTTCTTATCTAACCCCATCTGAATTTTCTCCAAACAGACCTTCTTTTTAGGATTCAAGCACAAGTTGGCAGATACTATGTATGTTTGCTAGGCTGCTTTCCTCCCACAGGCTGGGTGTCTTAAACAACAGTTCTGGAAGACAGAAGAGCAAGATCAAAGTGTTGGCAGGTTTAGTTCCTTCTGAGGCATCCTCCTTTGGCAAGCAGATGGCTGTGTCATCACACAGTCACTCCTCAGCCGTGTCCTGTGCCTTCTTACAAGGACACCATTCATATGGATTAGAGGTTGCTTGTGAGATCTCACTTTCCCTAATTACCATTTAAGTGATCCTATCTCCAAATACCAACACATTCTAAAGTACATAAGAATTTCAGGGCATACAATTCAGTCCATAATATACTATTGTAGAAAAATCTCTCTTAAAATGCTCTCTAGGGAGTGTGGAAATAGACCACCAAAGTGCATAATATATATAATCCGGGAAGGGTATGAAATACAGAATGGTGAATTGCTTGTGAAATGGAGTGGGGACACTCCAAAGATTCACTTGTACTGACATTAAAGTAAGATTTGCCCACAGCTGTGTTTATAGAGACAATGGCTTAGATGAAAAGAGATGAACTTAACATTGATATACCTCAAGAATAGTTACTATGTCTTGTCAATGCTTTTGAGGGGTCCTTACAGTAAAAGGAGATGGTATTCCCTAGAATTCACTTTTCCCCCTTATCCAAAAGACATATATTTCAATCATATTTTATTCGAAACCACAAGCATCCTTTTAGCTAAAGATATTTCTCTGACCTAGAGAGTCTAAAAGCTATCAAAATATTTGCAGTTACTGGAATTATTAGATTAATTCTGTACATATGTTTTTTCTAAGTTAAGGCTGAATAAAAGATAAGTTCAGTTGACTTAAGTAGGTTTGTGCATTTTCAGTTTCTCAAACAGTTGATAATGTGTGTCATGACTGAGAAACATTGTGCTATCCAATATGGTAGTCATTAGTTTCATGTGGCTATTTAAATTTAAAGTTGAATAATAACATAGCAGTCCTGTTTCTCAGTCAGACTCATCATATTTCAGGGCTCAGTGCTCAATGTGTGGCTACCATATTGGACAGTGCAGTTTAGAGTGTTTCCATCATCACAGAAAGCCTGTTAAACAGTAGTGATCTTGAATGATTTCAGATAGATAGCTATTGCTAAAATACCATCTTATATAAAGAAAGCAAACTTTTTGCTGTAAAATATTTTCCTGTACCAGTTAATAATGCATTCAGATTTCAATAACAAATGGCAAACTATGATGGATTAAAGAAAGAAGTGTTTATTATTCCTATCATAGGTTCAGTTTCTCAATAGCATCAGGACCCACGAGTACAGTTTTCTTTGCCTTTCCCTCAGGGTTTAAAGATAGTTAATTTGACTTTAGCCATTACATCCATATTTAAGGTAAGAAAAAGGAGGAAGGAAATGTACAGCATTTGTATCAGGAAAATAGTTTTCCCAGAGATCTGTTAGCCAATTTTGGCATGTATCTTGGCTGCAAGGGTTTTCTCTTCCCACTCAAAAAAGATGGTTAGGAATAATGGATTAGAAATCATGATTGGGGCACCAACCAATGAACAGCATCTGCCACAGCTTCCCAATATGATCATAAAAAGTATTTCCTAACATCACAGTGATGTTAGCAAGAAATGAGAGTATATTCCATCAATTCTCTAAAGAGGACAAGCATTTAAGGTCTGGATAGTTTTCTGATTCAACAAACCATATTCCTAATAGTGATAGCACAGGAGGGAATGGCTGCTTCTCTCTGTACTACACAAGCTGACTGTGGTAATGATTATGACCACACAGCCATTAGTTGTTAGAAGCAGTGTGATGATGTGGCAGATGGATAGATTTTCTTTTGCCTGGGATCGTAATCAATAGATTGTACATGTCACTTATACTTAGTTTGATCACAAAGGAATGGAGACTGTTGTGAGAATCAGATGAGTCCACATGTAAGAAGTGTATGATGTGGAGTAGCTACTTCACAAGCATTACTTCTGTTTTTGACCTCTTTGCATACTCTGTGCAGAGTGGTCCCAAATAGACTCTCATAAATGTTCACATAGAATGTCATAAAGTTTCCAAATATTGATTGAATTATTCTTGTGAAACATTAGCCTCATCATACATACTCAGAAAACATATATCATAAATCCTTTGTCACTTAGTGTTATTCAAATTATTGCATCGTGTTTTTTTTTCAATTTCCCCAAAGTTAAAAATTAATAATCAGGATTGAAGATTTATTTTTCCCTTTTGTTTACTTTCTCTAGTCATCTTGCAGATCCGGATATACTTTTACAGTAGATTTGACCTCTGTTCGGTGAGCTTAAAAATCTCAGTTGCCTTAGAGAAGCAGGAACACATAGGGGGAATAATGAGCAGAAAGATTTTCTGCATCCTGAGCATCTTCAGGAAGGAAAGATGATTAGACAATCATCCAACTAGGCCCCAGAAGAAGCCATTCTGGAGAGAGAGGAAGGGACTGATGAAGATTTACAAAAAAGAATAAAACTTTCCCCAATATTAACAGCAAGAGCCTTGGGGCCATAAGGCCTTCAGGGTGAGCAAGGAAGAGAGAAAAGTGCACAGTTAGAGCAATCATTTTGATTTGCTTTTGGATTTTTTCTTTGAACATAGTGGCCAACTGGGGCTGCAATCAGCCCTCTAATTACAGCTACAACAAAGGAGAAACACAAAGGGAACAGGCATATCTGAGGAAAATGTACTGTAAATAGTTGTCCTGATGGAGGGGAATCTGAGAAACCTGGGTTTCCCCTATGAAATTAAATGGCTTACGAATTGCAGGCTCCTGCAATGTATCAAGGATTTTAAAGGTGAACAAAGGGGATTCTTTCTTCTTTGTTGCCATTATTCAAATTTAAGTCTTTCCCAAACCTATCTCAAGCACCCTACTTCTCTGATGAGACTCTTTTACTTGGAACCCTTGATACATGCAGAAAGCAAAGAGGAAATCACGGCGGGTGCTTAGAATGACTGAGATTAAGAGGAGTGATGACTAGACAGTGAAGGAGAAAATGGTAAGCTTTTTGCACCATATTAGAAAGGCAATAAACAGCAAGGACCAAGGGGAATTATTTGCTGTGTTACTTGGGGCATAATGAAGCATAACAAGGTAAAATGAAACTAAGGAGAATTTACGGAGTATTTGAAATGTCTCCTGCCAGGAGCAACTATAGGTTAGCCTTCTTAGAGCAAGCCTCATTTAGCACGATGGGCTTTCTCTGGGATTGAATACCATCCATTACGTTGTAGAATCTTTCTTCCAGAGAGGCACTGTGACCACTTTTACTGGATATTTAGGATTAATTTAAGCTGCCACTAGAAATAATAATGCAGGAAGCAATTCATTGTTGTTTTGCATATTCAACAGTTTAAAACTACATGTTTTTTGTACTCTTCTTTAACAAACACCATCTTGGTCCCCACAAAACCTGAGCTTGGAACAAGAATTTGGGTGCTGGTGATATACTGGGGAGCGATGTTAGGAAGTAGAGGGAAGGGAGGGAGGAGATGAAGTAAAAAGAAAGAAAAGCCCTAAAATCTGCATTATAAAAGTACTCTACTGCTGCAGGCAATGGGGGCTCAACTTAACAGAATGTTCCCAGAACCTCCCTCTTAAGCATGAGAGGAGGCAGATCTATCAACTCTCTGGCCATTGGTTGAGGGATGACCTTATAGAGGTGATAGTTTCCTAGAACCCTCAGGGACTGATTTCCCATAGCTTTGGCAAAAACTTCTAAGTAGAAATTCAAAGGTTTCACGGAGTGAGATATTAAGGTGCTTGAAACTGTCCAGCATGGTTGTGGCTAAAATTAGAGGTGAATCAAGGATTTGGGTTTCAAGGCACCCATAATATTTGTCACACATTGAGTTTGCCTTTCTGAATACCTAACTCATCATCTCCAGAAGGACAACAAAATACTTTATATGGTAACTTTGACTCTGCAGTGTAAGATGTTGCTGTTTTTCAGAGCCTACCTTCCATATGTGCAGCATCTGCATACCCTTTCTGATTAAGTCCTCTTGGGAATTCATTAATTTCATTTTTACAGTTTTGTGCAGAAATAATAATCATTTGTGTTGTCATTAACTTTTCCCAACTTGTCTCATCCAATGTACAGCTGAACAAGTGTCTACCCCATGACTTTCTGTGCAGCAGTGTTTTGCATTCAGTATGTATTTCAAAAACGTGTTAGTTTGTTTTAATTGGAAAGCAATATGTATACATGATTAAAATTCAATCAATGCAAAAGTTTATACAATTAAAAGTCATCTTAACTTTGATTTCTAGTCTCTCTTTCCTAATATAGCCATTATAGTTATTTATTGTTCCAGAAGTTGTCTGTGGATATGTAAGCATATGTATATATCCATTAAAATGCAAATGGCATCATATGTACATGATCTGCATCTGAGTTTTCAGTGAACAAATATGTCAAGGATTATTCAATAATAGCAATTATACCCAATCAGGCTAGGGGGAAATAAAATAAATGAGATAGATATTTATTTTATTTTCCTCCCACCTGATAGAGGTATAACTGACAAAACTATATATATTTAAGGTATATAACATGATATTTTGCTATATGTATACATTATCAAGTGATTATATAATCAAACTATTTAACATATCTATTACCTCATATAGTTAGCATTTATGTTGTGTATATGGTAAGAATACTTAAAATCTACTTTGTTAGTAATTTCAAATATATAATATATTGTTATTAACTATAGATATCATGTTATACATTATCTCTCCAGACTTAGTAACAATTTAGTTTGTGCATTTCAACCAGAATCTCCTCTTATCAGCTCCTGGCAGTCATATTTGCACACTTTGTTTTTGTGAGTTCAACTTCCTTCAATTCCGTGTGTGTGTGTGTGTGTGTGTGTGTGTGTGTAATCATGCAGTATTTATCCTTCTGTGTCTAATTTGTTTCACTTTGACTTTGCATCCTCCAGATTCATCTGTGTTGACACAAATGTTCGAATTTCCTTCATCTTTAAGGATGGATAATCACAGCCCCTTGTGCACCTTCTTTGTTCATGCATCCATTGGTAGACAATCAGGTTGTTTCCATAGCTTAGCTATTGTGAGTAATGCCACAGAGTACATGAGCAGGCAGGTATCTTTTTTTTTTTTTTAGTATTTCATTTTTTTATTGGTTATTCAAAACATTACAAAACTCTTGACATATCATATTTCATACATTCGATTCAAGTGGGTTATGAACTTCCATTTTTACCCCAAATACAGATTGCAGAATCACATCAATTACACATTCACATTGTTACATAATGCCATATTAGTAACTGTTGTATTCTGCTACCTTTCCTATCCTCTA
This sequence comes from Marmota marmota marmota, assembly GCF_001458135.2. NCBI lineage: Eukaryota > Metazoa > Chordata > Mammalia > Rodentia > Sciuridae > Marmota > Marmota marmota. Next base: position 21,220,652 of record NW_025999900.1, read on the forward strand.
CTATCCCCCCTCCCCTCCCCTCCCATCTTCTCTCTCTACCCCATCTGTTGTAATTTAATTCTTTCTCTTGTTTTTTTCCCCTTCCCCCTCAAATTCTCTTATATGTAATTTTGTATATCAATGAGGGTCTCCTTCCATTTCCCTGCAATTTCCCTTTTCTCTCCCTTTCCCTCCCACCTCATGTCTCTGTTTAATGTTGATCTTTTCCTCCTGCTCTTCCTCCCAGGCAGGTATCTTTTTGACATTTCATTTCCTTTGGATATATACCCAGAAGTAGAAATACTAGATCACATGAGAGTTCTAATTTTAGTGTTTTGAATATCTCATTCATTTTAATAGCTACTTTGTATTCCTTTGTATAGATGTGTTATTCATTAATCTCATTTCCGAAGTATTTCTAGAACTGCAATAGTCACAACATATAATTAACTTGCCCATTTTGTTAGTCAGTATAATCCCAATTATACTGTGGCATACTTGTTTTCTATTGGATAACAAATTACCACAAACATTACAGGTTAAAGAACACAAATTTATCATCTCCCAGTTTATGTGTGCCAGAATTCTGAATATGGAATAACCGGGGCCTCCACTAAGGGTCTCACTAAGCTGAAAATCAAAGTGTTGGCATGGACTGCAAGCTCATCTGAGGCTCCATCCAAGTTCTCTTTCAAGCTCCACGGTGTTGGCAGAGATCATTGCTTTGCAGCTGGATGACTGAGGTCTCTGCTTCTTGATGGTTGTCAGCTGGGACCCTCTCATAATTCCTAGAAGCTGTCCTTCTCCATAGACAGTTAATAACATGGCCATCTGTTTCTTTTATACAGCAGGAGTGTCTGCTTTTGTTTTCTGTCTCTTTTAAAGGGCTCACCTGATTAGGTTAAGGCCACCTAGGATAATCTCCTTTTGCATTAACCCAAAGTCATCTCACAGGGATCTTAATCATATCCACAAAATATCTTTTGTCCTATTATGGGATGCTATCCCACTATATTCACAAATCTTGCTATGCCAAGGGGAGGGGGACATTGGTGCCCCTTTAAAAATTCTGACTATCACTCACACATATCTCCAAAATATATGTGTTTTAAAACAAGGCTTATTTTTCACTCAAGCAGCATATCCATCAATGGGTTCTCCAAGGGGCTTTACCCATTGTCATCACAGCTATACAGATGTCACATCTGCCCTTTGAACATGGTTGATGGCTCTGAGAAAAGAGATATCTGGAGGGCTTTTCTCTGAGATTTAAATGCTTTACTAATAATTCATTGGCCAGAGTTACATGACCCTACTCAAGCACAAGAAAATCTGGAAGTGGGATACTAGAATGTGCCTGAGAAATTGAAATGTCTGGTGAACCACTTTCATCTGTTCATATATTTAGATTGTCAGGTGTACTAATGTGATATTCAACCAGCTTCCTCAGGAAGATTCTCTCAACTATTTATTTTGATAGTACTTGTGCTCCATCCATTTGGAACAGATTTCATGGAGTATCTATAAGAAAGGTGAAATATTTTGACTCTGTGTTCAAATAATGGTCTATTTTTATGTGAAAGTTTCATGTTTAAGAAAGATGTCAGTTGATGGGTGTTTGACAGCTATTGGTTTCTTAGCTACAGGGCTTACTATACAAGTTTCTGTTGTACAGTAATTGACCTTGACAGCATTCAAGTCTCCAGGGAGAAGATAGGTGATCCAGAGAGCTCAAAACTCCATCAAGAAGGAGACATGAAAAGCAGACAGCCAAAATCTGTCAGGAATGAAAAAGGCTGGGTAGAGGTTATCTTCTCTGAATTACTGTACATAATTTTTATAACTTCCTTTCCAAGAATTGGGATTTTAGAAAAATCCTTGAAGTCTAATATTCTGTACCCTATTCAATAATATTCAAGTAGACATCCAACAGGGACCTGAAGACTCCCTAAGATAATGTATTCATTTTGAATAAAGTAAAACTTTCAACTACATGAAAATATAGATATAATTGTATAAAGAATCCCCGAATACTCATAATCTAGCTTGAGCAAGTATCAATATTTTGCTATTCTTGTTTTAATTATCTTTTATCTACATTTTCTTTGCTGTACTATTTTAAGGTAAATCCTACATATCAACTTATTTACATATACCTTAATTGTATATCTGATACATAAAGATTTTTTTACCTATTATTTACCATCCATTTAAATTTTAGATAACTCTACTGATGAGCTATTTCTTCCTTGAATGTTGTGCTGAAAATTGGCTGTCGATAAATATGGCTCTTAATACCAGTTTATCTTTGAAACAATGCATAATAGCCTTTCTGGTTTTTCTAATACTATCTTTCAACCAACAATAGTTAAATTCTGTTTGTGTGAATTATGGTAGCTACCTTTCCCCCTTGCCTACCTCTAAACTTTTTATCATTGTATATTATATATTTTATTTAAGCATAAGGCCTACGATGAGATTTCTTTGATCTCTTAGCCATGATTCTCTGAACATATTCAAAATAGCCCAAGGTCTGCCTTAAAATGAACACACTCCATCCTGTAGAGGTGGTCGGACCACTGGAAAGTGCAGGGCTATTTTACTTGGTCTGGATATAAAAGCAGAGCAAATTTCCTAGTAGGGAATAATTTGTTGACTCATATTAAGCTAAAGATGCTTAGTATTTTATGTAAATTGTTGTAAAAGACTTCTTTTTATACCTATGAAATAGGTTTTGCTGAATCTAAATACAGGCTTAGCATTTCATTCCGGTTGAATTCTATCTTATTAGGTTCTTCTTGTCTTGGTTCTATCATCTAACAAATCAGCCAGTTGTCTTGGTTTTATGCCCATTTACAAGTTTAACAAGCCTGACTTCTGGATCTTCACAAAGCTGGTAAGAGGCAAGGCAGCTGAGTACACATGAGCCTGGGCTCTCTTGTCAGGCAGATTGGGAAAAGTCTGGGCTTTATATTAATACTTATGGATCTTGAGTTGGTACCCTTACCTTTCTCACCCTCAATTTCTCATCTTTACAATGGGGATTATAGCAGTAGTTACTTTGTAGGGTTTTTGTGAGGAATAAATCAATTAGTATGTGAAGTACTTAAAGTCCTCAGCCCTGGCTCCTAGTAAGCATTCAGTATAGGCTAGCGATTATTGATTAATTCAATATGTTAAATGGAGCTGGGACAAGAGTGAAAAGTAAAGATGGACCAGTCTTATTTAGGAAGAAGCATTCAATGAGCTAAGAATCCACCTAAATATTTTATTAACTAAACCAAAAATTTCTAATTTTTTCGTAAGTCTACCATAAGATACACTAAAAATACCTTGTTGATATTAAGATATTCTATCTTTTTAGCACTTTAATTAATCAAATTAATTAAAGCATGAAAATAAATTACTTAAATTAATTAATTTTTACTTGTCCAATTTAGTAGCCATAGCAAAAAATAAAGTTAGTTCAGTATGCCTTGTTCCTAATGAGCTCATACTGACTCCATGTGCTCACAAATTCCTTCCTCAGAGCTTATAAAACCTATTTAATTGTGTTCTGGAATTTTATTAGAAATTTATGTTAAACTTGATATTTCTTATCCAAGATACTTCCTTTTGAAAATCAGACTGTAACTATCACAGCGGGCCTGAAATAAACACAACTGTCTCTTCAACCATGAGCAGCAACAATAGTATTTAGAATGTGGAACAGTGGAGAAGATGTCAATTGGGAAGTTTATGCAGAATTGTCTTGAAATCAATTGATAGAAATTATTGGGTAAAACAGTAGCTCAGACAAGTTTATAAGCCAAAATTGCCAAGTTTCTCTGAAAAGCAACAGTCACCCCAACTAAGAAATTGATATGTCAGGATACATGGCTTTAAAAAGAGCACGGGACCCATGGAAGAAAAGCTATAGAAAATGTTCAATGAAAAGGATCCAGATAGCCCAGAAAAGTCATGCTGCTGCCAAAGGCTGTCACTGCTTCCCTCTGAAGGAAGACTGGTACATGCATGCCAGGACTCCAAAGGCTTCCTAGGGGAAATAAAAATAGGTGTCTATTGTTGGTTCCCATACAAAATCCAAAAAATCTGGATGGTCTTTTGCCAAACCTAGAGGAAAACCATACAACAGCCATTGCAAACATTATGATTGTTTAACTTAAAAGAGAGACCAAATCATATGCTAGAATTCCCTCTTGGAAGCCATGGAGGTAGTGGGGCAGGGCTCTGTGAAGTCTGTAACTGAGAAACAGCAGAGGCATTAGTTTTGTTATTTTCATGAGTAGGTAAAGTCTAGCTGGGGGAATGTTTGGCTGCCAGTTGAGAAAGACACAGTCTATCCACTAAAAACTATTAACAAAGAAAACTGGTGAGCCCTGTGTTGATTATGCTATTCTGCCTCTGAATTTCTTCCCCATTGATAATTTGAAATGTAAAGCTGGACCTAAATGCAATATACTGTTCTAGCAATAATAAAATCGCATTATTAAGGGTGTAATGGCTGGAATCCAGAAAATTCTTTAAAAATGACAAAAAAAAAAACGATCTTATAGCCCTCTGCATTTCATTGAGTTTTGGAGAAAGGTTCCACTTCACTGAACCTTTTTTCTTTTCTTTTTTTTTTTTTT
>NW_025999900.1:21229057-21244853 GCF_001458135.2 Marmota marmota marmota
GCTGAACCCTAGCAATCTGTCTGCAAGCCGCAGGCGAATTGCAGCCTGAAATTACCTGATCTATGGTTGAATGACCTGCGGTCAGTCGAAAACAGGGAAGGTGACGTCAGTTTACCATCATGGTGGCTGCTGGCCTCCTCTGTGGTCTGACCGGTGTGGAGAACCGAGATGGACCGCTTCCTTTCCCCCGTCTCGAACCCAGAATTCAGCCCTGAGTACGGTGCTTGTGCGGCTGGCAGAAACTGCAGCGCTGTAACCCTGCGTCTCTATCCCAGCGCGCGCTGCAGACTCTAGCCGCGGGGCGATTTGCTGAATAAGCCGTGTTACCCTCTGTGCGACAAACCTCTCGCGTTTGAGTCCCCGTAGCCGATCCTCATGCGATGGAAATCCTTCCTCCAGGTTCCGGAGCACCCCACTATTGCTGGAAATTCCTAACAAGATATCCTTTAGCCGTCCTGACTTGTCATACTCCCACACAGTGAAGCAGCACACGGGGGTAATGCACTCCCCTCGCCGCCATCTCCTTTCTCCACTGAACCTTTTTTCTTTCAAATATCTATAGTTCCTAGAGAAAAATCTGCTTTACTATGACTATCAAGAAGTCAAAAAGGCAGATGGTAACACTAGATGACCTTGTATAAGGGCAACTCTATGGAGTATACCCAGGATGCGGTAGCAACCTGGGTTCATTTCTTTGTATTCTGGCCATAGAATGACAAATGTGGTACTGAAATTATTTATTACAAAATGGAAAAATATTTCAACCCTACCTTAATTATTACAACTACCACGAGTTACCAAAGTGATAACATTAATTTTTAATTATACTACTAAGCTTTATTTAAAAGTAGTTAATTATTCTTTTAATCATGGCAGGTAATAAACTTCTCTCTAATGACATGCATAGAATCCTTATTTTTAGTGAAAGTGCACCCTTCTTTAATTAACTTTTATACCATCTTAAATTTAAGGACCTCTCTAGGTATTGACACCTATCTAAGTGAATTGTGAACTTTGCTACTTAAGACAACATTCTGATACAGAGTAAACCAATCAGGTAAAGCAGCACCTCCTCTGGAATTAGCACCGTTTATTCTACTTGCTATGCAAATGAAGGACAACTCCTCTTTCAACACATTTCTCATTTTCCATGATTTTAGAAATTATATCTGAAATTTGGTATCCGATGTAATTTTATTCATTGGAACCCAGGGACTAGAATTTCATTATTATTTCTCAAACAAAGAATATTAAACCAGATCCAGGAGACCAGAGTTCTACCTAAACATTGCCATTGACTTTATTATGACTTTGAGCAAGACACTTAATTCCTTTGGTTCCTTATCTGTATACTAAAACAACAACAACAACAACAACAACAACAACAACAACAAAACAAAAAACAAAACAAAAAACAAAAAACTAGACTGCATAATTTTTTTGAGGCTCCCTCCAAAATCAAAATCCTATTTTAATTTTTGTTTTTCCCTTAACTGTATGTATTTTTCCTCTCTGATTTGATAATTATTTGTTATTATGACATAGCAGAAAGCAAAATAGTTGAATATTTCATTTCTGTCATCAGTTAATGTCATACCATCTGCTCTAAGATTTAGGCCAAGGTCTACTTATCTTTTTCTCTTTGCTCTAAGCCTTATTTTAATAGCACAGAATACCTTTTTGATGGCTTTATAATTTTTTGCTAGGCCTTTCTCATAGGGTTTATGTAATCGGATAGAACCAGGGCTTGAATCCCAGCTCTGCCTTCAGTGAGTTGTTTGAAGTGTCAAGTCTATCAAATTCTCTAAAGTTCAGTTTCCTTATTTATTAAATTGTATAATATTAGTGTATGCTTCATGTGATTATTGAGAAGATTACATGAATAAATGGCATAAAAAGTACTTAGTACAATACCTGGCATAAAGAATGTGCTTGAGAGGTGTTATTTATTTTTCTTATTTTTACTTTTTTGTTGTCATCATCATCATCATCATTTTTAGTATTGAAGCATGATTATTGATTATTGGATTTTCATTACTTCTATTAAAAAGCAATAATGTGATATTTCATATGTGTAGGTAATTTCATAGTTTATAAGGTATTTCTGCATGCCTTATATGACTTTTTCAATAATGCTCTGAGGCAACAATTGACTGCCTCACATTACAGGTCAGAGAGTCTCAGAGAGATTTAATAACTTATCCAAAGGACCACAGGGGCTTGTTGTCTGCTTCTTAACCCAATGGTGCCTAGCTGAGGAAGTGGTAGTAGATAGCACCAGGTAGTTTTGTGAGAGTTGTCTGGGATGAACATCAGCACTGGAAAGATAAAAAGCTCCTTCAAAGAAAAAAAATATGTTGACTTGATAGAACGTTGGTATTTTATTATGAGTGTGCCTTTCTTGAAATAAAACAGTATAAGGTGTTTTACCCCTTTGTTGAGGGCCACAGCCTAGTCGGGATGATGCATGGCATTTTTGCCAGAAGTAGTGGTCGAGAGGTGATGCCAGCGAGCCATTAAGATGATGACTTTTGAGTTCTCGTGGAGTTCCCCTTGAGTTCCGGTTGAGCTCTCGGGGGATTCCTGAAGAGTTCGAATTGGATGGGGAAGTGCCAGAGGAGGGATTTCCGGTTGGTGGTTCCTGGAGGAGCCGCGTGGAGTTCAGGAGAGTTCCTGGGAGCGTGTGTGGAGTGTGCTGGTGGAGTTCAGAAATAAAGTTTGTTCCTGCTTCAGTGGCTCCTGATTTGTGCCCAGCCAGACTGCGGCACCCCTTCTATACATTGGTTTATAAATGGAGGTTTTTCTCTCAAAATTTGTTTTCAATATTGAATAGCATGGTTATGGCGTTTACTAAACACACAGTGTCCTATGTGAGATTCTAGGGAATTCCGAAAGGTTACTAAGGTGGTGGCTGGGAGATCCTGTGTAAGTTGTAGGACTTAATGTCCTGTTATTGTGTCATCTAAAAACGACAGTTGGTTTTCTTCAATTTGCTAACCAGACTTCCCTTCCTCTAAGTTTTAAATATGTATTAACAAACCTCAAAGTTTTTGTTTCCTACAATCCAAAAGTCTTAGATCTGAGATGCAGCTAAGGCCAGGATGATCCACAGGGTGGAGGGCTTGGCGCCTCTCTCCAGTTCCTCGCCAGGAACCAAGCTGGCTCCGCTGCTATGCGCTGAACAGTCAGTGAAATGAAATGCGATTTAGTTGAGTTCCTCTTGAAAAACTGTCTAAGAGACTGAAATGTGGATTGCTTTGAGTGACGCTCCCATTTTCTCTCCTCTAAAAATAAGCCAGATTGGCAGTATTCAAAGGAGACATAAAATTAGTTATTATTGGCTGACTCAGCAATAAAGCCAGGAAGCGGAATCTGCTAAATGGAAACTATTCTAACAGTGGGAATGAGAAATTATGGGTCTAAGGCGAGACCTAACTGGCTGAGAACGTCTCTCCATGCCTGCAGCTGATAAACTGCTTTTGTAACGGGCTGGAACGTTGCTCCAGTCAGGACTCCATGGTAGCGCTTCAGAGAGCAGCCGCTCGGGTGGGTGGATGGGATTCAGCCAGGGCTCTGCCTGTAGCTTAGCACAGGGTTTTTCAAAGAGTTTTGGAGGCATTAGTCACTAGGGAATAATTCAATGATAATTTATCCTTAACAGCACAATTACCACTTTCATTACGTATTTATTCCAGACTTAAAAACAAAATCAAGTGAGCTAAAATTTTCTGAAAAGGATTTTCTGGTTGGTTTCCATTGTGGTATGGAACGGCATCATGCTAGTCTGAACTTTTGAACATAGGTGTGTACAGAGCAAAGAACTGAACTATTTTTTTTCTTTTTAAATGAATACCTTAATTATCAAATAACATTTAGATTCTGGAACTGATTTGGAAGGCATCTGTCCTAATGTTTTTGGCTGTATTTGGGCCCTTTTTCCTCATTGGAGGTGGGAAATTGTACCTGTCCCTCCCAACCCACACAATAACTGGAACTGATAAAGAGAAGTTTCAGACATTGTCAAAGAAAGACACACTTGGCATCCAGTCTATCCCATTCCATTCCAAATGGCAGGCCTGTGCCCTCCCACACCATTACCTAATAATAAAGCTAAGAAGTACATCAAGGCCTCAGACAAAAGGCCCATTAGGCATGTCTGTGATTAAAGCTGATTAGCTAGAAGTCATTGGGAATTTTGAGTCCAAGATCAGTGGTGAATCATATCCAATTTGCATAAACTACAAGGTGCTTCATTAAGGCTAATCATTTCACTCTGTCCTTTGGTAATAAATCATCCTTCTATGGGGCTCATTTAGATTGAGCTTGAGCATTTTTTTTGTCTTAAGAATTCAACCCTGTTAAGATTGGGTTAGCAGTGCTCTTTGGCTTGGTTTGCTGGGTCATACTTGCTGGGAGCCCCACTTCAGTGCCACATCTTTGCAAAAGCTTCCTAGAAATCTTAGCTATGATTCATTCGGGTTCTTGTGCCAATGACCAAGACTCATAAGATAATGAATCGTCCATCTCTTAAAGCACCAAGAGAGCAAGTCATGTGTGTTAAAACTTATAAGGTACTCAGGGCATATAGTGCATTGTACTGAGCCATCTGATAATTAAATAACTTTACATACCTTTCTTGAGAATAAGTCTATTTAAATCTAGGTAAACTGAGCAGGTTTAAACTTCCAGATCTCTCATATGGATCATTCTTTCTTTGCAATCATTTGCGAGACTAATGAGATGTTGTTTGTTTGCTCCCAAAGGTTATTCTTTCTTATTTCATATCATCTGCACACTCTGTTCCCTATGCCTGGAACACCTACCCTATCTTCTCCATTATCTGCTGTGCTTATGCCTGTTAAAACATTTCTCACACTGCACTGTAACTTTCTTTTTTAAAAATTAATTAGCTTATTTTAATCAGGTATATATGACAGCAGAATGCATCTTGATTCATTGTACACAATTACAGCATAACTTTACATTTCTAAGATTGTACACGATGTAGCATCACATCATATGTGCAGTCATACATGTACCTAGGGTAATGATGTCCATCTCATTCCACCATCTTTCCTGCCCCTATACATCCTTCATAACCTCCCTCCCCTTTGCCCAATCAAAGTTCCTCCATTTTTCCCATGCCTCCCCCCTCCCTGTTATGGATCAGCATCCACTTATCAGAGAGAACATTCTTTTTACTTATTTGTCTCTTCCACTCCTTGAAGACAAGAATTCCATGCCTAGCACATAGCAGATAATAAATATGTGTTGAATACAATTTGTGAATTCTGAGATGATGTCTGAAATGGAATACATAGTCTGTTAAAAGGAGGATATTCATCTCAAAATATTGACATGTAAAGATATCTACATATTTCCTGATATAGTGACTAAAAGTACTAAAAAATTATTGAATCTACTTTGCTTCTACCAGTCCTGCTCTGAGGTGAAGCAGCTTTTGGTTCCTTTTCTAGACTCTAACTTTACTTTTGGTGCAGGATTTTGTTTGTCAATACCAAGAGTGCCTAGGGACATATTTAATTCCTGAATTTCTTATGTTTGTTTCACAGTATGATCATCACTTATTATATGCAAGGGATAGAGCATATCTAAATAGTCTTTTAAAATAATGTTACGAGGGGGCCAGGGTTGTAGCTCAGTGGTAGAGCACTTGCCTAGCATGTGTGAGGCCCTGGGTTCGAGTCTCAGCACCACATATAAATAAAATAAAGGTCCATTTACAACTAAAATATATATTTAAAAAATAATAATGTTACATTTTATGTTTACTAAGCAGTAGATCTGGATATCATTAAAAATTCTCCAAAGGCAAAGCACTTCAGAAGCAGGATAGAAGGAAAGATTGTGGTCATTGCCCATTGATAAGTTTCTTCCAAGATAAGAAACTATGTTCTTGAAATTATTATTGGATACCACAGGATTTAAGGTGGAAAATTTATTGGTATCAGTTTACTGTTCATTATCAATACTTACCGCTCATGCATTTTGCAGAGTAATATTAATAGTTTGTAAAACTAGTTCAACTCTGTGTAATACAAATTTGGGTTCCTTCCCCCAAAGGGATAAAATACCACATAGAGAGAGGAAGAAAATGCAAGGGGACTTATGTGTCTAATTCACAGGTTTCTAAATCTGTCACACAGTATTTTTATCAGAGTCAGAAATCAGAGCTGTATTTGAAAATTTGCTAGCTAAAAGAAAATGATTTTATGTGACAAACTTGCTGCCCCAGAAAACAGGCAATTAAAGTACCTCTTAAAAAGCAGCCATAAAATTGGTGTTCCATGGTGTTCATTACTGTTTTCTTTTCTTTTCTTTTCTTTTCTTTTTTTTTAAGCAAGGCTCCTCCCTGGGCACCCTGTTCTGAGAACTGGAATCTTCTAGCAAATTGAGCCCAGCACACAGGAACTTTGCATTTTCTTCTGTGAAAAAAATGTTAGTAGGTTTCCAGTGTGTACACAGGATAGCCGTACCTTGTTAGGTGGACACAGAAACTTGTTATTTGAAGGATATATGTATGGGTACCATGGGGTAAACTTGTGATGGCTAATTTTATGTCAGCTTGGCTAGGTCATTTTTCAGGGAAGGTAATTTTTAAGATCAGACTAACATATAAATCAAACTTTGAGTAAAGCAAATCACCTCCTTAATGTGGGTGGGCCTCATTAAATCAGTGAAGACATTAACCAATTCTGTAAAATTCTCTTAATCCACAACAGACTTTATGGGCAACAAAGACTGTAGAAGCATAGGAGACATCATGTGTCTGAGACCTCAGGGCATAATAGGTACAGATCCTCTACCACTGTTCTTTTCATATTAAGGAAAGGACTCACACTGATGATCCAGACCTGTACTTTCTGTTCTGCTATGGAAAGTTGGGGGAAGCTTCTACTCATGGATGAACAGATCTTTTTTTAGATTCTTCTTGCTCATGGGATCCTGTATTTCCCTCCATTGCTTGAAATGGGAATTGGGACTAAATGTTGAAGTTATTAGTTGGGTTTTACTTGATCTATTCAAGCTGCTAAAATATAGTGCTTTAGACTTCATAATTTATAAACAGTAGAACTTACTGCTTACAGTTCCAAAGCTAGGATCAAGGCACCAGAAAACTTGGTGTCTGGTTAGGGCTCATTCTATCCTTCAAAGATGGTGCCTTTTAGTTGTATCCTTACATGGTGGAGGGTGAAATGGCCAGAGGGCCAAAAAGGGAGGACTTTAGCCCTTAAGCTTCCTTTTAAGGATACCTAGTCCTATTTCTCATTACATCCCAAAGGCCCTGCCTTTTAAGACTATCACATTGGGGATGAAGTTTCAATATGACTTTTGGTGGGACGTAAACATTCATACCACAGTAGTGTTCATAATGAGGTTCCCTTAATCCTATGACACTTTGGTTTTTAGTACAAAGTTTATGTTATCCTTGTTCAAATGTCCTAGTGTTTAGGAGAGGAAGGACTTCAACTTCATAATGTAGATGAAGAAACAAATATGATGGTTCACATCATTTTCAAGTAGAGCCACAGTGATGGTCAAGAGATAGGAAGCTCTTGCCAGGGCTGGGGAAGTCCAAGAGGCGCTGCTATACACAGACGAGCCTTCTATCTCATACAGTCCTTCTCACCTGGTTTGGCTCAGGCATACTTTTTTCCACTCAGCTTTCTCAATTTGAATGATTTTTTCTCCCTATTTCAGATGTTCCTCAAAGACTACCCATCTCTCAGCCCCTTCTCAGCAAAACTTCTTGACTCACTATCTCTACTTCCTCACCTCACTTGCTTCCATAGCTGACTGCATCCAGGCTTTTTTTTTTCCCTAAAGAGAGAGAGAGAGAGAATTTTTAAATATTTTTATTTTTTAGTTCTCGGCGGACACAACATCTTTGTATGTGGTGCTGAGGATCGAACCAGGGCCGCACGCATGTCAGGGGAGCGCACTACCGCTTGAGCCACATCCCCAGCCTGCATCCAGGCTTTTCATCTTCCCAACACCATGGATTATTCTTGTCAAGGTCCTCATGACCTTCGCCTTGCCAAAGTCAAGGTCATATCTGTGTTCTCAGCTTTCTTCCTGTCTCAGCAGCACTAACCATTTCATCCTTTTAGAAACACATTTTCTTTAGTCTTCCAGTGAGTAGAATTAAAGTGAGGTTTTCTTCCTACCATGTTAGCTGTTCCTTCTCATATACTTTGCTGGTACCTCTTCTGCTAAAAATTTAGAGTATCTAAGAGCTCAATCCTATACTCTACATGCTAGGCAGAAGTAATACCACCAGGCCTCTGGCCTTAAATATCATTTCCAAGACCCCACAAATCTCATCTCCATCCCTGGCCTTTTCCCTGAAACCCAGGCTTATATATCCAACTGCCTATTTCATACTTTTGCTAATTATTCTCTGTGTTTAGAATATTACCTCTGATTTTCCATAGTTGTTCCTTCTTGTTATTTATATATCTCAAGTTATATATTGTCTAACAGAACAGACTTTCCTTGGAAACCTTATTATCTATCTGTATATCTATTATTGCTATATATCACTAATCATGTCATGTTTTTAATTCATGCATAACATATACCATTATATGATCTTATTTATTTACTTATTGTCTTTTTGTTTCCACTTTTTAAATGTAAATTCCCTGAAATTACAATACAGAATAGGAGCTCTTATTTAGTTTGCTCAGATTTCCATAACAAAATTCCATAGACAAGGTGGCTTAAATTAATAAAAAAAATTATTTTCTGATTGTCTGGAATCTGGAGATCCAAGATCAAGCTGTCAGCCCATGTGGATTCCTGGGGAAACCACTCTCCTTGGCTTTAAGAGGGCTGTCTTCATGCTATAACCTACATGGCCTCTCTCCAGTACACTCAGTGTTGAGGGGAGAGAGATATAAATCTTTGTTCCTTTTATTAGGTCCCATCATGAGGATCCCACTCTCGTGATTTCATCTAAACCTAATCTCAGCCACTATTGCTTTAAGTATTTCTCCTGCTCTGTTTTCTCTTTCTTTTTCTTCTGATGTTTCAGTTATACGTATGATTTATCTTTTGAAATTATTCCAGAGTTCTTGGATGACATATTCTATTTTCTTTTATCATTTCTTTTCTATTTGCAATTCCATTTTGAAAGTTTATACTAACCTACCTTCAAGCTTAGTGATTCTTTTCTCAGCCATATGTCACCTGCTGATGCCTCAAAGGCACTCTTTAATTCTATTGCTGTTTTTATTTATCGTGCTTCCTTTTGATTCTTTTTAGAATTTCCATCTCTCTGCTTATATAACTTATCAGTTCTTGAATGGTGTCTATTTTTTTTGGTTAGACCCCTAAAGGTATTAATCATAATTATTTAAAATTCCAGACCTGATAATACCAACATCCCTGTCATACCCGAGTCTGATTCTAATGCTTGCTTTGTCTCTTCAGACTGTATTTATCCTTGCCTTTTTAGCAAATCTTGTAATTTTGCTGTTGTTGAAACCTGGACATGATGTACTGGATAATAGGAACTGAAGTAAATAGGACTTTAGTGTGAAGTTTTGTGTTAATTTGGCCAGAACTTGGACTGTGTTTAATATTTGCTGTAGCTGTAGGTACTAGAGGTTTTAATTCTTCTAGTGTCTTTGTTTTTGCCTCCCTGTTGTCTTTTGTTTCTCTAATAATTTCTTCTTAAATCAAATCTGAGTCTTGTGGCTTTTTGGTTGGATGCATTGTTGACTTTACTGAAGCCCTATTGGTATAGTGATGAGATGAAACTCATGAAAGTAGGAGGCCTCCCCTTAAGACCTGCAAACTCCATTCTCTTTCATGCTGGTTTGTAGTCAGTCTCCAAAAATTCATCAAAGTTATGACTTTTAAGTGTCGCCACCTGTTTATGGTCCCATTGGATTCTGCTGCAGGTGAGCAGTTCTGAACAGGGTTGTACCTAGCCCTCTAAGATTTCGGGTAGTGAGTTGTCCTGTGATCTTTGATCTCTCATGGGACAAAAAAAAAAAGTCAGGATTTTTTTCCCCCAGTTTTTTTCTTGTCACAAGTATAGAGTGATCATTTCCAAGCTTTTTAGTTGGAATCTAAATAGAAGTCCAGGTACCTTTTATAGCATATAGCACTGTGCTAAACAGACAATCAGCATACCATGTCTTGGCTCGTGTACCCACCAGAGCTATCTGGATCATTTTCCCACCATTTCCCACAGCTGCACCGGAGACTTTTCTTGCCAAGGGAAGAGTTGGGGCTTTGGCAAGTTGTGTTTTAACCGCTGCCAACCCCTGAATACAAACACTAACTGAGTATGTGGAGTGAGCGATGGATGACAGCCAACATCTAGACAGAGATTGTCTGACTCAGCCTCTTGTACCTTTGTCCCAGACATGTGTATTTGCATTACAGTTGAAAACCATCTCTCTCTTGGGCTGATGCCTCAGCTTTCTCAGGAAGGCCATTTTTGTCATTTCAAATGTAATGGAGCCTTCTCTGAGGCCTTGCTTTCTGTGGTGTGAAGATTGACTCTAAAAGCCTTTGACTCATTTGTGATTTTGTCCTTTGTTCAATGGCAATTCCTTCCTTTCCCTCCTCCTTCCTCTATCTTTCCTTCCCTTCCTTCTATGTGTCCTTTTTTTTTTTTGCTTTATTTTTTTTCTTTTTAATTCTAGCATTTGCTATGTTCTGTTAGGTTAAACATTTACTCATTTGTTAGCTTTTAGCAGAATAAGACAATTTTCAGCACTGATTGAAATGAAGCAATTACCAGGTACTACACATAGTTTAAATTGCAAGGCTTTAAATGACATTTCCCTGGCAATCTGTGTAAATCCAAAAGATTGGGCATTCTCTTCATCCAGTAAAGGAAATTTATGTCTAAAACCTAATTTTCAATTGCCATCACATAATCACTCTTAATTTTAGCCATCTTTGAAACAAAGATGACCTTATCAAATAACAGTTACCTAAAGAATACTTCCTATTGAGGAATATTTATTGAGAATGAGAAATAGTTTGGATATTGGGTCTGGATTCTCATGGCCTCAGAGGATGAAGACTAATATAGTATTTTAGGGAGACAGATTTCTCCCTCAGTTAGAAAGAAGGGAACTAACATTTTCTGAGTCTTTTTTTCCTGTGAAACACTTATGTTCATTCAGTATTCAATGGGTATTCATTGAGAACTGCCATTTCTGCCTAGTATTTTAGTTGCAAGGGATTAAATGAGAATCGGACAGACAAGTTCCCTTCTCTCATGATTCTGATATCTGCTGGGAAAATTGGCAATGAATAATGAAGAAGTAAAATGAATCCAGACTGCTATGTGCCTAGAGAATGGCTGGGTGAGGGGGTGAGAAGAGAGTGCAGGATAGATGGGGCAGGGGGGCCGGGGGTGCAGCGAGGAGGTAGATGGGGACAAAGAAGGCCTTTTGAGAGGGTAACAAACACATTGAGAGATTAAAAAGTTAACCAACCACTCATTACTAAATTTCACAACCTGAGATAAAAGCAATATTAGTTTAGCATGTGCCAGCAAAGATATTAATTACTCAACTAGATTAGACAATTTCTCCAAGATTACATAGGCTTTTTTTTCTGTCCTGTTCCATTTGCCTCCAAAGCTGCTCACTGCCACCACATTCCACCAGAAATAGAAGACTTGGTCCCAGTCTATTCTCTTGAATTCTTCTCAGGCTTAGGCAGAAAGCAAGTTCTCTTTGTTGACCTGATCTCAGTCTTTAAATCTTCATAAAGCAACCAGTTCTCAAAGAAAAGTAATGCCAAGTCATCAATTTCCTCAGCTAGAACATTAAAAAGAAAAAAAAATTATAAAAGACAGTCATCTAATTTTTAACATCTTTCCATTAAAGAGGACATTTTAATACCAAAAAGTTAAAAAGTTTTTTTTTTTTAGATTAGAAGACATGACTTCAAACCAGATGAAATTAGCTTTATATTATTTTGACCCTATTTTACTTGTCTTACAGAGAACCACTAAAAATGGACCAATTTAAGTAATGATGGATTCTATACCTTTTAAAGCTTCCTCCAACCTTGGGAATCTTTGGTTAATGCTAACCCCTTGCCCCTGTGTGGAGGGGCCAGGCAGCCAGGCAGGCCAGGCTGTGGGACAAGGATACATACTCTCTGTTAGTTGAATTAACCTAGGAAAGACAGGACATCTTGATCTAAATATTTTTCACTTTGATTAAATGAGAATAGGACAGACAATTTCCCTCAAAATGTTTGCCTGTTTATGAAAAAGGAGATGATGGATTCTATTTATTAGAAAGTTCAAATGCAACTTAGAGCTTTTTTTCATATTTTTAATTTAATTTAATTTAATTTTTCTTTTTATTTAGAGCTTTTCTCAAAATAATTTGCAAATTTTTTTCTGTAGGCAGTTGCTCATACTAATTTCAATAAACTGAGAGTCGATTAATCATTTTCCCTTGTATTTAGAGAGTTAGAAATGCCACTTGGACTTCTAGTAATGGGAGTATGTCTTTGTCAAGAATATTCAAGTGTTGATCAATCTATGATAATATATTTGTCTTTCTAACCTTGGAATGTAAGCCAGACCCAAAAGTGTATAAGAATAGCACTATTTAAAATTCTATGAAAATATAGTGATCATAATTGAAAAAATAATTTTGTACAGCAGCAGCAATAGCATCTTTGAGGACAGTGTTTCAAGCACCTTAACTATATCAGTTGTGCCAGAGTTCATCAGGAAAAGTCTGGGGCTAAAGTCTCAAACATTGATTGAAATTTTAGCGTTGTATATAAGTTTTTTTTTTTTTTAAAGCAAAGATACAATCCATTTGAATGTCTGGCTTTCTTTTTCTTTTTGTCAGTATATCCACTATTACCCCCACACTATTCTATTTCCCTCTCTTGGGCTCAATAGCATAAGCTAAAAGCAATTGATTTCACAAAGCAATTGAAGAGATGAAGAGAAACCCAAATTATGAAAAATGTACTATACAGATGAATACATTCTACAATATTAATAAAGTCCTAGAATGCTTAGCATGAGCTTGAAGACTTTCTTTTGATTGATGTTAAATACATACATATTTTTTAATTTTTGAAAGCATATTAAGGATGATAGAAGAAATGAGAAGAAATATATAAAGAAGCTAAATCACCTGTAATCTTACTACCAGGATAAGCAGTATTAATGTCTAATAAATTCCTTCTTGTCTTTAAATATATATAGATATAATGAGTATAATATGTATATAATTTTCATGTATATTTCAAACACATGCTTTTGCATGATGTACTAATAATATTTTATCATATAGAAATGCAAAATGTTTTCTAAATAGTTCACCACTCTTAGGCATTAAAGCTGTTTCGGATTCTTCTTTCTTAGAAATGGTATTGCAATAAACATTCTCTATTTTGAAACTATGTTTGCAACTTTTGATATTTCCTTAGACTAGACTTCAATAAGTAGAATTGCTACATTAAGTAATATGAACCCTGCTAAGAATCATTATATCAGAAATATAAAAACAATCTACCACTGTAGTCTAATAATTCATACAACAGGTATTGTCATTGAAAAAGGGATGTTAATAGCTTCACAGATTAAAATTATCTAATTGCTATATTACTTTGAAGTTCTTTTCCTTTGTAGTGAGATTCATTTGTGTAGTCATTGATTAAAGTATTCCATAGAATATGTTGGCAGTACTGGCTTTGTGGACGTGTGACCTATGCAGTTACTCCAGGCTCCGTGTTCAAAAATAGCCTGTACTTAGTTTAATGCTCAGCTGTTACTATCTTGGAATTCTTATTTTTATCTTTGAATTTAAGTTTTGTAAATAAAATTTGATAAAAGGGTGGGTGTGTGTGACCAGAAAAAGAAGCATAGAATATGTGTGTCCCTTGCCACTCCATTTGTATACAGTAGTTGTTTTTTTTTTTTTTTTTGGTTCTGGGGAGTGAACTCAGGGCCACTTAACCACTGACCCACAGCCTCAGCACTTTTTATTTAAGTTTTGAGACAGAGTTTTGCTAAGTTTCTTAGGGCCTTGCTAATTTTCTGTGGCTGGCTTTGAATTTATGATCCTCCTGACTCAGCCTCCTGAGCAACTGGGATTATAAGTGTGTGGTGTGCCACCATGCCTGGCTGCACATAATGTTTTGATGTTCCATGAACACAAAGTTCCAAGGGCCCCCAACATGTGGGAGTTAAATGAGGCTCATAACTGGCACATCTACACACCTGAGTAAACAGGGTGCTGGTGGCCACACATGGCCATGATTTGTTTATATCATAACTTAATTTGAATGTAAAGGATGTTAATAATTTTTCTAAGAAATATTAACAACCAAAAAACCCTATTCATATTTTATCTTACTCATGATTATTTCTTGTATTAGTCAACCACTTGCAAGGAAAATAAAGTCAGAGAAGGTAAGAAAATAATAACCTAACTATTTTCTCTTGAGTCCTTTCTTATTCATGATAAGGAAGAGAACGTGACTAACGTAGGAAAGTAAAGGCAGCCCTGGAATGAAGCTGTGAATGCACAGCATTGTTTATCCCATGTGAATGAGAGCTGTTTCTGATCCTCCTACATGAACACATCTGCCAGCTCACCGGGGACATATGAGGCTGTGTTAAGAATCTGTTTTAATAATGATATCACCTCTGATGTATCAGCTATAGTTGAGGCTTCTACTTAGCTGCAGGGACAGTAGTCAATAATTATCCACAATGATCCCAGTTGGTGTTTTCAAGAGACAGACGGGCAAATTACATGGGGCTATAATAGGGACCATTGACTCTCCATCCTTTACATCTCAAGGGTGATGCTGATGTCTTCTATTCTACCTAGCATACATGTATTTTTGGTTACTATTTTAGCTGAGAGTGGGAAGCAGCAATTTCTGGGTCTTTTGCTTCACATTCACTACATGGAAGTTCTATTCATAGACAAAGGAAACTTTCTTAGGGTAGTACAAAGGTCTAAGGATGTCCAGTCCTATTTGGAAACTGGGAAAATACCATTGGGTATGCTTGTAGTGTTAGGAGGGCTTTAGTTCAAACTTGTTTTATTACCCAACTTCCACTAGCCCCTACTCTAGTAGGGAGACATAATTGAGGTTTGACAGCTCCCTACCCCTTATTATTAAAATGATTCTATTCTCAAAAAAATATTTAAAAACATCCTCTCTTCTTCAATTTTCTGAAAAACCTGTGTAGAATTAACATTTCATCTTTAAATGTTTGGTAATATTTGCCAGCGAATCCATTGGTGAATGACGGGGTTTTAACAATAGAATTAGTTTTAAAAATCAATATGGGGTTATTCAGGTAATATGAAAGAGCTGGATGTCCCCCTTATCCAGTGGATGATCAACCAAGTAAATGGCCTTAGTTACCTTTGGTGGAAAGACTATAGGAATCTGTGTTTTGTACATTTGCTGTGTTATTGCAGGCCTTCCTTCAAGGGGAACATGTGTCTTTTAGTATATGGACTCAGAGAAATGGCTCATGTATGAATATATGACACAGGATTGTGACTGTCCATGCAAAGCTGACCTCAGCATTCTGCTCATCCGTTCTTGGTTTCTTCTGATTATTTATATTATGCAATACACAATACCCATGCTGACTATTCAACTATCTTGCTTCCAGGACTGCATAAGAAGTATCTATTAGTTATATCCATAGATTCCTTTGAGTCATGCTTCCCTGGATGCAATTCTAATTTGTTACTAATTTTTGGGGGGGTGGGTTGGGGTTGGGGGGAGTAATACTAAG
>NW_025999900.1:21244908-21272167 GCF_001458135.2 Marmota marmota marmota
GGGGGAGTAATACTAAGGATTGAACACAGAGGCACTTAACCACTGAGCCTCATATCCAACCCTATTTTGTATTTTATTTAGGGACAGGGTCTCACTGAGTTGCTTAGTGCTTCAATTTTTCTTCCTCGTGCAGCTTTATATTTTGCATCTTCAGTAGATCTACTCCTGGTATCAGTTTTCTCAGGTAAGGTTTCTAGAAGTATGATATTCTCGTACAAATTATTTAGAGTGTTCTCTAAGAAACATACAAAGAAATGAGGTTTTAAGCAGAACAGAAGAAACCAAGTGAAGAGGTGTTTCAGGATAAGTCTAGCCTGAGCCTGATGCTAAAGGGAGCTCTGGAGTGTTAATTTTGATATAGAAGTTGTCCTTCTTTAGGCAAGGGGGCTGGGTGTTTCACCCCTTTGATACCCATCATCCTGGCTCTTAGGGTGGGGTAAGGGAGTGTGACCTCCCAAACATCTTTAGGCAAGGTGACTTCAGCTGAAGGCAAATCTGCTCATAAGGGTGCCGATGTGAGACATAAATAGACCAAGTCCACAGCAGGTGGGAATGAGTATGCTAATCCAGTAAGGGAATCCAGGAGTTATACCAAAGGCAACGTGAGTTCTTGTGCACATTCCCTGTAGTCCTGAAAAGAATCAGTATACTCCAGTACAGTGACACCTGTAGTACAGCCATTTGGGATCTGAGAATAAGAGTTTTACAAGGATTTTTTTTTTTAAATGCTTTCTACTTTGGTTTACAAGGCATTTCATAGACTGTATAAGGATAAAATGGACTTCATCTGCTTTGTATACATACAACTGAGCCAAGTGAGGAAGAATCACCATGAATGTCTGTGGGGTTAATGATAATTTTATGTTATAAAAGTACATTGATTCAAAGATGTCTGTCTTAGGTTTCATGAGATGTTGAATTGTACAAATATTGCATGTTATTTGTAGTTATTATTGAACATGGTCTGAGGGTCAAGCACATAAACTCTAAAAGAGCCCAAGGAAAGCACATAATATAACCACATTACAGAGTTGTTTGTTTGTTTGTTTTTTGATAGGGGGTACCAGGGATTGAGCTCAAGGCACTTGACCACTGAGCCACACCCCAGCCCAATTTTGTATTTTATTTAAAGACAGGGTCTCACTGAGTTGCTTAGCACCTTGCTTTTGCTGAGGCTGGCTTTGAACTCAGGATCCTCCTGCCTCAGCCTTTGGAGTTGCCAGGATTATAGGTGTGCTCCCTAGCGCCTGGCTGCAAAGTAGTTATTGTAGAGAAAATGACTTGCTATATTTATTACTGTAGATGATGTTAACTACAATTATTCCTATTTTAATGTGACTTTTAAAAAATATATTTTATATGTTCTAATTAGTTATACATGACTGTAGAATGCATTTTGACACATCATACATAAATGGAGTATAACTTCTCATTCGTCTGGTTGTACATGATGTAGAATTACACAGGTCATGTAATTATATATGCACTTAGGATAGTGATGTCCGATTCATTCTACTAACATTCCTACCCCCATACCCCTCTCCTCCCTTCATTCACCTCTGTCTAGTCCAAAATACCTCTATTCTTCCCACCCCCTTATTGTGAATTAGCAACGTGATAATGTTTTTAAACAAAATTTCATATCTAATTGGGTTTTCAAGATGAAATTTATTTTATTCTCTTTGAAATTAATGGTAATTACACTTTTGACTTTAAAAATCAGGAAATCAGTTATCTTCAATTAGATGAAAAATGGTAATGTATGAATTAGATGAAAATTGTTATTTGTAATAGTATTCAGAACGTCTATGTCTTTGTCTAATTTCTTTTTTGCTTGCTCAGTTTTTAGAGAAATGTGTTAAAATCTCAAATTAAAACTGTTAATTAATCTATTTTCCCCTAAAGTATGGCTGGATTTGTTTTATTAATCTGAGACTACTTTTTAAAAAATATTTTATATTTAATTAACATGTGGAGATTGTACATATTTATGGTATATAAAGTGACATTTCAATATATGTATGTAATATATAGTAAGATGTGGGTAATTGGCAATCTATTTTTTGCTTGTTTGTTTTGGGAACATTCAAAATCCTCTTGACTGGCTGTTTTGAAATATTCAATTAATCTTTGTTGACTGTAGTTACCCTGCGCTGCCACAGAACATTAGAAGTTATTTTTCCTATCCAGATGCATCCTTGTACATGTGAATCATCCTCCTTCCATATGCCCTTCCCCACGTCCTTCCCAAGCTCTGTAACCACTAATCTCTGCTTTATTTCTGAGTTTAAATTTTCAGCTTTCACATATTAATGAGAACGTGTGTTGTTTGTCTTTCTGTTTAACATTTCACTTAACCTAAATTCCTCCAATTCCATCCATGTTGCTGCAAATGACAGAATTTCATTCTTTCTTACAGCTGGACATACAGTACAAGTCCTTTATCCATTCACTCATCCATAGACTCCGAGATTGACTCCATATCTTGGCTGTTGTGACTAGTGCTGTAATGAACATGGGAGTGCAAATATCTCTTTGACATGCTGATTTTATTACCTTTGGACAGATACCCAGTAGTGGGATTGCTGGATTGCATGGTATTTCTATTTCTAGTTTTCTGAGGAACCTCCCTACTGATTTCTATAAAGGCTGTACTAATTTATATTCCCCTCACCATTGGCTCAGGGTTCAACTTTATTTATATTATTAATAATATAGCCTTAAACAAAGATATTAACAATGACTATATTTTCTTAATCTATGGTTCTTTCTTTACAAGTATTTTATTTGTCTTTTTCTCTTACAGGATTTTGCTTCAAACTATATATATATAAATACTTATTTTTTAGTGGTAGTTGGACACAATATCTTTATTTATTTATTTTACGTGGTGCTGAGGATCGAACCCAGGGCCCCCACACTTGCTAGGCAAGCACTCTACCACTGAACCACAACCCCAGCCCTCTAACAATATATAGTTTAAAAATATATTATGTTTGCTACTCTGTTTTCTTAAAATTTTATTTTTGCCTGATACATCATTTTTATATTTATTTTTGTGTGTATCTTTTACAGATATCCCATTTCTATTTTTAAATATCAGTGTGAGGATTGCTATCCTTTGATTAGAGAATTTAACACATTACATGTGTAATTACTGTTTTATTACTATTTTACAAGGTCAATCTATGTTTTTTTTACATGCAATGCTAGTTCATTCATTGTCCTTGCTGTGTTGCTTTCCATTGCACAAATATGCCAAACGTCATTTATCTATCCTTTTATAGGTGAAAGTTGGATTGTTTCCAATTTTAAGTTAATACAAATAATACTGCATTAGAGCAGGGTTAGTAAAAACTCACTTTGACATCTTAGCATAGTGTCATCAACTTACCATTGCCACATTTGCTCAAGATCGGAAACTATTTTTTACCTAAATCACTGTTTTTGTATGGTTCCAAATGACTATGAGTCAAATGAGGAGCTTTCATGAGATTTGGAAGGTGCTAGTGAAACAAAACTATCTTGGAAGATTGAAGGAGACCAGCAGAGTGGTGGACAGATACAGAAGTGTTTGGTGAGTCAAAGGGTGTCATCATCTGCATTCGGCTATTTTTTCCCCAACTGCTGGCTCTGTTAATCAACAGTGGTCCTAAGTCCCACAATAGATGCTTGGTTCCAGGCCTACAAAGGTGAAAATGTTGCTCTGAGATAGCAACTTCCTAGCGTAGAGGCTTCCATAGCAGATGTGGAGTCAATAGAATCTGCATGATTGCTGAATTGCCCTCGAGTCCCTCTTGTCCACTTGAGCCAGAATATCAGGCCTGACATGGCTAATGATTACTTTCTCAGATTCTCTTATTTCCTCCTTTTAGAACTTCATTTGCCCTGCTCCTACCACATTGATGCAAACTTAATTTCTGTACAAATTTCCCTATTTCTGCAATATTTGTAGTAGCTTTGATAACTGATTTAACTGACTGATATAATAGTTTTGACAGTGAAATGACATAAAAATGCAAAAATTCTTTAAAAGCTCTGAATTGCCATTCAAATGTAATTATTAGGCTGAAGTAGTAATGCATTGGTATGCCTCTGATGTAGAGGAACAGATTAGGTGACATTTAAAATGGTAAGGAAAGCAAGCCAGCAGAGGCTGTTATGGGCAGAATGTTCATGGAAACATTTTATTCTAGTCATTTGTCTGACTAGTGCCATTGTTTGTTATCACTTGGATGCCAAAATACTCCATCTAGCTTTACTTTTTAACTGGATTGCTTGTAAGAAAGAGGTTGTTAAAGAGCCTTTAGAGACTTGTAGAATCTCTGAAGCACATGCTAGGATGCTCAATTAATATTTAAAATGTCAGATTGAAGGTGAAATTTAGTGATAGAGTGTTTGCCTGGCATGTGCGAGGTCCTGAGTTTGATCCCTAGCACTAAAAACAATTTAATTTAAGCTTGGAATAATCAAATACCCAGAGACACTAATTAGGAACAACTGAAAAGATACAGACAAAAGGTAAAAATGAGTTTTAAAACTATGCAACAGTCCTTGATTACAAACTGTCCATTTCTGATTGTTTCTGAAGGTTGAGCCTGGCAGCAGGCCACTTTCAAAGTTTGTCACAGATTCAGACATTATTGATATTATTTGTGACAATTTTCCTTAGGCTATTAAACAAACTTATAGCTTTTTAAAGATAACAGTGTTTTGGTTAATAGAGCAGTAACTGGTGGGGCGGGCAGATAGTGATCTTCAGCAGTTGCTTTTCTTACCTAATTACCAGAATAATGGTCATAGTTCTAGTCATCTATTTAAGGTTTTTGCAACTGATACTTCTTCTGTGATCATGTGGTACCTCCGGGAAGCACTGAAAGGACTTTGTGAGCAGAATAAAAGATGGTTGGGGAAGTAGTAGTGAGAGGAAGATCTGCTAAGTAGCATAATGTCATTGTTTTTAATGAAGCTTTCTTTTTAAAAAAATCCTTTAGAATAATTTACATCTTATGGTATCTGAAGTTTCTTTTTACCCCTTATGATTCATGTCTCAGTTAACTCAATAATCTTCATGATCTATTACCCTTGGATGATTGCAGTAAGATTTTTGTCATGAGAAAGCTTACAGTAATGTAGGAGAATAATGACCTCCAACAATTATCACAACTTCTAAGGGAAGATACAGGCCATAAGAAAGGAAATGAACAAAGAAAAATAAGATTAAGAGAGAGGCTGACATGATTTGGAGTCTAATTGCATGTTTTTCATTCGAGCTTTATTGAGGTATAATTGACAAAATTATACAACTTGATGATTTGATAAAAATGTATATTGTGTAATGATTACCATAATCCAATTAATGAATACATTATCACCATTTGTATATGTGGTACTATATATACATATATATTATTTACTTGATGCATATTGAATGTTGACAACAAAAGATTCCAAAATGACTTAAAGTTTTTTGATTTCCTTTATTTAGAAGAAAGTGATTTTCTTAATGGAATTATACTACCCAGGAAAGGAAAAACAAAGTTTGAAGTACAGATAAAGCACAGTGACTTTGAGAATGCTAGGATTTCAATTAATAGTTTCTCAAGATGTAACTTTAGAGAATCTGGGTATCTACTTGGTTACAAAAGTATGTACTAAAAGACAAAGTGTTTTATTTAGCTTTTTCACTGATGTGACTAAAAGACCTGACAAGAACAATTTTAGAGGAGGAAAAGTTTATCTCGGGGCTCACTGTTTCAGGTCTCAGTCCATAGATGGCAGTCTCCATTCCTCACGGCTTGGGATGAGGCAGAAAGAATAGTATGGTGGAGGGAAGCAGCTCACATGATGATCAGGCAGTAGAGAGACAGACTCGTTCACCAGAAATAAAATACCCCAAAGACATGCCCCCAGTGACCCACCTCCTCCAGCCATGTCCCACCCATCTTCAGCCCCCACCTAGTTAATACCATCAGGGGATTAATTCACTGATTAAGCCACTGATTTAAGACTCTAATAGCTAATAATTTCTACTCTGAACTTTCTTGCATTGTCTCACACATGAGTTTTTGGAAAACAACTTCATCCAAACCACAAGTTAAAGATATAGTTTTGGTAATAACCCAGGAAAATAATTTTTTTTTTTTTTTTTTTACAAAATCGGCACTCAACATGTTGTACTAGTACTAGAATTAGTAGAAAATATCTCATGATGGAATAGATCATTTTTAACGAGAGAAAAATGTAGGTGTAGGCCTTTATTTTGTTCTTCACTAAGTGATACCTTTTTGTTATGGGGAATCCCAAAATAAGTATGCTACTATAGATGACTAGAAAATCTATAAGCTGAAGAAAGTTTGAGGGTTTAGAAACCACTGACCATTGGTTCTGATGATTAAAAAACATTGCCAGTAGAAACTGGAAAAATTAAATAAAATTAGAATGTACAGAAATAAAGATGATAAAGGGTGTGACATGTCTTATGTCCCTGCAATAGTATAATGCTATGTGGGGAGGGAGACACACAGGGAAAATGTCATACATAATAAAATGAGATTGGCATAATGCAGCTGCCAGCCAAGTTACATCAGGATTTGATGGTTTACACCAGAAGCTAGGAAGAAGCAAGAAAGATTCTACCTAGGATGTTAGAGCAAGCATGGCTCTTCTGATACCTTAATTTTGTACTTCAAACCTCCAGAGGATAAATTTCTGGAAGAAAACCTATCCAGTTTGTAATACTTTTGTTATAGCAGCCCCAGGAAACGAATACACTTTATTTTTCTTTCTTACTTAAATCATCTCTTCACTTAGTTGAAAAACATTTATTGAATATCCACTCTACAGGTCACTGTGCTCCTTCATTTTCCAGCTTTCAGAATTGCCCTCTTAAGGCAACATTTGGCATTAACAAGATTAATAAGTAAGAAGAGACAGTATAACACAAGCTATTTTGCCTGATTTTTTTTCCCTTGGTTATATTGAAGATGTTCCCAGTAGTGTCATCTTTGACAAAGCACAATACATATAGATGGATATTTTCCAACATTTATAGGTT
Organism: Marmota marmota marmota; assembly: GCF_001458135.2. NCBI lineage: Eukaryota > Metazoa > Chordata > Mammalia > Rodentia > Sciuridae > Marmota > Marmota marmota. The sequence continues at coordinate 21,251,966 of NW_025999900.1, forward strand.
CTTGGCTCAAAGGTGTGCTAAAAGTGTCAAGTTGCTACAGAGTCCTTAGATTAATAGTATGCATGATGCTAGGCTTGAAGGCTTGTTTATACTAAAAGTGATAAGCCCAACACTGCAAGTTATCACTAACTTGAGACCAGAGTCAGAAGGTATGATGGACTTCTCAGGGGAATGATGCAGTCTGAAAAGCCCTAAAATTCTTTTTCAAAAAATTCTTATAGGTGACTTATACATGCGCTAGAAAGATGAATGTACAAGTACTAGAAGATGAGTATGTTGGCTGGATGAATAATGATGACTATAAAAAAGCTGTTGCAGTTGGTAAAGACATACACCATGTATAGTTTAATTTATTGCCTTAGTGGTGTCAAAATCGGTAGTCATGGTTTCCTCTAGTAACTGAATTTGTTGACTGTAAGTCATACCCTATTGATAGGGCTAACAAAATAGAACATGGAAAATGCTAATGTTGGAGGCATCTCCCTGAACTCCCAAAGTGACAGGTGCCAGTCTCCATAAGGGACACTACAAAAAAATCAATTGAGATTTAGAAATGAATTAAGTGTCAGGCTTTCTTGGTTAGGCCTTTCTGTGAGTTCCATAAAGTACTCTTACTTTTTAACTTATAAAACATGTGTCCATTATTATGGCTTATTAGAAGGACTGAGAATTGAGGGAATACCAAGAGTATTTCCCAGGCATCAGCAATCCAAATGACATGAGATTTATCTTTGTAAATCATTTTGTTGAAAGTCTCTTTGTTATCTTCTGAACTCTCTATATTTGTACGATCCAATGATATACTAAACCTATTCCTTCCTGATTTTGATGAGTTAAATAAACACAACACAATTTATGAGATATAGATGTCTTCTCAAACCCAAAATTATAAATATATAAACCAGTACTTCATTACAATGAAAGAAACAGGGACTACAAAAGCATTTTTGACATTTCTGGTTTCTGAATCTATTGTATTTATTTGAAGTTAAATGCTGCTTCAAACATTTTGGCATAAGAAAACAGATGGTATTAAATCTGTTTTTGTAGACAAAAGGGTAGAAGGTGTCAGTCTTGAATATGGATAAAGAATTATGATTTTTTAATGCTAAATAATGGTCAATTGAGTCTGCTTAAACAAATAAACCAACCAGTTTAACTTTTTTAAAAATTTTTTATTGTTGGTTGTTCAAAACATTACATAGTTCTTGATATATCATCTTTCACACTTTGATTCAAGTGGGTTATGAACTCCCATTTTTACCCCATATACAGATTGCAGAATCACATCAGTTACACATCCATTGATTTACATATTGCCATACTAGTGTCTGTTGTGTTCTGCTGCCTTTCCTATCCTCTACTATCCCCCCTCCCCTCCCCTCCTCTCCCCTCTTCTCTCTCTACCCCCTCTACTGTCATTCATTTCTCCCCCTTGTATTATTTTTCCCTTTCCCCTCACTTCCTCTTGTATGTACTTTTGTATAACCCTGAGGGTCTCATTCCATTTCCATGCAATTTCCCTTCTCTCTCCCTTTCCCTCCCACCTCTCATCCCTGTTTAATGTTAATCTTCTTCTCCTGCTCTTCGTCCCTACTCTGTTCTTAGTTACTCTCCTTATATCAAAGAAGACATTTGGCATTNTCTTTCGTCTGTCTAATTGCTCTGGCCAGTGTTTCGAGAACTATGTTGAACAGAAGTGGTGAGAGAGGGCATCCCTGTCTTGTTCCAGATTTTAGAGGGAATGCCTTCAATTTTTCTCCATTCAGAATGATGCTAGCCTGAGGCTTAGCATAGATTGCTTTTACAATATTGAGGTATGTTCCTGTTATCCCTAGTTTTTCTAGAGTTTTGAACATAAAGGGATGCTGTACTTTGTCGAATGCTTTTTCCGCATCTATCGAGATGATCATATGGTTCTTATTTTTAAGTCTATTGATGTGGTGAATAACATTTACTGATTTCCGTATATTGAACCAGCCTTGCATCCCAGGGATGAATCCTACTTGATCATGGTGCACAATTTTTTTGATATGTTTTTGTATCCGATTTGCCAGAATTTTATTGAGGATTTTTGCATCTAGGAAAGCAGAAACCCTTCAAAATAGTTCTAGTTAGGACCCATGGACACTTAATGTGTAATAATGAAACATGATTCAAAAGAAACAAGTCAGGAATATACTGTATTGGTTACTTACAGATAAATACCTTTTAAGGATTTAACTGAACAGACTTTCTCAGTGAGGATGGTAAATTGACCCATCTGATATAACATGAAAGGCGTGGACATGTGGTCATTGAATAGTGATACATTGAAGGGGCAAGTTTTGTAAAATATATAGAAAATAAAATATTAGGTTTTTCCTACATAGAAAGTAAAACATTAAGTTATAGAAACATGGTTAAAAAAACCTTGGGATTGGTGAGATCTGTGCTGGATATTTGATTAGTTCTTTCCCTTGTGTATCTGACTCTGGTATTGACCGTGACCATAATGGAAGTGTTCAAATTAATTAAAGTGAAGTAGGTACAAAATCCCTAAAGAAAGAGGGAAGTTTGAAAAGATGTTAGGCTTAGGAAACATGTGTCCGTCAAGGTCAGAGGCCAGCAAGTACCCATCAATAAAGTTTCCGGGTGATGGCCAATTAGCGGGTCTCCAGTGTGCTGAGGATCACACAGAGGTCATTTATATGGCTGGATCTTGAGTCTCACATTTCTAATGTCTTGACGAGAGCTTTGACTGTAAAGAACTTCTAGGTGTAAAAGGCATTTGGCCATAGAAGCAACATAGATAAGAAGGGAGGCAGTGTCCACAGGGAAGACATTGTTCCTTAGTCACGGAAGTCTTCCAAGTGAAACTAGTGTGGCTTTGTAGGCTTCTACTACAACCTGTTAGCACTATTTTCCTTTCTACCTGAAGATGCTCACAGGCTATACATGCATGAGGGAAAGAATGGAGAACTTCCTAGAGGAGTTAATCCTTTGCTGCAGAGCTATTTAATTCTTTTTAAATTTAACTTTATTTTAAAATCATGCATAAAATATAAAAACTGTACATATTGATAGGGGACTGTGTGATGCTTCATTACATGAATCTATTTAATGCTTTGAATTAGAGTGAAATTGACATCATATGGGATTGATGCTGCTTTATAAAGAGCTTTGTATCAGTCAGAACCTTGGCAAGAAGGAAATGGTTCACCCAAAGAATTAATTGAAGAGAAAATAAGTAGACCATTTATGGAGATACCGCCAGGCTGAGGGAGCCAAATGACAGAAGATGGTAAAGTACCTAGCAGCTACCAACCAAGTGCTGTTACCTCCTCTCTGCCTCTAGGGCCAAGGAGAGGAAGAAGCCTTACTGGAACTTGATGGTCGCTACAATGGTGGGTGAGTAATCCCCTAACATAAGATATAGGAAGAGGAAGAAGTCATTGCTCAAACCACCATCTGGCACAGAGGCAGAGGGGATACAAACCTCTGCGTTCTTTTTCCTCCTGCCTTTCCGTCTCCTTGGGTGCTTTGTAGAAGCCATCTAGAATTCAGAGGGCAAGAGGGAGCCTGGGGAGGCACTTCAAGGGGTGCAGAGCAAAGTTGAGAAGGCAGAAATTGAAGCTGGAGGGGGCAACTGAAATCAGCGTCCCAAACTTTATTTCAGAAGTCTGGACTACAAACCTAATTGTAGCTAAAGTTGGATTGCAGCCAATTCAACTTAGATTTGAATGGAAAGTAAATTGAAGCTCAACACCCAAGTGTGTATTTGGGGTCCTTATAGTTGACTCTGATGATAGTTGAACAGTGATGCACTGGAGGGGAGAGTTTGACTCCTCACTTCCTTTTCTCACCCTATTTGCTACTATTTTCCACATGAATCTTCACTGTAATCAAGATGGCTCACTCTCGACTCTCAAGCTTGTTTTATTCACTCTGCCTCAGTTTCTTTGTTGCCATTTTTCCTATCTGAAATACTCTCTTTCATTCTCTGTAGCTAAATTCAATTTATGTTTTGAGGATCACTAGATGAGACCCTAAATCCTTTGAAAGCACTTCTTTTTCTCTCCACAGAGGGCAATTACTCTTTTGAAATTCTGTGGCACTTAATGTATCTGTCATTTATTTAAGGCATTATGTCGTCAGTTGGTTTTCTCTCTTCTCTTCTTTAATCTTCATTCTCTCTCTCCATTTGGATCATCAATGGCAAATAAGTTTCACTTTGCATGCTAATTTCATCAGTCAAGGTCACCCTGGAAGTCAGAAGATTTTGCATTCTAATCGATTAGAATTGTCTGCACTGGCCCACAAGAAATGTGCCACGATCTTTTTTTTTTTTTTTTTTCCATTCTTGAATTAGAGTATAAGCTTTTAGAGGGTGATGTGATTTATTCATCCACCTTTGAACAAAGTCGACCCATAATAAATATTTGTTGATTGATTAGTTGGGTTATCTAACAATTTATGTAAATGAAGGAATTCTGGTCTAGGAAAGATATGGAATACAGAAATAGAATTTTTATTCCTTTGGCTTTCTTCTTTGAGAATATTATTGTTTGACATTGCCAGGCAAAACCAGAGTTGGAGAATGTGCAGCTAAAGATTGAATTCAGTCTCAAAATATCTTCCTTGGAGTAGTAAAATAAAACACTGATGCTGAGGTCAGAAGAGCCAAGTGAAATGGAATGATGGCTGAGACTACAAAGAGAGAGAGAGCTGTGAGTGGCTCATTACCATACGGCTGCTTCTAAAAGCTGGCTCATTGATTTAATGATCATGCCATACATTGAGCTGCTGAACGTTCACTGCAGTTAAAAAGAGATTTGTCCTCATCAAAGAACTGGGGAAATACAATTCCAGCATACAGTTTGTAAGCCAAATTTTGAGTTGTAAAATTCAAAATTATTCATTATTTATGCCTTTCTGCTTTTGTCCTGAACTCTTCTTAAAATATAAGACCCATGCAGTCTTCTTATAAGAGTTATCAGGCTTTGTCCTTCTTCAATCTTATGTCCCTCTTGCCTCAATTATTCACTAGAATTTAGCCTCTTTCAGAAACCTAGTGATAGTTTCTGTTACTGGGATGCTGCATGTTACTGCCATTTTGTGGTAAGCAATAATTCTCATCTAGGTGAAGTTTATTAATGGATATTGCCTGAATCAGGGTGTTTAATCTTAAAAAATTCTTGATATTAGAGTGGGGAGCTAAATACTTCAAGGTTTTGTATCTGTAGTTCATAACTAAATAAATGACATAAATTGTGTTTGAGTGGATTCAAAGGAGAATGTATTTTCTGTTTATTTCTTGGAAAAAAGGTGTCCAGGGACAATGTACATCACTGTAGGATTAGAATATTTCAAATGTTGAACTGACATTTGCTTTGTTTTTAATGCTTTCCAGAAATGACTTCCTCTAAATTAAAAAAAAAAATGCTGAGAAAGCTTGAACACCAAATATCTGAGGTAGAGTTCAAACCACCTTCGTTATTACCCTCTCTCTCTGTCTCTCTCTAATACTGGTCTGTGTGTGGGCATGTGCATTACAGGTTAGCTTTTGCTATTAATGACTAACAGGAGGCTGGACTATTTGCCACAATCAAAATTGAAAATGAAGAACTCTTGACACCTCTCATCAATTTGATCTTTCCCATTTCCTCAAGCTAATGAGGGTGATGGTTTTATTTGACACTAAAATATTTAGGAAATGCCTTAATCTAACAATGTGACAAGATAAATTGAGGTTAAGACAGAAAAAGAATGTGGTCCATTAATGAAAGTAAATGTATTTCTAAGAAGCCCAAACACCATTAATTTTTTTCCCTCTATGTATTTCTATATGTGTGCCCTGTAATAATTAATATTTAATAAGGTAGAAAAAATTAGCTTCAAACACTGAAGGAATTTTATGGTTCTGTGAAACATTTCCTTATTGTTACTTGTCTATTGATTCGAATACTTAACCAATTTCGGTTCTCTAAACCAAGGTATTTGTTAGCCTCACTAGGGTGGACTGAACATACAAAATTTATTCAGAAAAGTCACAAGCACATCAATTTGCAATTTTGTGAGATCTGTGCACCTATAGTATACCCACACATTACTATCATCAAATTATCTATTTGGTGCTCAGAACCGGTCTTTGTCCTTGAGGGGACTTAATATAACTTTTACCTAGGCCAATCATCCTAGATTTTGTTCAGACTTGGCTAATAGAATACTTCATGTTTGGTGGATAAGAACGACAAGTGGTTTCTTTGGTAGCCTTGAGACAAGGAAGGCTTCCTAATGAGTGAACTGCTAATACTAAATAACAAATCCTGGTCTATTCCTCAGTTTAGTCAAATAACTGATACTCTAAGCCATCTGGAGCCTTTTGAGCATGTATAGTAAGAATGATGTTTAATGGCAGTTGAATGACTTACAGAATAAAACAAATTGCTTATGCCAGCTTTTTTAGTCTCATTTTTCCCTACCTAGAAAGCATAATCTACATTTAAAAAGTTGAAATAGCATCCTCATGGTTTTATAGACATTCATTTATTCATTTTTTCAAATGGATATTCAGACTACTATATGCTAGTTATTATGAGTTATCACACACACATTTTCATATATGCAGATATCACAAGACCAAAAGTAATAATGTACGACGTGCTATGGTAATAAAGAGGAAAGATGGGTCATTTATAGCAGTGGAAGATAATTTATTAAACTGTTTCCATGTGTTAATGTTTTCTCTCTCCTGTTCCCCGAAGATAATCTTTAGTGACTTTTTGCCTTGGTAAAAGCTAATGTGTAGGGCTGGATGTGGGACTTCCCTTCCTGCCTTGTTTTGCCCTAAATCATGAGTTCATTAAAGAGATGATGCCAAATGTCCTTGTGTCAGTGAGAAAAGAGAGACTAAATTCTTCAAAACAAGAGTAATCAGTTCGAGGTTGGGGTAGAATGGAAAGTGAGGAGCTGGGCTATCTTAGTGTGAGTCCCTCCTTAAGGAGACAGAAACACAGACACTGAGGGCTGGCCTTGGTATGGATTCCTGCATTCTGCAGAGTCAGAAAAGCAGAACCATCAGATGCCCAGAAGCCAACTGGACTGGACAGTGGTTTTCACAGTATAAACCACTGTGAACCAATGACATGAATGGAGGTGTCTTTCTGGCCCCATATTCTAAAATACAACCTGAACAGGAGAGCTTCACTGATATTTCAGAGGGATGGAAACTCAGGGTCTGAGTTGATTTAAAGGAAATGAAATTATTTTATTTCTTATTTATGTAAGCTTGTGGACAGAATTTTTTTGTCCGCCCCATGTAGAGATTTACTAGCTTTTGGTACCAATTCCTGTTCAGACCAGATCTGCCTCATGGTCTGATTGCAGTGCCTTAGAATGGAGGGTAACACATTTTGATCGTTTGCTGAAAACTTGATTGGTATTCGGGGAAGATTGTGACTTCTCAGGAGATACTGATTTGGGGTAAACCAGTGGATTGTGATTAGAATGACTTTGAAAACCCTTGGAAAGTTTTAAGCTCTTAGCAAGAAGAAGGAGAAAAGGGAAAATATACCTTCTAATACTTTGCAAATAGGATTCAAGTCTCTTCTAGTCACAAGATAATAATTTGAAAAAGAGGCTCACAAAAGATAATCTTGAGGTCTTTGGGTTGTCTTTGACTTTTTAAGAAGAGAAAGGGTATCTGGCAGCCACAGTTGCAGAATTCTGTGCAGAAGAACACTCTCACAGCACGATCCCATCCCCAACACGTGAGGCATAGACTAACACAATAGGAAAGTTAGTGGGAAAGGCTATTTAACTGAGCAAGGCATCGATGTCTTCCAGAGGTAGTATTTCTGGTGATGATGTCACTTAGAAGAAGAAATCTTGGGATTTTGGAGCACATCTCAGACTCACTCAGTAATGGTAGGTGGTGCTGAGGCCCAGATACTTGAGGAATATGTGAGTCCATGATCCATCATACAAGGAAAATAATGCTTCAGACATTGTGCTTAAATATTTGTGTCCTTTGAAACAAGTTTGGAATCTTTCTGAGTATATCAAATGCCCATCAGATTAAGATTAGAAAATTTGTTAGAGAGAATTCCAGCCCCTAGGTCTCAATTGTTTGAATCTAGCCCTTGATTTTTGCTCTACATTTAACTGCTACTTTTCTGCTCAACTATACCAAGATCCTCTACTGCAGGGCCTTTGAACATGCCATTCCCTCAGCTTGGGGCATTTCTTTTTCCATTCTACTTTCACCTAACATCTACTAATGTTAGTCTAGTTTGCAAAATTTAATCTCCAGAGATTTGGCAAGGTTCTCTGTTATACACTGTTATGGCACACAATATATTTGTACTCACAATTATAATTAATATTTTGAGTATTTACTTTTGCTTGATTCTTACATCCACTACACAGTGTTCTGGTTATTATTAAATCCTTAATATATAGCTTAAGGCTTATTTCAAAGTGGTTGCTCAAACACTATGCCTTGAGTGAATGAGACTGAAATATGAATGAATGAATGAATGAGACTGAAATATTGGAATGCCACAGGTAGTTCTGGGGAATAGTATGCAAGAGATAGGCTGTAATAAGATTTTAGAGTGTTCTAAATACCAGCTAGTGGAGTTTGGTCTTTTTTTGGTCATGAAGGACCCTTGAAAGTTTTCAAAGTACGTAGTGTTCGATCCCCATTCAAAATTTGGTAGGAGGATTGGTAAATATTTTCAAGTCATATGCAGTCTGCAAGTTACATGAACCCTATTGATGGCTATATTTTTACAAGATAGAAAAATGGAGTGGATGGAGCTGATTTTTATGGAGTCATACTTATTTATCACAAGCAGCAGCTTCATACTACAAGCAAGAAGAAGGAGAAAGAAAAGAAGGAGGGGAGAGAGGAAGATAGGAAGACAGGCAAGAAGGCAAGCTTTCCATAGACAGTCTCTGTGAAAAAGCTGTAGTTTTTTTTCCTTTCTGAATTTAGTTCTAGAGCTAAGAAATTTCAGTTTAGTAGAAATGACATAGAAGAATATTTTACGTAACAGTTCTTGGCTTTTAGTACAGTTGTTGCAATGGAAGGTCACTTTGTGGTCTTTCCAAGCAGGTAGCAATGTCTGCATACCCTTGTCTCTGTTTTTTTGACCTTATCTGCAGGTGGTTTTCAGAATGCTAATATCTCTGTTAATGAGATCCAAACAATACTCATCATGCATGAAGGGCTAGGACCTAATTATTGCAAATACCTCAGACAGTGACTTTTCTGGCAGCACTTAGTTTGTTCTGTAACTCCAGATTAAAGCAGGGTAATTCCTGCTTTTTCTATTTCTAACAAAAGTCCAAACTGTGAGTGTCATATTTTTAAAATCTCATCTTATGAATGGCCTTAGATCTCATAGCTCGAGGGAAAGTGAGTTAGACCCATTGCCCACAGCCAAATGCACCTTGACCTTCCCCACATAATAATACTAGTTATTACTCACTGAGTGCTTATTATTCTGCAGCAACAGAGGCCTTAAATACCTTTTATTGATTTTTCCATTTGATTCTCACAATAATTTTAAGAGGTAGGGGCTGTTATTATCTCTATTTCACAGATGAGAAAACTGAAGTTCAAGGCAGTGACAAGGCTCTGCCTGGAGCCAGATTTGGGCCTCTTTGGCCCATGATTTCATGAGTAGAAGAGGAATCAGAAAGGATGGGGTATGTGACCCTTGATCCCCAGCATCTTTAAGGAAGGTTAGAGATATGCATGATGAGGAGAGCAGTGTTCTTTTAAGGTCACTTAAAATTGAAATCAAACACTGAAGAAGAAACACACTAAACACTGAAATAAGCAATTCACCAAGAGTTCCAAATCAAATTTCAAGTAATACTGAGCCTGAGACATAATTGATATAGGCCATGGAGAATTGGGGTGTTTGAGTAGTTGGGAAGAGAACAGCACACAAGGTGCTCTGCTTTCCACAGAAGCATGTTAAGATCAGAAGTGACGAGGAAGAAGACATGACAGAATAAATGTGTCCAGCGAGGACGGAGGGGACCAACATGCAGTAAGGAGTGAGCAACTACATAGGTGGGGGTGGGTCATGGGACTCCCAAAGGTAAGGCTAAGGAATTTGGGGATGTGTAGAGTAAATAATGGGAGTGGGCATAATTTAAACTGAGGAATAATGTATTTGGTAGAGTAATTGATTAGGTCAGTAGACATGACCTTAAGTCAAGGAAATAGTGGCACAGCTTTTGTATCCATCGGTGAACAAAAGAAAAAAAAAAAGAATGGAAAGAACATGACAAGAAGGGATAGTTAGATGGTATAGGGCTAACTAGATGTTACAAATCATTTACTTTAAGAATTCTAGCAGTGTTATCCAGTCACTAATACAAATTAAAAGTTCTAAGGATCTAGGTAATTACAGTAAGAAATTGCAGCTTTGAATTGTTAAATAAACTTTTCAAATTATTACCTTAACAAATAGCATTATTTAATTTTTATAAGCTATGCTATGCTATAAAAGTTTCTAGGTATTTTTTTTAGTCTTTTTTTTCTGCTGTGACCAAAAGACCTGCTAAGAACAATTTTAGAGGAGGAAAAATTTATATAGTTTCAAAGGTCTCAGTCCATCGACTGCTGACTCCATAGCTCTGAGCCTGATGGAAGCGTGTGGTAGAGGAAAGCAGCTCAGAACCTGGCACTAGGAAGCAGAGAGAACTCTGCTCACCAGGAACAAAATAAAAACCCCAAAGGCACATTCCCAGTGACCCACATCCTCCATTCATACCCTACCTGCTTATAAGTTATCACCCATTAGTCTATATCAGTAGATTAATCCAGTGATCAGGCTAAAAAGCTCTTTTAATCTAATCATGTCACCTCTGAACCTTCTTCAGTTGTCTCACACATGAGCTTTTGGGGGACACCTCCTATCTAAACCATAGCAGTACTCTACAAATCATATAATTCAACATGGTTGCCACCGGATTGATTGGAAATTGGTCAAGCATTTTGCCCTTATGTTTTATGTTCTTTGTTTTTAATCAATAAACTTTTGAAGAGAGAGAAATAAATTAGAAGACTCATGTCTTCTACAAGCTTATTACGATGGGGAAAGAAAAGAATCAAGATCTAAGAGATCATCTGAAAATAAAACAGTTGCTAATTGTAGTTCAAAGATAATTTGTTGAGAATTATGCTGGTGTTATTTCTTAGAATTGCCACAAAATAGCCATATCACCATTTGCATTGTTTCATGTACAAGATGCCATGGTTCAAATTCTTGTTTAAATAACAACCAAGAGAAACATATGTACTTTATTAAATCTAAGCAGAGACCAAATTATAAAGCTAAAGGAAAACAATGAGTACAACTCATACACACCATGACCCAAGAGAGGAGCAGCTGTGTATGTGTTAGCAGATCTGATCAGGGATTGTTTAGGAAGATGTAGCGGCTAAGTCACTACTAAGTTCACTTTTTCTGTTCATTCTTTAAGAAGTACAGGTGCCCCTTCCTATTGGTGCATGGCCCCTGAAGTCTCTGAACTTTCACTAGTTTTCATTTACAAAGGTATTAGTATACAAGGATTTCTTTACTTATGAGAAAATTTGAAGTTCCTTTTATTAGTAGTATCTTATTTCAAACAGGCATTAGAAGGGATACAGCAACAAAAGGAACAAAAGTTCCTGTCTATAGGCAACTCCAAGAAAGTAGGTGTTAAAAAAAATGAAAAAAGTCAAGTAACATGGACTATGGCATGATGGCAGGGAAGGAGGAAAGAAACCAAAGGGATACTAAGGGAGTACTTGATGAGGAGCCTGGGAACCCTATTCCTAGTCTCAGCTGGGACCCGGAATGCACTGGCGAGGCCTTAAAATCATGTAAAATACTCCACAATCTTAAAGTTGTCATCTAACCTCAGAGTTTTGTTTCTGCAGTCTGGTAAAACTTCATAAATTAGAAAGATTTAAAGATCTTTGGAGATTTTGCATACTCATCTAACTAACTGACTTTACTTACTAGTTTGTTTTTCTGTAGCTGCTGAGGCTCAGCAAATGAATGACACAGATACCTTATGGTTTATGTAGCTAGAAACTCCCCAAGAGAATATTATGATTTTTCCTTAAGTGATCATGTATATGTTAAATAAATTTAGAGAAAAATATTTATTATATTTCTAATGTTCTTCATTTATTTCTAACAATCCAACCATTCTTTGGGGCTATTTCCCTTCAGGTTGATGAATTTCAAAGCATTTCTTATAGGGCAATTGTGGTGGCAATGAATCCCTGTTTCACTCACTTGAAAATGACTTCATTTCACCTTCATTTTTTGGATGATATTTTTGTTGGATAAAGAATTTGGAGGTCAACAGCTTTTTTTTTAATCTATCAGTCATCTTGATCTGATTTATATTTATAGAACTGTAAACCAACAACTTCAGAATACACATTATTTTCAAGATCATATAGTACAGTTACCAAAATAGACCATAAGCTGGTGTGTAAGATAAGTCTGAATATATTTTAAAAGGGTCAAACTAATACAGATTATATTTTCAGACCAGAGAAAAATTAAATTGGAAGTCAATAACAATAAGATATCTTCAAAACCCCAAATTCTTGAAAATTCAACAATATGATTCTAAATCTATGAGTCAAAGATAGAATTACAAAGATAGTTTAAAAAATACTTAAAACTAAATGATAAAAAATGTCAACCTATCAAAATTTGAAGGATGCAAATAAAGCCATGTTTAGAGGGAAACTTATTTTAATTTCATTTACTCGAAATGCTTATATTAGAAAAATAAGAGTTCTAAAATCAGTGATTTAATGTTCCACCTGAAAACACCTGAATAAAAACAGCAAAATAGGTTCAAAAGTAAGCAGAAAAAGGACCATAAGAAAGAAGATAAATCAATAAACTAGAAAACAATAATAGGGAAAATTAATTAGGCCAAAAACTTATTTCTTGCAAAAATAATGAAATTAACCTCTGTTTTCCTGCCTGGCTTGTTGTTGTTTGTAAGTTGTTACTTTCATCCCACAACTGGTATTTGTGTGTGTGTGGCAGGGAAGGGAGGAGGAGCTCTAAACAAACTGAGAATCAACAACTCTTCTTAGATCTATTGTGAGATTGAGGAGAGATGATCAACTGCTGCTCTCACATGGGTAAGATGGACACAGAGATACAGAGAATTTCAGCTTAGTGGATCAAGAAAAAAAGATAAATGCATAGTACCAAAAACTGAAATACTAAAGCAAAATTGTCCCAAAATATGCATGCGATTTATATGAGAACTATAAACTCTGATGAAATAAATTAAAAATGTAAATAAATGAAGAGATATTCCATATAGGGTGGAAGATTCAATATTATTAGGATGTCAGTTTTTCTCTTTATATACAAACTAACCATAATCCCAAGAAGTTATTTTGTGGATATCAACAAACTCATTCTAAAGTTTACATGGAGAGGGAAAAAAATCCAACATGATCCTAAAAAGGGAAAACCAAGTTGGAAGACTGGCACTACCCAACTTCAAGACTTATAAAGCCACAGTAATCCTGAGCATATAATACTGGTGAAAGAACAGACAATGTACCAATGGAACCAAGCAGAGAACCTAGAAATAGATCCACAAAAATATAAGCTACTGCTCTCTGGCAAAGGAGCAAAGGGAATTCAATTTAAAAGATATTTTTCAACAAATAGTAGTAGAAAAACTGGATATCCACATGCAAAAATATGTATCTGGACACAAACCTTACATCTTTCACAAAAACTGCATAAAGTGTATCATACAATAAATATAAAATGCAAAATTTTAAGACATCTCAAGATAATAGAGGAAAAAAATCTAGATGACTGGCAATGAATTTTAAGGTACATCACCAAAATCATGAACCATGAGAGAAAAATTTGATAAGCTCAACATAATTAAAATTAAAAGCTTCTGCTCTGTGAAAGACATTTGGGGAAAAAAGATAAGTCACAGAGTGGGGGGAAATCTTTGAAAAATGTACCTAATTAAGGATTAGTATCAATATACAATATCAATATTCAAGTAGCTCCAAAACAATAAGAAAAAAAATCAAACATGAGCAAAGTGCCTGAACAGATGTCTCATTGTAGAAATGGAAAATAAGGATATGAAAAGATGCTTGAAATCATATATCATTAGGGAACTGAAAAGTAAAATGATAAGTACAACTACATATGTAAAAATGTATGAGATGTATGAAAATGGTGAAAAATCCTAAACAGTGATAACACTAATCAGGCAAATTTAGAGCAATAGAAGCTCTCATTTATTACCAGTGGGAATGCAAAACTGTACAGGCTGGGTGTGTGGCCCAGTGGCAGAGCACTTGCCTAGCATGTGCAACACCATGGGTTCAATCCCCAACACTGGGGTGGGGGGCGGAGAGGAAAAAGGAAAGCACAGCTACTTTGAAAGACAGTTTGACATTTTCATGTAATTCTAAGCATATTCTTAGTATATGATTCATCATTCATGCTCTTTTTCAAATTATTTAAAAACTCGGGTCCACATAAAAGCATAGTAATGAATGTTTATAGCAGCTTTATTCATAGATACCCAAACTGGAAAGCAACCAAAATGTTCATCAGTAGGTCAATGGATAAACAAACTGAGGTACATAAAAAAGATGAAATTTTCCATGATAAAACAAATGAACTATTAAGCCATGAAAAGACATGGAGAAGTCTTACATGCACATTGCTAAGTACAAAAACCCTTCTGGAAAGACGACATACCATATGACATTCTGAAAAGACAAAGCTATGGAGACAGTAAAAAGATCAGGGGTTATCAGTGGTTTGTGGGGACATAGGATTGGACAAATAAGTGGGTCATAAAGGAATTTTAGGGCACTGAAACTACTCTGATACAATAATAATAGACCCATGTCACACATTTGTTAAAACCCCCAAAAGTGATTCCTAATGTGAGCAATAAACATGAGTTATTAATATGTATCAATAGTGGCTCATCAATTGTAATAGATACACCCATAGTAGTACAAAATGTTAAAGGTGAAATTGGGAGAATCATGCAGTATATGGGGATTCTACTTCCTGATTGATTTTTCTATAAGTCTAAAACTAAAAATAAAGTCTATTAATTAAAAAAACCCATGAAATTGAACTATCCCTAACCAGAGTGACCAAAACAAAAAGAAAAAATGTGAAAGTAATATTAGTAATGAAAGAGGAGTTGTCATTACAGACTCTAAAAGGATAGGGAGAGTATTAGAAAGAGAGAGCATTATACCAAAATATTTAACCACCAAGAGGAAATAGACAATTCCTTGAACATTGCAAACTATAAAAGCCACAAAGAAATAGACATCCAGAAATAACTAGTATTTAATAAAGGAATTGTTAAGGAATAAAAATTAAAAAAGTGTAGGTTGTGACATCAAAAAACATAGTGTGTATGTACATGTGTGAATCAAAAGTGTAGTGTTAAAATTAAGCTGAAAATGACTGTCATAGCTATGTTTTCTTTAAGCTCTGTGGCAACCACAAAAACTACAGCAGATACCCAAAAGATAAGAAAAAGGCATCAAAACTTATCACTACAAAAAAATCATAAATATATTAAGAAATATAAGAAGAATAGAACAAGGGAATAATAAATCAACCAGAGAGCAATGAACAAAATGGCAATAGTAAATCCTATATAAAAATAATAATAATAATAATAATAATAATAACAACAACAATAATAATAATTCCCATTCCCTATCAATAATTACTTTAAATATTGATTATAGATTAAATTATCCTTTCAAATGAGAGTGACTGTACACACACACACACACACACAAATACACAAATAAAATTCAATGATGTGCTGCCTAAAAGAGACTCACTTTAGCCTTAAGGATAAATATAGACTGGAGGTAAATGGATATAAAAAGATGTTCCATGTAAATGACAATCAAAATAGAGTGGCCACATGTACATCAGATGAAATAGTTTATAAGTCAGAAACTGCCCAAAGAAATAAAGAAGGACATTGCATAAGCAAAGAGGTAAATTAACCAAGAATATATAATAACAGTAAATATTTATGCACCCAACATTTGTGCTTCTAAATATATTGAGCAAATACTAACAGAACTGAAAGAGGAGCTTTTCCTCTGTTTTTGTTCTAGGAGTTTTAGAATAATAAGAATAAAAAGAAGGGACTGCTGACGCATGCAACAACATGGTTGAATTTCAAAAGCATTATTCAGAGCAAAAGGAAGAGACACAAGTGCATACCATATGATTCTATTAATATAAAATGCAAAATAATCTATGTGCAGAAAGATCAGTGGCTGAGTGGTCGGGTTGTGGAGGAGCCTGGAGAGACTGGATGAATTATAAAGGGGCATGAGGAATCTTTTGGGGGCAATGGAAATGCTTAATAACTTGATTGTGGACTCAGTTTCACAGGTGTATTTTAGTGTCAAAACTCACAGGTTTGTACGCTTCAGATGATTTAGCTAATTGTATGTAAATTATTTATTGAAAAATAATTCTCAATGAAATTGATAAGAATTAAAAGCACATGCATGCTTCCTGAATATATCACTTCTTAAATAGAAGTGGGAAAATAAGGGGGCTGGAGGAACATATGTGAATTTTTAAAGAAAACTTATGGAGGTGGGCCCTGGGTAATTATTAATTCTAAAGTGCTTCAAACATTCTAGCTCTTAAATGCAGCCTACAACTTGGTACACTATCTATCTACAATCTCTTAGGCACAAAGTATAAAATCAATAGAATCAAAATATTTTTTCTTAAGTTTGTTGTAACTCATTCAGCAACAAGCATTAATTTGAGATGATTTGAAGCTATTTACAGTCTTTTTATTGCACATAATGCATATTTTACACTACACATATTCATGTATTTGATTATAGAATATTGCTCTGGGCACTGATGGGAGTGGTATACCACATATAAAATATACACTGGATACTTATAAAATCTGAAAAATACTAAAATACAACACAGATTTATGAGTATCAGACAAAAGAGGTAGACATGTAAGAATCAACCAAGAGTTTTCTACTGTGGTGTGAGTTTAATTGAAATTTCAAGATATTTCTCTGTTTCTTGCAAATGTATGATATACAAATTGATCGGTTTTTTAGGTACAACTAAGCACTGTTGATTAGCAAGTTAAGTAAATTATGAAGGATTAATAATTAAACCACTATTATCCCATTATTAAAGTACATTAAGAAAATCTAAATATTTCACTAATACTGGGAGTGAGCCCAATTCCAACAGATAAATGGAATTTTTGGGAAAAATACTTTGCATAGCAGTAAATCATCAGCATTATCTTGACTTGGTTGTGATTTCTGATCACTGTTAATTTTTCTTACAATAAATTACCATTATTAGTTTTAATTATTATCAATGCACTTTCTTATAGATTATTTGATTTACATAAAAATGATCCTATTTTATCACCAACATTGGGGTTTGTGTGAAGAATCATGATAAATAGAAATACAGGACCTATGACTTGAGCATGGAGATGATGCACAGGGCAATTTAAGAATGGGAACTGAGTTTGGGGATAGGATATTCAGGATAGTTATTGGGTGATAATGGAGTATGGTGTTAGTGCATTTGAGTCAGTCAAACCTGAATTGGAATATATCTAAATGTTATAATCTGCCAAATGGGCTGTTTGTGTGGATTAAATGAGATTAAAGTATTTAGCACAATGCCTGGCCTCTAAATGCTCAAGTAATGATGAAGAGTCATTACTAGAGCAAGTAATCCATTTACCAATGAGTAATCCATTTACCTTACTAAGCTCATTTATCTCTTCTTGTTTAGCACAGGTTCTGAAATTAAATTTCTAGAACCTTTATTTAAGAAAAGTATAAGTAGTCACATATTAATCATAATGGAGTCTGGGCCGGAAGTGAATGAGTTTGAGACAAAATGGCAACAATCTCAGGGGAGAGGTGCAGAACAAAATGATGGTTCTAAAAGTTTGCACTGAGGTACTTTCCATTGTGAGATGTATCAGAAACTCAGTGTGGTGGGAGGTGGATGTGATTCTGTGCACATTAAAACTTACTGTTTTCCTTTAATTTCTAATATGCACAGGTTCTCCTGGGGGACAAAGCTAGTAAAAAAACAAATCAAACTTCCCATTTTTTCTGTGATGTGATGGTCAATTTTAAGAACTCAAGGGGAATTAAGGTGTCCCTTTATATTAACTAGGTGGCAGTGGCTTGGTAAAGCAGAGCAACAAGGGCTCTGATGGTGGTGATGGGGTTCACCAATAAAGAAGACAAGGATCTCTAGGGAATGTTCCTCAGATCAAGGGCATGACCTCTGGTAGTTGTCTGGCAGGAAGTTTGTGTGGACTGACACACAAGGTTCTGCATCCTCCTAGTGTCTTCATTGGAATGTCAGATCTTAGCATGTATCAGAAATTCTCTTTCATGATTGCAGCAAGATTTTTCCTTCCTATTTATGACTCTGAGTACTAAAAGAATATTTAAATCTATATATGCACATCTGTACATCTATATCTCTATGAATGTTTCATAAGTCTGGGTAACAAATTACTTATTTTTACATAAGTCCTTTACATTATCTCATAAAAACTTTTATTTTCCTTTCTAGTCACAAAATTAAAGTAAATTCAACATATACATGTTTCTAGTTAGAGTGATGTTTTGTGAGCTAAATGAACTTGAAATTGGGTAGAGATGTGTATATATTTGCTTTCTACTGATAATGTCATGAAAATTGTGAAAAAATGTTTTGTATATAATTAATAGCATTATGTATATAGTATAACTTGAATAATAGAAATAGCTGCTCTAAATTGAAGGAAAATTAGTCAACTCATTGGTGGATAGCATTCACCAACTAAGAAGAAACTTGGAAGTCAGATTAAAAATTATAAACAAAGGAAGCTTTTAAAGGGGAATTTATGTTTTATAATTAGTTGTTTAAGAGATGAAAGATGGTTGACATTATGACTTTTCACAATTTGATTGAAAGCATATTGAATATCTGTTAATATCAGTTGCAGCTAAATATAAAAACATTAATTTTGTTCTTTTTAATTAAAATAATTATTACCAATCTCCAGAAAAATATAATTACTCCTAATCTTATTACTCAATCACAACTTTTAATTTTTTCCACATTAGTTCCTAAGCCTTGTCTGTATCTGTTCATAATTATTACATGACATATTCTAATTCACCACTTTTATACATGAAATAATTTCATCAACATTTTTTTGGGGGGGTTACTGGTGATTGAATGCAGAGGTGCTTAACTGTTGAGATGGATCTCCGGTCGTTTTTTATATTTTACTTAGCGACAAGGTCTCACTAACTTGCTTAGGGCCTCTCTAAGTTGTTGAGACTGGTTCTGAACCCATGATCCTCCTGCCTCAACCCCCTGAGCCACTGGAATTACAGGTATGCATCACCATGCCTAGCTAAGACCGTAAATATTTTAATAATTTCTACATACTATTTTCTTTTACTCTGGGTATTACTAACCCATGGAAAAATTTGGATGTGCATGAATAAAAAAGGATTCTAGTTTACAGTTTAAAATTTAGTATAGCTAATTTGCAGTTCTTGAAGGTAATAAACTTGCCTTTTGTGTACAATAATAAGAATGGGGAAGTCACTTGACTCAATTTTTAACTTACTGCTTTAAATGAGGCTGATTTTTCCAGATTTTTAATAATTTTAATAACTCCTTTGCTTTTCTATGCTTCCAGATGCAGTTAAAAAAAGAACAAGCAAAAAATGATTGGACTGTTAACAAATGTTGGTATAAGAACATTAGAATTAAAAGCAGAGATGAAAAGGATGCTTCCATATCTACAAACTGAAAAATCCATTCTAATCCAAACTCAGTATCATTTTTTAAAATAAACAGTTTCTGTATTAAAGATTCTTTGTTCATAATCTAATCTTTTATTTTGTCCCTAGATTCTTTATTTCCACATTTTTTATTGGTATAGTTGTACATACTGATGGGATTTGTTAGATATTGAACCTAAACTATAGAAATGTAGAGGTCTTAAGTGCCACATAACATTATTATTCAGTGTGACAGAGTGCTGTGACTCTTATAGTTCATTCAAAACATAACAGACAGTGGGACGTAGGACAGTAACGGGGGGGGG
>NW_025999900.1:21279020-21294046 GCF_001458135.2 Marmota marmota marmota
ACATATAAATATATATATATATATATATATATATATATATATATATCATGTATATATATATTGTTTTTGCTTATTAACCCACTAATATGCCAACATTTTCATCCGTTACTCTTGGTTAGGGTGTTGACTTAGGAAATAAAAGCAGCACCCCTTCCACCCCCCAAAAAGAAAAATGTTGTAAAACGTAAAAAGAGGCAAGTGCAAGTGCCTTTTCAAATGGTGAATTTTTACCTTCACCTTAAGTGAGGCAGGACTGAGGAGATGGAACTGGAGTGACCAGGATTGAAGGCAGAGGTAAAAGTGAAGGGAGCAGCATTAGCGTTTGGAGAAAGGTCTCAAGGAAGAGTATCCTGAAATGGAGGAGTCATTGCAGTGTGTTGCAAAGTGAAGTATGGTGACTGAAAAATATGGAAAATCTCATTGTCAGTCAAATTTATCTGTGCTTATTTCTTATCTCAAGCAAGGCGAATGCATATGGCCTTAGAATCTCAAGGACAAATGACCAGGACTGTTCTGGGGTGAACTCTTCACTCTCTATATTTAATATTTTTTACCTGGGAGTTCTGTTCAAAGTGGTAGTAAGGTATGCTACTTTAAATATATTTGTGTGTTTGAGTCAAGCAAAGTAGTGGTTACAGAGTGGGTTATTTATATTACAGTAAAATATATAATCTGCCTATGAATGTTTGAGCTGTACAGGGGATGGACTGGTGCAAGATTCAGAAGGTAAGTAGGACATAGATTTACCTGAGTGGTCTATGGTCTGAAAATAAAGTAATTCACACTGTTATACACTGTTAGCTGCAAATCCATTCCATGTTAACTGGGGTCTTATTTCCTGGTTCTTATATAGTGAGAGGCCTTAAGAATTCATTCCAAGAGCTGAACAATGCACTTCAGTTCTGGAGGAAATCTCATACAGTACTTGGCACTGGATCAACAATACATATTAAAAGTTAGTATTGTTAAGGCTGCTTATTATACCATAGATTAGTTTTGGGTACACCAGGCTTCCTGAATTTATATAATTAACTTTGTCTTTTTGTTTGTCCCAAAGTTTTTGTGGAAGTTCTATACTTAGAAGCAACTTTTAATCCTACAAACAATAGTGGCATATAAAACACAAGAATAACTGAGTCCTCTCTGTAGAACAAAGAAATAGATCAATACGTCCAGGATCTTTTGTTACTACATCAAGCTCATTTTAAAGCAAATTGTCTCTTGTCAGACAGTCTAGTAAATTTTATGCAAACATTATTTTTAGCAGAACGAAGAACAGCATAGATCAAAAGAAACTTCCATTTGTAGCATCATGCTTGAAAAACTGAGATAGTCTAAGATCTCATCTTGCCAGAACTGACTGTAACAGGCAGGTTCAAAGATATTAATGTCATATATTGTCCAAAAGAAGAGTGAATTAGATCTTATGCTCCCTCCTTTTCTGTATTCTTTTTTACAAATTATGTCTAAATCTTTCTTGTTATAAAAATATCATATAGTCATTGTAGATAATTCAGAATATATAAAAATAATGTAGAGAAGAAAATAAAAATCAACTATAATATATTTATGAAGGCACAAGCAATGTCCTTGGCCTGGCCAGTGCAATACCACACTCCTCCTGGAAGGAGAGGTTGGTTAAGGAGTGAGCTCAAGGGGGCCAATTAGGGACAATGAGATTCATTTTTCTTTTTCTTTTCTGAAACTGTTAAAGGAGTCCAGTGCTGCCAGGATCACTATGTAGAGACCTCAAGGACAGCTGAGCTGAGTGGTAGAAAAGGCCTCCTAAGTTCTATAACATAACTTTTTGAGACCACAAAGCTGGCCATGTCAACAACATTTCCTGGACATTTTGTGTTTGTTGCTTATAATCAAAAGGCTTTTGGGTTATAATTCTGTTGAGTGAGCCCTGAACTTTGGAGCTACTACAAGTATAAAATAATTTTAAATTTTTCCCTTCTCTCTCTTTTCTTGCCCTTCCTTTCCTGCCCCCCTCTCTCTTTGTGGTGCTGAGGAATAAACCCTGGGTCTCATGCATGTTAGGAAAGGGCTCTACCCTGAGCCACATCCTCAGCCCACAATTATAATTCTTTATTAAGCTGTCCTGTGTACCTAGCACTGTCACACAACATGCAGAAAGCCAAAGAGAATAGGTAATACTTGACTGCCTGGGTCTGCAGTTAGAACTCACTTATTTTGTCTCTTTCCATTCATTGACTATGTCAGATGGGAAAGAATGTTAGAAATCCTCTAATCCACAGATGAGAAATATGCTAGCTTCACAAGTCCCTCCTTTCTTGTCCAGGAAAGACCCAGCTAATTTGACACTGTCTAGCTGAACCTGAATTGGCCCTAGGATCATTGTCAGCCTAGTCCTGAGGAAGTCACACCAACCAGTAGAAGTCAGTTCTCAGCAGAAATCTACCTAATACCCTGCTGAGTTCATTTCTCTAATTTCAAAGATGAGGAAACACAGTACATACCAGGGGCTTAAAATGTCTTGCTCATGATCAGCCAGATTTAAAATGACAAGTAACCTTTCTATTTATCACTAACTTCTTCCAGGTAGTTAAAAATCATCATCTGTAAAAATATTTCTGTGTTTATCAGTATTATTGATTGTGTTTTATTGGTTTGGACAAATAACATGACATACTTTGCATTTTCCATTTTAAAACAACTCATACCTATTGAAGTTTTATTGGTTAGTGTAACAGATAATAATAACAACAACAACAAAGCCCCTCGGTGACACCTGTCACCTATAGACTATAGATACCTATAGACTATAGACACCTATAGACTAAAATCATTATTTTTCATGTGACATTGGCTTGGCTGAGTATATCCGCTGAGGATCTGCTCTGCATGTGTCATCTTTCTAGTATCAGTGGGCTAACCTTGATTAGTTCTTTTTGCAGTGGCGGCAGCCTAACCACAGAAGGAAACTTCAAGTCCTGACTTCATTGATGTCCCATTAGCTGAAACAGGTGACAGGGTCAAGCTCAAAGGCAAGAGATGGAGAAGTACACAGAACTCCTATAGCACGGGCTCTAAGGTTGCAGGGGGGAATGTTTGGCTATGGAGATGAGTGAAAAATTGGAGCAAATAATGCAATCTACCATCAGGAAGAAAGAGGAGAGGATGCCATAAAAATATGTAAATGAGGGGAGGAAAAATCTAGTGGAGGTGAGATTTTTGTTGCTGAGGCCCTCTTTTAAAAAGCCACAGCTGGTTGCCAGAAGTGACCATTGGCCATGTGGAGGGACTACCTGGAATGCAGGTGAGAAGGCGTTTGGGCAAGTCCCACCATCCTATGAAAAGAGGAATGCCATTGTTTTGTGTTAAGTGCAGAAGTGGTATCATGTCATTTTCATTTGAAAAAAGATCACTGGCAACACTGCAGATAATCAGTTGTAAGGGGCAAGAGTGAGGTAATAAGAGCAGACAGGAGAGAGACACACAACTTTAGGAGAGACGTGTATTAGATCCTACTCCCAAGAAGGTTTGTAAGGGAGCGGGCTGGGAGAAATGAACACAATGAAAAAAGAGTTTGAAGGCAGAATCAATAGGACTCATCTCCTTCTACCCAGATCTCCCTTGCTCCCTCTGCTCCAGCCACACTTGACTTCCTTTAAATTCCCACACTCCCCAGGTACCTGTCTGGCATGAGGTCTTCATCATGATATCTGTTGTATCTAGTATTTTCCCCTCTGCACCCTTTGCCTAGTTTGACTCTTACTCATCTTTCAGAACTATGTTCCAATATCACTACCTCAGGGAAGAATTATATAATCTTCAAAAGAGCATCATGATGTGTTCTTCATGCTGTAGTATGCCTCTTGTGCATGACATTTGATGTAGTAGCAATGCCACATTTGTTTTATAATTATTTGATTAGTGCCTGTATCTTCCCACTAAGCTTTGAGCTCCACAGAGACAAACATTGTGGTTAGCTTTATTGATCACTATGTTCTCAGCTCTGAGTTCAGTGACTGTGTAGTTCCCTAGAACATGTAGTTTGAAAGAATGATGAATGAATGCTTCTGAATAGAAATTCTTGACATGTATTGGATACCTAAATGATTAAGTTGATCAGTTATTGTAAATATGACAATATTTTAGAAGTTAATTTAAGGATACTAGCAGTCAGGATGAAACAGAAAAACTTGAAAATTAAAATCAGGAATATTTTTCATAGAGAAAATAAAATAACTAAAAATGTAAGCCCAAGCAGAATGTGCTACTCCACAGAAGCACTGGTGCCTGTAGCAAGGACACCTTCATGACCTGGTGAATCTGATCAATACCTTTCAAAGACTGAAGATTAAAAATAAGCCATTGAGTTGCAGTAAGAATCATATTGAAATTCACTGTGCTGCTAAATGACAAGAAGCCTGTTGGAACAGAACCCAGGTGAAATTTATGTGTGCTCTGGGCTTTCACCTTGGTGTCCTGTTTCCTCCCTCAGGTGGTGAATAGAGGCCCAAAAGCCCTTGAAAGAAGGTGATTCTTAAGTCTTGAGAGTGCAAGAAGGAGATTAAGCAGAGCATTCTGAAGTAATCAACAAATTTCAATTTTCTACCATGAACACATAGAAATCACAGTTGGCTGGGCTGTCCCAGAGGCCATTTAAATCTCTGTAGTCTTTTGCTTCATCCTCGTCACAAAGCCCTAATGATCAGTGAATTTGTATGGTTTAGAGTTTTGTGTTCCAAGAAACTGAAATAATATGAAAATAGCAGGAAAGAAGAAACAGGACCTTAAAAAATAAATGCTACATATTTGTAATTTATGATGTTTATGGTGTTTGTGCATGCATTGATGTTGTTAAGGCTTCAAGAAGCCTGAACTCGAATAAGGTCTCTCATTGTCTGAATGCTAGAGGTTCTGTGCACACTCACTTGGATCCTCAGTTTATTATTTTTATTATTTGGATTTAACAGATGGTAATGTTACTAGACCAACTTGGCTAAGTGTCCTTGGGTCACAATTAACTTTTTAGAATATATTCTAGGGCAGCCCTTTTGTAGGAAAATTGCCTAGCCTGATGTAGCCTGAGGCCGGCAATCCTTTCATTCTTGACTGCATGCTCTCAGGATAATGCTTGTTTTCTCTCTGGAGGGGTCCATGCAATTCTGAGTCTTGAGAACTTCAAACCAAGCATTTAGATTCGTTGAATATGAGATTTCTTCTTGTAAGTGAGATGAAGAAATTGGGAAGTTGTTTACAGTGGCCTTTCATGGAAAATGGTGCTTGTTAGTTTTGATCCTTGGGTAGTTTTTTTTTTTTTTTTTTTTTTTTAACAATTTGCAGATTTAACTCTCATGAGNTAGCATCTCCATCCTCCATGGTACCTTGTGAAGCAATACCTCTATCCCCCATGACACTGCTCCAGAAGAGAACACCTCTGCCCCTCACATTTTTTTATCATGATCTCTATGTGTGTGCATGTATATTACTTGGAGGTTTTATATTTCATTTGAATTCAATTTCTTCTAAATTGTATTTTGTGGTTGTTTATAATAAACTCTATTTTTAGCTTTGGAGACCAGAAAAAAATGATTAAAAAGAAAAAAAACTCAGCATGTGATTTTTAAGACATATTGAATAAGTACTAGGCAAATAAATATTCTGTCAATGGTGAAAATGTATGTACTGAATGTAAATAGGCCATTTCTAAGTCACTGTACCTAGAATGATAAATTAAAGTGATTTAAGATATCAAAGTAAAGGTGTTTTGAGCTAAAATATTCTGTAGAGTTTTCTTTACTATGGTTTGAATGTCTGTCCTTTTCCAAACTCGATGTGTAAATTTAAATGCCATAGTAACAACATTAAGAGATGGGACCGGGCTGGGGACGTGGCTCAAGTGGTAGCACGCTCGCCTGGCATGCGTGCTGCCCGGGTTCGATCCTCAGCACCACATACCAACAAAGATGTTGTGTCTGCCGAAAACTGAAAAATAAATATTGAAATTCTCTCTCTCTCTCTCTCTCTCTCTCTCTCTTTAAAAAAAAAAAAAGAGATGGGACCTTTAGAGGTGATTAGTCCATCATGGCTCTGCCCTCATGAATGGCTTAATGCTTTTAGGAGTACTAGTGTCATTATAAAAGTACAGGTTTGTCCTCCTTTTGTCTTCCTGCTTGTCTGTCCATCTGTCTCCCTCTCCCTCTCTTGGCCTCTGTCTTCCACAATGGGATGTAAGAAGCCCTTGCCACATGTCAGTGCTTTGATCTTGGACATTTCAGTTTCCAGGAATGTGAATCAATGAGCTTCTGTTTGTTATAAATTACCAACTTTCAGATATTCTGTTATAGCAGTACAAACTGGGCTAAGACATTCTTCTCACCAGTTGTCCAATCACCTGCATTTTAGCTTCTAATCCCTACTAAGACTTAGAGTAAAGCCCAAACTGCAGTTTGCTGAGACTGCCATGATAAGAAAAATTGTAGAATGATTTCTGAACTAGAATTCTGATTACTAATAACAGTTTACTCATGAAACCCAGAAGTCAAAGATACATTCAGTTTTCACATAGCCTAGTTGTGCCAGGGCAGTAGAGTATGTTGCTGAATGACTAAAGAAAGTGCCTGGAGACAGCATGCAAGACATAAGATTTATTGGGGAAAGCTTGTAAGAAATCAGTGACTGTTTCAAAAGGAGCCCATTGGTGACAGGCTGAACTCCTAGCATCTCCATCCTCCATGGTACCTTGTGAAGCAATACCTCTATCCCCCATGACACTGCTCCAGAAGAGAACACCTCTGCCCCTCACATTTTTTTATCTGGTGGCAGCAGGCTGAACAAGTGACATATTTACTTGCTACAGTGCCCTCATCTCCACACCAGTCCCCATTCAAGAGTGTGGTTTTATATATGAGGTTAAGAAGTGGTAACATCATCAGCATTAGCTGCTTAGTTTGCTTGTATGACCAGCATCCCAAGGAGCAGTGGTCCTGAAGTGTGTGCAAGAAAGTAGCTATCTGCAGATACCACTAGCTTGCCCTAGCTCCCTGTGTGCATAAGGAAGTCAGTGTCCAAGACAAAGCATACCTAGACATTCCATCCCAGACTTGCTCTCATTGTTCCCTTAAATTGGCTAAGTTTTAAGGAACAGAAAGGGGACATTCAGGAACATGATATGTACTGCCCCCTTTTCTTTAAGGATGATGCAGCAGGTATGCATAGGATTAAAGTATACAAAAAGTAGAAGTACAGATATTGAGGAAAGAAGCAGTGGCACGTGGCTTGAATGTTGTATGTGTCTGCTCCATTATTTAACGTCTATATTTTTACTTTTTGTTGTAATAAAGGTTTTGATTGCTAAGAAGAGAACTTTGACCCTATCCTGAACAAGGGAATTTATGATGAATATAAAAAAGTATTTGAGTAGTTTTGAGTTATCCAAAGATAGCAGGAACATGAAACTGGAATGTATATAACCAAATTGAAGTTACTGCAGCAATCTAATGTAAAATAGTGAACGCCTAAACCAATGATGTATTCTTTTTCTGTAAATGGCAAGATTATAAATATTTTGGGCTTTTCAAACCATATGGTTTCTGTGGCAACTACTCTCCTGACTGCCTATTTATCAAGAAACCAGTCACACCTAATATGTAAATGAATGAGCCTGGCTCTGTCCCAATAAAATTTATTTACAAAAACAGGCAGAGGGGCTGCAGTTGGCCTTCAGGTCATAGCTTCTGGACCCTGGTCTAAACTGTAATGGTAACATAGGAATGGAAAGAAGTAAACAGTTAAAGATACTGAAAACATATATTAGATTCTAATATCTGCCTACATAAGAGATAAGAAGGAAGGAGCCAGAAATTTAAGCAATACATCAGACCTTGAAACTACACTGTGGAATTTGTCAACATAGAGATGATAATGGAATTCAAAAAAGGTACTTGTTGATGGAGACAAATGGAAGGCTTAGAGTGGGCTAGAGACTGGTCTCTGGGATGGTGGTAATATTCTATTTCTTAATGTGGGTGCTGATTACACTGGAGTGTGTGCTTTGTAAACATTTATGGAATTTATGAAGCTTCACAATCATGCCTTTGACTTTTATTTGTGGTCGAGTTCAATAAATATTAAGGAGATTTAAAGAGGAAGTAAAACCAGCCAGAGAACAAAGGAATCATGATTAGAGAAGTAGAAGAGCCAGAAGCATGAAATATCACAGAAATAAAGAGAGCGTCAAAAGGTAGGAACTAATTGGCAGCACCGAAATAGGAAGCAAGTTTAAAGTGAGGATGGAGAATTGGGCTTCAACCCAACTAGGATGAAAGAGATGATCTCCAGATGGTAGCTTTCACAGAGTGGTTCAGTTGAAAAGTAGACTCCAGATTTTTAGGCAGAAAGGAAAGGGTAAGGAAATTGAATAGTTTATTATTATTATTATTTTATTTTTTTCTTGTGGTACTAGAGATTGAACCCAGGGACTCAGGGGCATGCCACCACTGAGCTACATCCCTAGCCCTTTTTATTTTTTATTTTGAGACAGGATCTCAAGTTGGCTTCACACTTGTTATCTCCCTGCCTTAGCCCCAAGTTGCTGGAATTACAGATGTGTACCACCACACCTGGCTTGAGTCATTTACTTAAGGACAATGGCTGAAAAAGAAAAGACAAAGCAACATATACTGAAGGGGAAAACAAAATAAGATAGGGGTTTTGTTTCTTAGCATTTTTAATGAGAAATATCATGTGTGTTTGAGAAGAGGGGCAAATAAGCCAGGTGTAGAAGATTGATGATGTTAATGAGAGACAGAGAATATATGGGAAAAAATTAGCTACACAGGAATAACGTCTACCTCAAAAAACAGATGGACTATATAATCAGAATGGAAAACATGATGAATGAAGATAAAGAGCTAGTGAGAAGGCTAAATCTACTCCATGGTGGTCTAGTCATCTGCTGGGTTACAGTTTTGTTTGTGGATGGTGATTTGGGGTTGAAGGAAGAAGGAAAATTTCTACAAATTTAGGAATAAGTTAGTAAAAACTGATTGGAGATGATTGTTTTAAAGAATAAGATGTAATTCTAGGTCTTCCCCACAGAAGGTCATTCAATGATCGGGCTGACACCCTTACAAAATAACCACGATGGTTTTTCTTAAATGAATGTGATTATTTGGAAGTACAAAGAAAACATTTCTTTATATTGATTATAGGATAACTACCACTTGTTTGAAAAATACATGTTGATATTGCAACTTTTCCCTTTAGTATACTTTATTTTATAAAAATATTGGTATTACAAAGTTGAAAAAGCAATCAGGCACATTTAATTTATCAAACCAAAGATTCTAATATTAAAATAAAAATACTAGGCTGGTTCAAATTGGTAGAGGAATTCAATCAAATAAAATATATTTATATAAACAATCAAATATTCAGTGACAATTCTTCATATAATCTTAAAGAGTATTATATTATATCATACAATATCAAAATCAGATTCCTAATTTTAAAGACTGTTTGGATGTTTATTTGTTTTCATCACTTGTAATTCACTTTGAAAATATGCCAAACTCTTCAAGTCCAGTAAAACCAAGACCATGAAGTAATAAATAAAAATCAAATCACTTTGTAAAATTGCATTATAGGGGTATAATTGGATACACCTAACTGCTTCATACTGATACTTAATAAACATTTTTTCACATTGCAATATAATTATCAGTCCCCACTGAACTATGTATGCAAAATTGATGAAACAGTTGAGCCTTAATGAACAGAGATATTTGCATTTCATTACTAGGTTGTATAATTCTGCTCATAAACTTTATGAAACAATTTTAATGATCAATTCATTGCAGATGAAAGTGAAAAAATTATTTTAAAAACCTATCCTGAATTCTTTTATTCCTCAGCAATGTTCAATACACTTATTTCCCCTCATTTCAATCAAGTGGATTGAATAAGGGTAAGATTACAAATTTAAAGTTTTATAACGCTAACAATTACTCTCTTAGCCCATGAAAGGCTTATCAGTCAGCTGGATGAAGGCAGCTCTTTAAAACAGGCACACATTTAAGTAACTTCTAACAGTAATAAACCTCAAATTATTTTGATTGGCATTAACTCTTATGATAAAGATAGACACTATTTATATCTCCTGGGTCTTGCACTTCCATACTACCACTGTTGAATGTGAAAGATAAAAATGACTATTATTGAATTTTTTTGTTGTTGGTTTATTTTGTTTTCATTTAAGGGAGAGTGCCATCCACCACTTT
Source organism: Marmota marmota marmota (assembly GCF_001458135.2). NCBI lineage: Eukaryota > Metazoa > Chordata > Mammalia > Rodentia > Sciuridae > Marmota > Marmota marmota. The sequence continues at coordinate 21,289,274 of NW_025999900.1, forward strand.
GCTGCCATCATAACCCCAAAGGTAGAGGAGTGCCAAGGTTATTCTGATTGGGATTTATATTCTAGGAATAGAACTCTTTTTTCTTGATTAAAGTATATTAATTATTAAGTCCTTTTCCTTCCTTTCTCATCACAGAGAAGTAGGTAATCTGTATTTCTATATAGTGCCGACCCCCAAAATAAATTTCAGTGGTCAGTGTAAATGGTCAGTGTGTTTAAGCAGAATACTAGAAACTGGCACAAAGTTCTATTTCTCAGTCTTGTCTTTGGAAGGCGTGTTTTCGTGGGTCTTTTTAAAATTTGGAGTCTTAAGCTACAAACTAGTGGCAAGCACACAACTAGAGCAGGCACACAACTTCATGTTTTAAGTGCACTTATGATTGGAGAAGGTGAGTCTTCCTTAATCTCTGAACTCAAACACATTGGAATGTGAGCTTCAACTTCCAAATGATCATCTAATAGCAATTTGTACATAGCGATAAAAAAATGATACAGATTCTTTTGAGTATAATAGTTCCTTGGGTTCATTGCTTAAATTTATAATATCTTATTAATGTCTCTATTAATATCATCCTATTCCATTACTCTCAACCTGATATTTATGGAAACAAAACAAAGACATAAGGTTATTGGGATTTCTTTATACAAATATTTGTGTTTTCAATTTTAGGATTTAATTTATGATTATTGAAGATTTCTTTGGGAAATGATACTCTCATTAGTGTCATGAAACACTGAACAAGAATTAATGTCACTTTCAAAGCTACATATGAACAAATACAAAAAAGTATAGTGTAAATGAAGTTGATGTGGGTAAACTGGACAGAGTTCAAGGAGGAAATAAAAATTATAAGTTAATGATTTTACTTTCTTTTCAGATTCTTTTTTGTCAGCAGGATTATTCCTATTATATTTTATCTTCTGTACATGAATATTTATAATTTTCTTTCCTTGATATCATATACAGTTTCATTCAAACCCATGGCTATGGTTGCCATGCAGGTGGAGAATACTCTCAAATGTCCTTTCCCTGAGCTCTGGTTGTATAACTCTTTGTAGGACTTCAGCACATAGGTATCTTAATTTACACTCTTGTTCAGATTCTTTAGCAATACACATGAGGCTATCTATTCATTATTTCTTATTTCCTAATGTTCCAAATGCAACTCTCAATTCCATATCTTATATTCCAATTTTAATTCATTGGAGAATTTGAATATACCAGGTAATTTCATAGTCTGATGTGTAACAATCCTTGGGTATGGAAATTACCTCCTCATCTTTTAGTTCTTTTCTCAAATGTGGCTTCTTCTTTGACTTGTAGAAATATCATCATTTTTGTTGATGCCCTTTTTGATGTCCTAACTCTCAGATTTTATACAAATATATATGCTAACTAATGTCATGCTAGGTTTTGTATCTGTATCCTCCATTTAACTCAAAATTTCTTCAGAGCAGAAACTATACCTGAAGTTTCTGTACCCTTAGTGCGTATTCTCTAATAAGTACTCATTAAATGTGTGATAAATGATTGATTGGATAAGGCACATACAATTCTCATTGGTATTTTACTTCTCATCATCTGAGGGAGTTACCTATTCTTGTTATTAAAAAAAAAGAAAACAAACTTTCTTCTAATTAAAAGTAGTCTATTCTAGGGCTGGGATTGTGGCTCAGCGGTAGAGTGCTTGCCAGGCATGGGCGGGACCCGGGTTCAATCCTCAGCACCACATAAAAATAAAGGCATTGTGCTGTGTCCATCTACACCTAAAAAATAAATATACATTTTTTTTAAAAAAGTAGGCTATTCTCACTATAGTGATCTATGGAGGATAGACTGGTGCAGCCATTGTAGAGAGAAATCATGCTTAATTAAATGGCTACATGTCTTCTTTGCCCTCCAGCAACCTTTTTCCTGGATATATATCATAGGGATATTTTCAAAAACATCAGCTTGGGAGCATGGGTTGGAAACTTCCTCATAATGTTATCTGTGTTAGTGAGGTATTTTAGGCCATAAATCTATCCATCACTAGAGAAATGGATAAATAAAATAATATAACTACTAACCAGCATGCAGAAGCAATGGATATACATCCAGAAATATGGCTTTCAAGATTTAGTGCTGCTATAAGTTACAACTCAGAATTATATCTACAGAGTAATGTCATTAAATTAAAATACATGCACAAAACAACACAACTCACAAAAATATATACCTATAAAAGCTACATACCAAACATATATTTTCCTGTAAGGGGAAGAGGAATGAGAAAGAGGTGAGTGAATTAAATGGATTAAATAAATAAATAAATAAAATTAGAGGAGTGGACTGGTCAACATGGCACATGAAGCAATGCAGATGATGATTAGTTCCATGTTCTCAACCTGAGTGAGGTGCCTCCACCCACACACGTGAAAGAAATTAGAATATACGGGAAGTAGTATAAAAGAAGTTTTATGTTGTTTTTAGAAAATGTACATGACCTAATAGAATAATCTGGCCTAAGTAGAAGCAGAACTCTAGAATATAAATAATCATGGAAACAATTAAATTGTCAGAGAATTAGCTCCAAAAATTATCCTTTATTTATTTATTTATGTGCTTGACCACTGAGCTATATTCTCAGCCATTTTATTTTATTTTATTTTTTTTATTTTGAGACAAGGCCTGGCTAATTTATTTAGGCCCTCGCTAAATTGCTGAGGCTGGCTTTGAATTTGTGATCTTCCTGTCTCAGCCTCCTAAACTGCTGGGATTATAGGCATGTGCCACCATGCCTGGCTGATCTATAATTTAAGTAAACATTCTAGTGAATTTTAAGGACCCAGATAATTCACATACTAATTAAATTATTCCATAGGAGAGAAAAAAATCATTTTTATTCACTTTATGTAACACTGATACCAAAATCCAATAATTTTGGAATAAAGAAAAAATAGTGTGATAAATTGCCTGTCTCCATTTTTGATGTTTGAATGCTGACAGATTTCAAGCCCTGTGCCTTCCTTTCCTTCTTGCTCAACATTAGATAACACTCCCCAGGAACTTGAGCCAAGTAAGTGCTTGCCTATGAGCAAGAAGATTCACCCAGGCCCTACCCTGACCACAGCAAAAACCTCCCTTTTCTCAGAGTCTTTCCAGGTCAGCTTTCATGCCTGTGTTGGTCTCCCCAGAGTCCTTTTCTCTTAACAACAAAGCTTTTATTTCCCCTTCTTGCATGTGTAGCATTATCAGTCTTGATATCTGAACCAATTTTAGTGGCAGGAGGTTTGATTCCACCCTTCATAAGGCAACTAAAAAAAAAAAAAACCCTTTCTTGCTTTGAGACTAGACTCTACTGCTTGCTGGTGAGCATTTAATTGAGCTGCTGCCTCCTGTAGTGTGTGTTTGAGTTGTGTTTCTGCCTCCTAGTAAGCTTGCATTTTGAGTTCTGTTGTGCTATGATGCATTCTTTGAGTCTTACCAGGACTGTTGGAGATTTAACTAATTATGTTGGAAGTTTTGATAGTTAACCTTTGTGGGCAGAAGTATGAGATTTGAAGTGTTACTTAAAATGGCCCTGGGTCATATGTCTTGGTGTGGACCTCTCTGCATATCTCAATTCTAACATAAGTACTTACTTACTCTAGGCTTGTGGAGCAACTCACCTTGTAACCACTGGTTGCCTGTCTCAATCAGGCCTTGATGATGCACCCCCTTCCCTGCCCCAAAGTATGGGCCCATTTGTAGTTTATTCATGTTAGGAGGAGTATCACTGTGCTGTGTACAGAGGTCCATATTCCTAAATTCAGAATTTACTAGGACCCTGGGAAACCTTAAAATGTCTCCACTGCTGCTATTGCTGCCACACCCTCTTGAGCTACCAGAAAGACCCTGATCCTCAAGATAATATGGAAAGAACTTTCAGGATACTGTATCACTTAGGCTTCTATGAAAAGTGATGTTGAATTATTTGTCTCACACCTTTTATAAGGTCCAGTGGAACTGATGAAGACTATGAGTTCTATTGAGTATTGTAGCTTATCAATATAGCAAGTGGTAATGCAAATCCAGGGTCCCTAAACTAATAGAACAAAATTCACTATGGGGAAGGCTCCTAACTCTAAATATAAGCAGGATAGACAGAGCCCCATTCTTGCCTCAAGGGTAGGGGGCATGCATCATCAAGGCCTGATGAGACAGGCAACCAGTGGTTACAAGGTGAGTTACTTCACAAGCCTAGAGTAAGTACTTATGCTAGAACTGAGATACTCAGAGAGGTTCACACCAAGACATATGACCCAGGGCCACTTTAAGGAACACTTCAAATAATATATCCAGTAGCCAAAAACAAAAATAAAACAAACACAAAATCTGTTCATATAGCAGGAGGAGACAACTGAAAGAGGGGTTTAAGATTTGATCTAACTGGAAATAAAAATTTATTAAAAATACAAAAGAAAAATAAGGGTGTCTGTTGGCTATTGTACCTCTAGAACAATTTCTAAATTAACTTTAACATCTGTTGGGATGCACCAAGTTGTGAAACCCTCATGGCCAAAGTTGATACTAAGGCTCAAACTAAATTCAATTTTTCCCTTATACTTCTAAGGTAGTTTCTGAAAATTACTAAAATAGAGAATAAACAGGTATGCCTTACCCTAACCATAGAAATATTGCTTGCCTAAATTCCTCATGGTCATAGTGTCACTTGTTCTAAAATATTCCAAATGAGTATGGATTTTTCGACCCAAAGAGAAATGTTTTAGTTACTTTTTTTTTTTTTTTTGT
>NW_025999900.1:21294071-21317060 GCF_001458135.2 Marmota marmota marmota
CTTTTTTTTTTTTTTTTTGTCGCTGTGACTGAAAGACCTGAAAAGAACAACATCGAGTAGGAAAAGTTTATTTGGGCTCAAGGTGTCAGAGGTTCAGTCCATGGTGGGCCAACTCCGTAGCTCTGGGCTTCTAAGATAAGGCAGAATGTCATAGCAGAAGGGAATGGTAGAGGAAAGCAGCTCAGGACGTAGTAAATAGGAAGCAGAGAGAGCTGCATTCACCAAGGACAAAATACAAATCCCAAAATCACATCCCTTAGTGACCTACTTCTGCCAGTCACACTCCGCTTGTCTATAGTTACTGCCCAGTTAATCCACATCATAGCAAAATATAAAAAGAACTAAAGGAAAGTGAAAAATAAACTAAGAACATTTGTAATATACATAACAACATACATATATAACAAGAAGTGATTATGTGTGACTTACAAAGCTCTTTTATAAAATATATGCACATAAATTAAAAAATACACAAAGTAATGAAGAGAACACTCAAAAGGAAAAAATGAAAATAAGCCATGAGGACATGACAATACCTGTTTTAACTAATAGAAATATAAATTAACATCATAATGTGATGGTATCTTATTGGTTCAAATTGGTAAATACAGAGAATTGCTTTGGCCTTTGTGTTGACAGATGGGGATTTTGATCTGCTACCTTCTTAAAGGCTATGTATTAGTCAGTGTTCTGAGAGAAGCAGAACTTACATCATGTGAATGCGTGTGTGTGTGCATGTTCATCATGAGGAATTGGGTTGTAGGATTTGGGAGATGACAAGTGCCAAGATTTGCAAGCTGATGAGCCAGGAGAGTCAGTGTTGTAGTTTTACTGCAAAGGCCAGTTGCTTGGGACTGAACTAAAGATCAGGAAAAATCAAAAACAAAAATACAACAATGTCCCAGCTCAAAGGCAGTGAGGTTAGAGAAATTCCCTTTTGTTAATGAAGTGGGGGTGAGTCTTTTTATTCTATCGATTTTTCTAATTTAATAAGGTCTACCAACACCAGGGTAGATAATCTGCTCTAATTATTCCACCAATTTAAATGTTTAACTCATCCAAAAATACCCCCAAAGGAACAACAGAGTTTTAATGTTTGATAAAATATCTGGGTACCTCATGCCCTGGTGAAGTTAACATCATGTAAACCATCACAGTATGTATGTGTCTGCATATGCATATTTGCGTATTTTAATATATTCTGAGAACATGTTCATAGTTTGAGCAACCAAATCAATTTGTAATAATTTATTCTAAGGAAATTAACAAGTAGAGATATACTTACTTGAATGTTCTTTACACCACTGTTCACAATAAAAATTAGAAAATATGAAAAGTTCAAGTGCATATAATATGTGTTATGGTTTGAATGTGAGGTGTCCCCCAGAAGCTCACATGTGAAACAATGCAAGAAGATTCAAAGGAGAAATGATTGGGTTTTATAAGCCTCTTAATCCAATCAGTGAGTTAATCCCCCGAGAGGGATTAACTGAGTGGTAACTGAAGTAGTAGGGTGTGGCTGGAGGAGGTGGGAATTAGAGTATGGCTTTGGAGTTTATATTTGTATCTGGCAGGTAGAGACCTCTCTCTCTGCTTCCTGATCATCATGATGTGAGCTGCTTCCCTCCACCACACTCTTCCACCATGATGTCCAACCTCACCTCAAGCCCTGAGGAATGGAGCCAGCCTTCTATGGATTAAGACCTCTGAAACTGTGAGCCCTCAAATAATATTTTCCTCCCCTACAATTGTTCTGGTCAGATCTTTTAGTCACAGCAGTGAAAAAACTGACTAAAATAATATGGTATGATTTTTATTTAAAATTATATACATACATATGGAGATGTTCAGAAGTATCTATACATCATGGTTCATCCCGGCCAGAATAATTTGTAACTTTATTTTTTTGTTGTTTATTGTGTTCATTGATTATTATTTAAAATATGAATTAGATGGTCAATAAAATATTTTTTAAATCCATAAGCTATCATATTTTTACGTTCTGTTTTTCTACTCTGTATCTATCTCTATCCAAGAAATCGAATAAATATTGTGTTTACATATTGCTTTGTTTTTTAAATATTTTAATAATGCATTATAAATTCCATTTAATTAAGTATGGGATTACATCAAACTTTTATAATTTGCATGTCTTTGTTTTATTTATCTAATAACCAGGGTTGAATAGTGTTCGCATTTATTATCCATATATATTCTCTAACCATTTATTCCCTTGTTTCTCCATATATATAAGGCAAAAGAGGGGAATCTGATTCAGTATGCATCTTTACATTGTAAAATTAATCACTTTCATACTTGTAGCTAATATTTATTCCCAATTTTTGGTTTGTGTTTCTCCATTGTTATTTAGTTTAGTGTGTGCCAAATATTAAGTGCTTTAAATATATTGTCTCATTAGTCTTTCTAATAATGATATATCTAAATATCTTTAATCCTATTTTACAGACACATAAATTAAGGCACATGATAAGTACTTTTTCTGGTGCCACATCTAGCACCACAATGTCTACATCTAATCATGCCTCCAAAAACTAAGAAGCTGGTGACTTCCCATTGTCCCAAGGTCCCAGAAGGAGTGGATGACAGGAAGAAGCCACATACAGGAGAATCTAGATATATAATAATAATGATGACAATGTCCTCCATAGATTGAAGCACAATCACCTTGTTGAACTTAATGTGCCTTGAAAAACTGCATCTATAAACCACTTTGACATATCCCTGTACTAAAACAAATGGAGGTTGATAACACGGCTCTATTCTCTTATGTTTTTACTGATTACACATTAAAAGATAGTCATGAATATATATACATGTAGAGTTCGTTCAACACCAAATGCATTCCCAGGCCCTGTTTACTATCACCTGTGCAAGTTTTGAATTGTCAATATAGTAGTTCATTTTTCAGCTTTACTGCATGACTCACATTGATTAATTTCCATCATAGAAAGGGAAGTTTTGCTGTGTACTCACTGCACCAATTTAACAAATTAACAGATGTTAACATTTGATCATGTTTGCTCCTTGTACATATGTGTGTCTATTTTTTCAGCAAGAAGTTAATATCCACTTTATTTTTGCTCTCCAGATTAATTGTCTATCTTCCTGTCTACAAACAACTAGTGTCCAGAGAGGTTGGACCAAAAATCACAGACCTGATTCATGTTGCAGCCCTGGTAGTTTCATCACCAACCCACTCACTCGTTCCCACATCTATCTTTTCTTTTTTCCCAGTTAAATAGTAACTCCTTAGGACAAAAATCTAGAATGAACGATGTTACTTTCTTTGGAGGAATTGTTTAACTTGCAGTTAACAAAATATAGAAAAAGCCATTAATAACATTTGGTAGCTGGGAGGGAAATGAACAGTGTAAAGAAGGGTCCAGGAAACTTGTCATCTAAAATAGCAATGTATTTGTATAGCCTCTGTTGTTTAAAATGTGTTTCTATTTTTATGTTTCGAATTTTCCTGGCACATATAGTGAGAAATTAATTACTAACATGTTGGCAAAAAAGTTTCGGTTTCATAACAGAAACTAAAAGAAGGAACATCTCCTTACATTACTAGAAACATTTCATTCTGCCTAACTGCATTACACAGTGATGATTTTAAATTTCGAGAAAAGAAAGGAAAATATGATAATACAGTCCTAAGAATAATTGAATTGGTTTATTATTACTTTTTTATACAGAAGAAGTAAATTATCTATACATTTTTAAAAGCATAAAAACAAAGAAATTTGCCCTATACCTCTTTGTATAAGTCAAAACCATAATAACTAGCCTTTGTTTAACAGTTTTTTTTATTTTTTATTTAATTTATAACAGGATTTCCTCAAAGAACTCTGTGCTTCTTGGATGTTAATATCATATTAGTGGAATCTTTGAACAAAGGGCATCGATCATCTATAGGGAAAAAGTGGATAGGTGATAGTAGTTACTTTTTAAAGACTAATAATTGAAGTAGGGTTTTTACTCTATATTGTTCTTGTTTAGGCAGAGACTGGTCTAGAAATATGGTACGGCTTTGGGATTTTTTCTTCATTCATTCATTTAGTCATTTACTGAGCATCAATCAACCAGGCTTTGTGCTATGTGGTATGATAACAGGTATTGGACTAAACATAGATATATGAAGGCAAGAGAAAATTTATGCCCTCAAATTATTTATCTTATGTAAAACAGAGGATGCAGATGGACAATTATATTAAAAATAAATTCAGGGAATTTTGGGAACACATAGAGGGGTTTATTTTCAGAATGAATGATGAAAGGACTGACTGAATGATGGAAGACTCTGCTGAAGATTGGTGTGTAGCAGTTTCTCTAATTCCAAATCATTTGTCAAGATTCTCCAGGGTCTGTACTTTGCTGAGATCATAGATCCAAGTGTCACAATGGTATCAATTTATAATCTCTTTTTTCTAGAAGATTTTTATCAGAGGAGAGATAGACAGTTGTTATAGCTTAGTTTAGGTGTCCTCCAAAAGCTCATGTGTGAGATGATGCAAGAAAGTTGAGAGGTGAAATAATTGGGTTATGAGAGTTTTAACCTAATCAGTGCATTAATCCACTGATAGGGATTAAATGGGTGGTAGGCAGGTAGGGTGCTGCTGGAGGAGGTGGGCCCATGAGGGTATGCTTTGGGGTATATATGTTGTCCTTGCTGAGTAGACCTTTCTCTCTTTCTCTCTGCTTCCTGGTGCCATGTCCTGACCCTCTCTGTCACACTCCTCTGTCATGAAGTTCTGCTACACCTCAGCCCTAGAGCACATGGAATTGGCTATGTACTGAGGCCTCTGAGACTGTGAGCCCCCCAAACTTCTCCTCCTCTAATTGCACCTCAAACTTCTCTTTCTCTAATTGTTCTTGTCAGGTCTTTTAGACACAGCAGCCAAAAAAGCTGACTGAAACAACAGTGCATTGGGAAGAATGTGAACATTGGAATAACCTGATCAGGGTTCAAATCACAGTGTGTTCCCTGACTGGTGTTGCAACTTTTAACAAATGGCTGCATGTCCTTGGACCTCATTTTCTTTTTTCAAAATGACAATAATAATGAAGTAGTTTGTATAATTAGATGAGAAACATTTAATGTGTTAACACAGTTCCAGGCATTTAACAAACAAATTTTATAAGTCCATGAACATTCATTAGCTAATTATGTTATTCAAAATTTTGAATAACAAAATTCAAAAACTTTAAACCAATGTCAAATAATTTAGTTCTAAAGGCAACATTTTAAAGCAGATCAAAAAACTAGGATGGCAAAAGAAGTTCTTTTTTTTTTTTTCTGTGATTAAATCCAGGGGCACTTAACCACGGGGGCCACATCCGCAGCACCTCCCTTGCCTTTTTTTTTTGTATGTTATTTAGAGACAAGGTCTTACTGAGTTGCTTAGGGGCTCACTAAATTGCTGAGGCTGGTTTTGAATTTGTAATCCTCCTGCCTTAGCTTCTGGAGGTGCTATGATTACAGGCATGTGCCAGTATGCCCTGCTGGAAGTTCTTAAGTAACAAATAGGTTTTATCCAAAAAATCCATGTGTATGTCCATCATTTGAACCACAAAATCACATTTTTACACATAAACAATATTATTAATTAGAAGAACCATCATTACTTGAATGTGTATTTTTGTGTTGGTCTCAGGTAGAATAGGATCCTATTTAACCCCACAACATACAGTGGAAGGCTACCAATTTCTTCCACTCCCTCCTTCACATGTTGCACTTGACTCATTGATGCAGCTGAGTATTAGTGCTGTTTAATCACTTTTGAACCATTTTTGTAAGAGTTCTGACATTGTGGACATGAGCACTGGTGTAACATAGGCGAGAAAATATGAGCAATCACATCTGCACTGGGTGATTACACCATAAATAATATTTTATCAGTCCTTACACTAGACCCTTATAAGGACTTGATAATTGGCGTCATAGATTATTCATCATTTTTGAAATACTATGAGAGCACTCAGGAAAGCCTTAAATAATTTTATTCACATCATTCAATGAATATGTCTACTATGACCTAGCTCTGTGCTAGATGTGAAACATAACTAATAAATAAAGGTATTTTCCAGCTCTGCAATTTCTATAAAAACAACAAGAATAGATGCACTGTACTGAAAATACCTTGTTCTCAGTGTTGGACGGAACTCCAGCCTTTGCTTGGTGGATGAAGACAATATGCAAGTGTGTAGAGCGGTTATTTTGTGAGGACTACAATTTTATTATTGTGTATGGGTGTATGTATGTATGTAGCACTATAGGTAATGTACAGCTAAGTAGAATGAAATTGGTTATTATAGTTTAAATTTGCTTTGTTATTCATCCTTATTTTTTGAATATGATTCTTATTGTTCTTTCTTCAAACTTATAGATATATTCAACTGAAGTATCCTGAGATGACAAGCTATTATTTCATTTAACTGCTGGTATTTGCATCCCTGTGTGTTAGTATTTTCAGAGCACTGTACAGCCAGAAAAATAACACAGGAAAAAAATGGAGGCTAAAGTTGATAAAGACTGAACCTTTTTCACACTTGTGTTCAACTGAATATATTAGTGTTCTCTATGATTGAATCTGTAATAAATAATATTTTAAACTTGAGTTTATAAAATATATTTCTATTAACTAATTTTAGTGTGCATTTCCACATGTTGATATTACTTGTAGGATTTGATTTTCTTTTTTTTTCCTGGACATCTTCTCAAAACCTGAATCAAAAAGAATGAAAACAACTCATTTTCATTGTTGTCTTCATAATTGTCAGTAATAACAAAGACAAGAGTAAGGGCAATAGAGAGGAACTAGAGACCTCTGCAATTTTAGAGGTCTCTGAGAGACCTCTAAACTGCTCTCATCAAAGAGGGCAGAAAATATTTACTAAATGGAACATTGTCAAAGGAAACGCAACATATCAAACCTTAGAATAATTCATCCAAACTCTGTTTTTCCTGGATTTCTTCTAAATGCTAAGAAGTCAGAATTATGGAATTGCTAATATTTATTATAGGTATTACATTAGTTTCAGGTCAATTTGTAAGATTATTTTATTGTTTAGTTAAATATGTATACATATAGACTCATTGAAGCCTTTTGTGTAATATACATACATATAAATATGTTTATATTAGGTGTATATATATCATACAAAATGTATATACATATTATACATGTGTATTTATATAGAGGTAAATTATTATATGTTTCTGCACATTTTATATGACCAGAAGTGTAATTTTACCATGAAAATGAACAAATAGTAAAATTTTAAAATTCTTAGCATTATGAATTTTTTGTTATGACAACAATTTTTAAGATGGCATGTCCCCCTCCCTGCTTCAGCATTTTTCTTATAGAAACATATGACCCCTCTCAGGACAACCTGCTTTATATTGGGATTTTTAGGTAAACATTGTCATGAAAATATGAGACCCCTTCAATGGGTACTTGTAGTAAAAACAGAAAACATTTTTTTAAAAAACATGAATCATTAAAAAGAGACCACAGGGCTGGAGTTGTGGCTCAGAGGTAGAGTGCTCGCCTACTATGCATGAGGCTCTGGGTTCTATCCTCAGCACCACATAAAAATAGAATAAAGATATTGTGTCCACCTATAACTAAAAAGTAAATATTTTAAAAACTACCATTCTTTATAAAAAAAAGAGAGGATACAAATTTTAAAAATACTGAATGATGAAGTTTGAGACAAAAAAAATAAACAACTTAATCCACCTGTTTCATAGGAGTCCTTGTTGGAAATAACAGAAGAGAAGTATACTGTAGAGACCAATTTGGGTGAAAGTCCTGCCCATAATCATCCCTCCTCCTTATAATGCACTGCACATCAGGTTGGATGGTTTAAAATAACAAGCACTTCCATCTGAAAGTCAGATGATTCTGAAGACCTATCTCACACTCCTGTCTGTAACATTGGGCTCCAACTCACTGACCAATGCCCCTTTGTACAGGATTCCTGTCCCCTTACTTCAGGTTCCACTGCATACAGAATGTTTTTGGAAGCACTGACTTCTGAACTCTTCCTTTGTTCACATTTCCTGTGGCATTGTGTTTTTACCTTTATGGGTGATGCATAGAGGGACTTACTGCTTCTAGATATGCCCTAATGGGGCTCTTGCTAAGAGCAGGAGATGATGCTGATGATGGTGATTCTGAAATCTTGAGACAAATCTCAGAAAAATCTTTCTCCAGAGAAGTCTCATGCTTCTCTCCGTGGAAGTAATTCCTTCTTCCTTTCATGTTGCCTTATCAATAGTAATTTATCATATTTAACTTTTGAATCATGCAAATGTTGCTGTGTCCTCTTTGACATTCTTTTATAAACATGGAAATTCCCCAGAGACAAACTGTAATCCATGGGCCATGTACAGTTGTCCCTCTGTGTCAGTTGGGAGTTGGGTCCAGGAACCCTCCCACAGGTACCAAAATCCAGTGACATTTAAGTCCCTTATATAAAATGGTGGACTGTTTGCATCTTACCTACACATTTTCCTGTTAAATCATCTCTAGATTGCTTATAATACCTAACACAATGTGAATGTTATGTAAATAATTATGCTGTATTATTTATGACAAGAAAAAAAGAGTCTGTATGTGTTCAGTATAGATGCAGTTTTTTTCTTTAAATATTTTTGGTCCACATTGGTTGAATCTGTGGGTTTGCAACCCCTGGGTGTGGAGGGCTGACTGTATATGCATCTACATTGGGACAAGTTTTATAGGGTATACATCGTATATCTTTAGTAGGGACCAAGAGCTGTAAATTAAAAACAACACTGATGAAATGGTTGCTAGGCTCCATCTAGATTGGTGAGTCTAGATCAGTTAGATAAGTTTCTAGGGAGAGTAGACAGATTCAAGAAATCTTTTCCTCACTGACTACAGGAGTTTCTAGGCTAAGTGAAACATCTGGGAAATGTTAGTTGGAAAGATAATCTTAGTCAATGTGTTTTCCCTCAGCATGTCTGTAGGAAGCCAGAGGGAGGAGAGGACAGGAAGAGGAGAGGTGTGGTTGTGCAAAGGTTAAAAAAATTATCATAGCTGTATTTCTATGATTCTTACTAGATGTGTTCTTTTAAAATGAAGGGAGATTCTTCTTATGCAAAATTGTAAAAATAAAAATAAATTGTAAAAATAAAAATAAAAGTAACAGGGCATCCAGGAATACCTAAACAAAGCTCACCTATTAAGGGAATGTCAAAGTCATCTGCAATGCTCAAACAGGTAATACAGTTGTGTGAAACAGACAAGGTGAATATTGTGCAGAACAGGTCAGAGCACAGATGCTATATAAAAGTGGCAGCTGCTGCCCAGTTCCAGGTTATTGTTGGCAGGTAGACCTGTGGTCCAGGTGTTGCTAGATTTGCTGGTTTTTCAAAAGAAGTGAGATTTTTTTTTCCCCCTGTGAAATCAACTGCTTTTAAAGAAAAGGTCAACTACATTTTTAACAGTGCATGGTAAAAACAAAAGATGTCTATAGTTCCCTTCTGGATTATCATGACAGATTCAAATATTGCTGTGTATCAATAAGAATTCTTTGGTCTGCAAACCTGACAATGAGCAATGATAGCCCATCTCACCTACAGTCACAGATTTGATTCACTGTCTCAGTGATGCCTTCTAGAACCCTAGCTCTTCCTCTTATCTCTCTTGTTCTCTCATTCTCAACATTTAGCTTTTTACCCTTAGACTTGTTTTCTTCATTATTGAAGCAGCCTCTACCATTTCCTTTTCACACATCCTTATCAGAACAAATGAGAAAGAGCTTTCCTGCCAAGAATGACAAGCCTCCCTCCCCACCCCCCACCCCACCAAACCACATCCAGCAAAGACTAGTTCTCATCTTGTAGGCAGGACAGGATGAAATGCAAGGAAGCCTGGGAAAGTGAGTAGAAGACTTTTAACTTGGAAATAGGAGGTGAGCAAGGTGACTGAGAGTAGATGCTGGGAGGCCCTTAGAGAGGTGTCTGGTATATCACTCAGTCATTATATATTTTATTTCTTTTAATATAGAACTCAAGTTAGTACTCTCATGGAACCACACCAGTAATTTTTTTTTCATCAGAAAGATAATATCATTCCTTAGGAAAACAGTTACAACTCCAAGATTCTAGAAGTTTTTGATGGAAAAGGTTATGACAGCCTTGCTGATATCATTTTATTATTATATCAGACTTTGAATTAATTAGGAGGTAGAATCAGAGAAAAAAATGTTTCAAAAGTCTTTGGGTTCCCAGCACCACAAAAAAACTAAAACAAAAAAAAGTCTTTGGGCAATCTATTAATTCCATCTTTCCCCCTCCACTTTTTTAAAGTGAGTGTTCTGAGAACAGCACTTTACCTTTCTAGGGTTTCTTTACCAAAAACGCATGACCTTGGTCTAACCATTAGAAAAACATCAGAGAAATCCAAATTGAGGGACATTCAGGAAAACAAACAAATAGAAAAATCAACAAAACCCAACTAGTGTTCTTCAAAACTGTCAAGGTCAGTAAGGACAAGAACATTCTGAGACACTGTCACAGCCACTAGGGAACTAATGAGGCATGATGACTTAATGCACTGTAGTATTTTTGATTGGATCCAGGATAGAAAAAGGATTTTGGCAGGGGGAACTAGTGAGATCTGAATGAAGTTGCAACATATAATGTGGTTTCTAAACTCAATAAATTACTATGGGAAGGTGAGATGTTAATAATAGTATAAACTGGATACAGTATATGGAAATTATCTTTGCAACATTTCTGTAAATTGTTTTTTCCTTCAGTTTCTCAATAAGGCTCAGCTCTCAGTAATGCATAAGTTTGGCATCAACTTTATTCTGCAGGAAAACTTTTAATCGATGAGAGTTTATGATTTAGGTCATATTTATTGATAACAAGTACTTTAAGGCAGCAATTTCCATTATCTGTCTAGGTTATTTCATCTTAAGACGTTTTATTGATATTTCTCTTTCCTCATCTTATTCTGTTTTGAATTCCCATAAATCCCTCAGCTGCTCTGTAACTTTTCGGCTTAAACAACAGGTACTGAACTTTATTTCACCTCTCCTCCCTGGGACTCAGTCATAGTCTGCATGCCCTGTAGATTTGCTCATATGCTTGACAGTTTCAAGTGATGGTCTAGAAGAGAAAACCGTTTTTCCTGGTCGGTGTATTTGAACAAAATGACTGGAATCTCACTGGGGTCTTTTGCTTTCTCTCTCTAGTGTCCACCCAAAGAACAGATACTGGAATTTTTTTTTCAATTAGACATTGCAAATTTATAAGGGAAACTACAATTCCCATAAAATAAGGTAGCATCTTCAGTAAGGATGACCTGATATTATTGAACCAGGAAAGAAGACCCAAGTATGGAATTAAATATGGAGTCTAAGTGGTACTAAAGGACTTTTTTAAAATCTCACTTCCTTCTTTAACTGCATACATTATCTTTGTTTCTCTCTAAGAAGGAATATTTCTTTTTTTAACTTATATAGGCATAAGTGAACATCATTGAAATGTGTGGGTAGTCAGAGAATTCAATATATAATTAATAGAAATTACTACTGCAGGCTCCTGAACCCTGCATTTTCTTTCAAAGAATAGTTTCCAATCTTCTGTAAATGGAATAGACATCACTTAAAGAAATCAAATAGAGGCAAAGCTTTTGGGCTTTTTAATCACTATAATCAGACCCAACAAATCAAATTCTTTTTCTGTCATGCACTCAAAACAGGGAATGCATGTTCAGAAGGCACTTTTTCCAGCTTCCTCAGACTGTCCAAAGTTTCACCTGGATAACTGCTCTTACCAGATGAATTGGAGGAACGCTGCCACATGCTTAGAGCCTGCCTGCATCCATGATCTTCTTTCACTTGTTAAAGTTATGATATCAACCTCAAAGAAAAGTTGACATTGTCACATTTTATGCATATTGGGGGGCCAACATATTTCTTATGATGATGATTCTTTTCTCAGTGCACCTTGGGTTGTACTTCTTTGAGATGACAAAGAAGAAAAGGATTTTCAGCAGAGGGTACATCTCTTAAACAAGTTTGTAAGTGGCCAATGATAAGAAATACTGTATGTAGCACCTGACATCTGTGGTAAATCCTGCTAATCTGAACAGATGTGCAAAAGACATTTAAATACATTTTGATTCTCCATATTCCACAATGCCATTCAGTTATAATTTGAATATGTCCAATATTTTGATAAGTGCCATCTTCCCACTCCCTAGGTTCTGGGGTTTGAACCCAAGGGCTCTCTACCACTGAGCTACACCCACATTCTCCCCTTTTTAAAATTTTGTTTTGAGACAGGACCTCAATAAGTTGATGAGGCTAGCCTCGAAATTGCAGTTCTCTTGCCTCAGCCTCTTGAGCAACCAGGATTATAAGAGTATGCTTCTGTGCCTGGCTGGGTATTTAAATATACAATATGCTTACATATTAGCAGGGAAATTAGTGGTCTTAAAACTTGATGATAGGAGCATATAATACAATTTTTGAGAAGCCAGTTGAGCAATATATATTAAAGTCCTTAAAAGCATATGTATTTTGACTCAACAATTTCATATGCAGAAAATTAATTAATCATTAAGGGTATACATAATATTTAGGTATGATAAGAATGTTTATAACAGAATTGCTTATAATAATGAAACATCAGAATAATTTAACTTCAAAAATACAGAAATGTTTAATAAAATATAGGACAAAATACTAAATATTTATTAAATTAATTTAGAAATGACTTACTGACTAGATATTTGTTCATATAAAATATGCCTATAATATGTTAACTAAAATGCAGACTAAAATAGTACTGTAACACACATAGTTTATTTTCTTTAACCTGAACAAAAAAATGAAGTGATGCCAAAACTTGGAAGTTATTCTTCCAGTATAACTAATTGAGAAAATGTAGTAGTGCCAGTAAATAAATAAATTCTTTATCACTCACAACAGCTTTTGAAAGATAGTGATTTGTACTTGCAGGTGAAAATGTTTATTAATTCTGTGGTCTACTTGCAATAATTCAGTGGTCCCTCTAGAGGTCTGATGTTCTGAGGTTATGAATTTTTAATTTACTTCAGAACTTTCTGTATGTTCATATATCAAATCCGTTGGTTTAACTAATTCATGCATGTGTCACCTATCAATTTATTTTTAGCATTAAGTTTCTCTTTTTTATTAGGTGGGCAGGAATGGTTGTTTTCTGGGCTGATTTTTCTCACTTAGAACTGTTATGTCTTTAGAATTGAGGTTCCTTTTTTAATTCCAGTCATGGCTTTTCAAATCTAAAGAAACCTACAGATCCTAGTTCAAGGTTCACCTTCTCCTTCTCCATGTAGTCCCCCCACACCACCATCACACTTCCCCTGATTATGTCCCATTGGATGTCAGGCCCCTTGAGGACAAGGGATGTGCTGTATGCATCTCTTCACTTCCTTTCCCCTCACCTGTCTCATTATCTCATATACATTAATTGTTCAATAATAATTCTTTGAATTAATTGTTTTGCAGTGACACTGGCTATGGGAAACTTGAGATGTCAACTAATTCATTAGAGTCCTCTTCAAGCAACTCCTGGAGGAGGAATCTAATGAATCACAAAATTAATACTATTCATATGTAGTTGTCACTTTAAAAATAACAATATAATTTTTAGAGATGTTTTAATAAAAACAAACAATAAAACTCTAAAGGTATCATGGGTATTAAAATACTATCTATATTTTTGAAATTAATAAAATTGATGTTAACATTTTTTTGGTCTCTGCAAGGAACTTGTCTTTCTAAATATTATGGATGTTGTTTTACAAATCTAAGAGAAGAATCTATCTGCCTTGATAAACTGCAGCCTGTTATTACTTGGGGGAAAGGTCCAATAATTAACTTTACAACCTTTATTCCAAAACTTTCTTATTTGTTATGGTTTTCAGTCCCAAATCACTTATGTTTGAGACCTATTTCAGTATTCACTCACCAAAAATGAAAGTTCAAAAGAAATGAAGGGGGTGGAATCCCACTGCTTAATTATAAAACTCAGAAAAATATGCCCCCAAACCAGTCTGATTTCCTTGTTTTAAAAAATAACAGATGCATAATCACATTTAATTAAATGAGTCCCTTTTGTCTCTAAAATCGTTTCATCATCTGCTTTGCTATCTCACACTTATTTTGTCATTTTTAATTTTGTGTTCTTGCCACTAATGTGCAGTTTCCTTATCCACCAATGTCATCTACCCACTTCCTTCAGAGAGCACAGCCCAATCCAAGTCTCTCGCTAATAACACCATCTGAACAACCTATTATGAGATTCCTAATTTGGCAGACAGGCTGCATTATTTATGTGGAGCTGATAAGGCACAAAACACATGGTTGACTTTCCTAAGGAATTTCACTATTTAACGCCTCCACAAGGCTGGCTGAATCTTTTTAAACATAGCTTTTACTAATCTTTCTTTGTTCCATTTATATTTTTGAAAATGGTACCAATAAATGGAAAGCAGAAAATATATTTGTAGCTTTCAATATGTTTGGCATATTTTATTGGTTCAAATAATATAATCAGATACTTATTGACTCCTGTCAAATATTTTGGCATCTTTCTTACACAGAACTAGAAATTGAAAAAATAACATCTCATTTGCCCTCTCACTTTTTTGTTCCTTGTAGATTTTTCAGGGAAATCCTAAACATTACACAGAATCTTTCTTCCTAAATTGTGACCCTCTCTTCTTCATTTGTTTAAATATGAAGATCGTTTCTTAGAATTGCCATGATAAGCAAATTATAACTCAGTTGTAGTCTCAGGGTTTGCTAAATGCCAAGAAACAATAGCAAATAAAATTTCTGTTTTTAGTTTAAATGTATGAATTTTAACTCTGTACCCTTTTGTATTGCAAAGTGTGATCTTGCCACAAAATGTACATTTGTTTTTTTAGTGTGACCACTTTGGCTAATTTAATTTTCAATAACTTGTGTAGTTCATCTTCTGTTTGGATGAACTACAACCTCACTTTTATAAATGGTATAGCCATTAGTATATGCCTAATTCATTTTAACCTCTTTGGCTTATGAAAAATTTAAGTATGAATTTTCCTATATTTAATTGCTATAGTTATCTGTGTATTATAGATTTCTTTTTGGTTGAATGTTAAGTATCTTTTAAAGTTAATTTTAGATAAACTATACCATAAATGTATAATTCATGTCAGTTCCATTGTCAATTACTAACTTTAACTCTAAATAAAAAATTTATAGACACTGAGAAAATCTGATATTAAGAATAATGGAATAGGAATTTGTGCTTTACTTTTTTATATGGGGTTAAGAACATCACAAATGGCATGGTAAAGGAAAGCTGGGAACCCTTGGTTTGAGAGGGAAGAATGAGAGAATGTGTTTGTAGAAAGATAAATCTAAGGGGTTAATTTGTTAAGAACAAGATATAGTTCAGTTCAACTCACAACAGGCTAGTATGCTCAGATGATGAAACTAAAATATATGTGGAGGTATATGATTTGTTTTTCTAGTTAGTTTTAAATGAAATATTTCAAACTAGGCAAAACTGTAATAATACCCACCCATGTACTTAGTTTGCAGATTTAAAAATTTTAGCTTTATTCTGGTTGCATATGATTTCTCTCTCTCTCAAAATAAATTTTTATAATTGCATCTAAACCCTAATTATTTTTTATTTATCCCCCAATATAATCAAACTGAAGTTGAGTATAAAATCCTCATTTTTATATTTTAAACCCCTTTCTATTTTTCCTCTGTCCATAAGCAATATATACAATTATTGTCAATTTTAAATATATATGTATATGTGTTATATATAATGCAGTCCATATATATATATATATATATATATATATATATATATATATATATTTCCTTTGAAACTTTCTTGATTTTTTTCACTGAACATTATGTTTTGGAAATTTATCCAGACATATATTTTAACTACCATATAGTATTTCAAGATGTGAATAAACTCTACTAGCATATCCATTTCCTTACAGATAGGTTATGTCTTATGTATGTATGTATGTAGGTAGGTAGGTAGGTATGTTAGTACAGCCATGAACAGCTTTGTTGATTCTGGTTTAGAAACATTCAGACATCAGGGATAGAGGATTTCTCCTCAAGAGACAGTCTGCTATCTAAAGGAACATCAAAATACTATTCTGTGCATTCCTGTTTCTGTTTGAATTTCCATTTTAATTTCATCAATGCATTCCTTGGGTAGCTAGGTCCATATTAAACTGTCTGCCAAAGGTGAGGACCACATATTTTCCAATTAAGTGCCACAATGCTACTCTAAGTGGTTAGAATTATAACCAAGAAAAATGAGTTTTCTGAAAGTTAATGCTCTATAGCATAATAGAAAGATATCTTCTCCTAAGACAAATCCACTGCTTCAGGCACCTTGTATTTTTATATATTTACACTCTACATTTCCTACTTTATGACTTGTAGTGTTAGAAAGAGAAAAGAAAACATTTTTTTCTTTTCTATTTTAGTTGAGGTTTTATAGTATGCAGCACCAATAAAATTTGTGTCCATTAAGGTGTGTGATAAAGCAAAGGAGTTACAATGGTTTACTTGAGAGACAGAAAGTTATTTGATAATGAAGGTCATTTAAAGGGCTAAGAAAAATAAGTTGGCTTCAGGTGATTTTATGCCATTTTATTATAGTTGATATTAACAAGAACAAACATTCATATAACTGAACTTTTTTTCCATGGGTTAAATTTAAGATATCTTCAACTTCATTCTCATACATTCTTCTGCATTACAGAAAAAAAAATGTGTTCCATCTGTCCGTCACACTGGCTCACTGGCACTGGGTTGAGAAGGCTGTTAGAAACTCCAAATCGATGGACACCACCTGCCCTTGTGCTTAGAGAGAACAGCCCTGTACCTTTTATGATACAGGGAAAATTTTGAGTAACTGACTAACCATAAAATTTGCAGTTAAATTCCAACCACCTTTCAGTATCCTGTGGATCTGCTACATGCACTCCATCCTTTCCTGTGCAATTCAAAATATAGATTTTGAGAGCAGTAGGAATAAGATCAGATTCCTCAGTGTGTCCTTTGTTGTACAAACAGTAGAGAAGGCATCAAGGACCTCAATCTAATCTGGAAGGATGATTTTTTAAAAACAAACTTTCAATTAAAGGCAATTACTTTTGCCATATTGGAAAGATATTCATTAAGTGGTGATGGCACTAAGAAGTCCCATGGCATAAAACAAACTTCAGAGGAAAGGAAGAAGAAGGCTCATGGGTCCCCTGATAGGGAGGCACCAAATGTTAAGTTTCCTTTATCTGTGAATAACTGTGACTACTGAAGTAACGGGGGTTTTATTTTAGTTGTTACAGTAAAGATTTTCTTGGTCTTAACATCTGTGATTTCCTTAAGTATACTCAGGGCATAGGAAATCTTTAGAAATGTTCTGGATGTTATTCATACTTTTCAAATCTATGGTTGGAAATTTATTATGTATTGGAAATTTATCCAGACAGATATACTCAAGTGTCATAAGAAATTAATTCATTTATTATAATGCTTATTGCAAAGAAATACTGAGTAGAGTGAGGCCAATGACTGTCTTCACAAATGACTGACTCCGGGCAGAACTTATTTATAAAAGCATAAAAGCTCATTTTATAAAAGATTCTTAAGAGATAGCATATTGGGATAAAACACAGATGTACATTTAGTTACTAAAATCCCTACAGTTTTAATTTCTTCTTGTGTGGATCATCCTGGACAAAATTCCTGCCTTGAGAGGAATATTGTAACCTTTAGAGTAAATGCCACCCTTCCCAAGCTCAATAGGAGTCACTTGTCAGCTTTGAGCATCTTACTCCCAGGCTTCAGGCTGAACAGGCTTCGGGCTGAACATGCTCTGACCTTCTGACTTGACAGATGAGCTTAGTTTCTCTCTGGTGCCTTATTTCTGATCATCATATGATCAGAAATAAGCTATGACTGTCAACATTCCAATAAGTCATCAGAGTTCAAGAACTCCCCTAGATGGTGCCAGGTATAATTACCCTACTGAGGAATAAATGAATAAAGGCATGTAAAATGCTTAAAACTATACCTGGCACTTCGTAAATGGTTCATGTTATTAGAACTCTTCGATACTCTCAGTGATTCCCAAAACACTGAGTTGGATCAATGAAGTATGCTTTGGAAAGAAATATAGTAAAAATATTCCCCACACTGATCCTGCCACTGCCAAATGGGTAGAATAACTTAATCCTGGACAAGCAATGGCTTGGAAATGTGTTTATTCCTAGAGCTATAAATGTATGTTTGAATTGTTCTGAAAAATCAAAGCAATGCGAACATATTTGTTCATTCTCACAATGGTTGGCAATCTGGGTAGTGAGGGAAGATGTTTTTTTAGTTTTGGAAGTTGCAAGATAATGGAGTTTCTAGCCCAGCAGTTTTTATTTCAGAAACTCTGTACAATTTGCACGTGTAAAAATAGTCCTTCTGCTATTGAATCCCAGAAGGGCTGAATTTCAGCAGTACCGGCGGCTCCATAGAAGTGCACAGAGAGAGATTGTTCTAAGAAATGAGCTCTCTGAAAATGTCACAACATTATCCTGCAGCACGGTCATCTGCTGATGATTTTTCACGTTGTGTCTAGCCTTCCTAATACCAAGACTCTTTAAAATGCCAAAGATGCCCCTCCAAAAATACACATGAATCAGTCATTTGCATTTGTTCATAAAGTTCTCGCCTTTTGAAAGAGCATTAGGTCTGAGACAAGGGCGCCTTTCTGTCTTTTTTCACTGAGAACCACTCATGCAGAACACCATAAAGTTTCCCTAATTTATTTATGTGAGTTCATCGTGAGGCACTGCTCCTTCCACACTTTGAAAGACTGAAAATCTATTAAGCACTTAAATATCAGCTGTCCTGCTCCCTGATGTTTTATATACTATGTGGAAGAATATTGTGATTAACTAATGCTTTCGTATGGTTGGCCCTATTTGGTCACAAATGGAAATCCATTTTCTCTTCAGCTGATCATTGCCTTTCCACACTTCTATTATTTGACTTCTACTGGAGGAAGATTTTCTTTTTTTCATGTTCATTTTAATCATTGCCAACATAGCTCCTTCTGAAAACCAACTGGCTCTCTTTCGGCTTTAATTATTACTTCCTCCTTTCTTTCTCTCATTGATTTCTTTCTTGATATTTCTCTTCCCCATCACTTATTTGATGATAACTGCTCCATTATGGAGGGCTGATATTCGTGGACCTGCGTTCCATGTCCCATGCCCTGGGCATAGTGCATCAGGTGCAAAACTTCATGGCTCTGCTCTTTCTTCCTGAGCAGAATTGGGGTCCTTTCAGAACAGAGCAGTCCCAGACACTTGTATGTTGTCTAGGGTGGATGTCTGGATCTCTACTTTTAAGAGCAGAGATGGTGCTGAGGCTGACACTTCCAGAGTTGGGTGAGGGAACAGTCAGGAGGAATAATGAAATCAGATGATGAGTTTCCTGTGGTACAGACTAAGACTCAGACCATGCACTGAAATTAAGAGGCCAGCAGAATAGAGACCAAGACTCAGGTTGGGTAGGACTAGACACCTCTCAGGATTTGTGGGTTTCCTTGGGATCCCTCAGGCAGTTTGGGGCCCTGCTGTGGGTACTATCAGGGAAGTGAACTGATGTGCCCTTCTTTCAAGGCCTGAAATGAATTGTGCTTTGGGATGGGCCCAGGGGATTCGAGATTGGACTCATATAGAGATTGGCAGCCAGCAGGCAGGCTGTCTGTAGGACAGACACTTTTCCCTATGAAATCTTCTGAAATAGAATATTCTGGGTCATGAGTCACTCACACCAAAATTTTGAAATGTCAGCAGAGCAAAGTTCAGCATTTGCCTGAGATCTGTTCCTGAAAGGTAGTCACAGCTCCCTCCGGAGGATTGGGAGTGACTGATAAATTTCCACTGTATTTTTATCCTTGTTTACTCCACTCACATTAACTATTAAAAGCATCCTGTATCATTCAAACTGGAGGACGATAAAGGTGATCGTAAGGATTTTATGAAAATTTGTTATTCATAAAAGTAAATGCTATTTCTTAAATTTTAAGCATTAAATGGTTACTTGATTTCAGGCATAGGAGTTAAAACAAACCAGGAATCTGAAAATAGTAATTTTAATTTGTATGCGATTGTGGGTGTGTCTTTGTGTAATAATTTAGTACTATGCAAAAACTAAGATTTATAGAATTCTGTCTCTATACTAGAAGAGGAAAGAACTGAGACTCTTTTCATATTAACATTCATTCTTCATCATTTTCCCCAGGGTATTTTTTATTTCAGATGGTTCATTCTTTTCAGAACCCATGTCACCTTGGGGAGGTAGACACTCCTTACTGAATCTTATGCAACTCTTTTTCTGGCCATGGAATATTTAAAAGGAGCTCAGACGAGGGAATGAGCACTTTGCATTTTACTGCCTTATGTTCTGCATTTCAAGAATAATCCAAATATCTAAAATGTGTTTGCAGTGAAGCACCCCTTCCTACTTACAGTGTCCTTGAATGCCACTGAATGTATCATCTGTTTTCTAATTCCTATAGCAGAGACTAAATCTAACCACGGTAAGGCTGTAAGACGTAAGCTCTCCCTACGGTAATACTAAGACAAATGCACAGTCATATTAATAATACTGTCCCTGAGGTAGAACTCTCTGCTGGAGTTTATCATGTGTTTAATGAAAGATAGGATCAGACAAATTAAAGTCCATATATCTAATTCATATTAATGCAACTCTTCTTTTAGTCATCTCCTTTGATGGAGAAGCCAAGTTGTACTTCCCCTGCCCCCTCCCAAGGGTCTAAGACAAATGGAGTACTGCTTCTGCCCCAGGAAAGGGAAATTGACTGTTGTTGTGTCATATCAGCATTCTTCTTCTTATTTTTCAAGACAAACATCAGTATCATGTGTATCTTTAGTCTAGAGGCAGCTCAGAGCCCTGGTGAGTGGGCAGACAGGGCAGGAAGGGTCTAGCACACAGAGTGGGGCTTTGTGCTGGCTCTATCATCAGTGATAAAGAAGGTCTAAATTTCCAAAAGCTCTTTAGTGGATAAAGTGGATGAAACAAATAGAACAAAAGCTTCAGTGGATTATTTACAGAGTGCAGCTTACTAAGTAAAGCTTATTAATTATCTGGGTCAGCTTGTGGGGTCCTACCTAGCTTGGTCCTTTTTTCTCTTTGCAGGCCCAGCGGGAGCACATGGGAGTGAGACTGAGCTTTGCCTCACCATATCATGGTTCCCTCTGGATACTGAGTTGGGTTTTAAATGTGTCTTTCTTGTAGATAGTGTGTAGTTAGGTCTGGCTTTGTGGTTCAATAGGAGTCTTTTCACAGGAAAATTCAGATCTCTATTGACAAGACAAAGAAATGTTTTTAGCTTTATCACTATATTTTATGTTATGCCTTCTGTTTTTATTATGTAAAAACTTTTACTCTATTTTTTTAATGATTAACTTTGTTCAATATACTGAATCCTTTACGTTTTTTTGTTTTGTTTTGTTTTGTTTGTTTGTTTGTTTTCAGGCTTATATGGTGACTCCCTTTATGAGCAAGTTTGAATTTTTAAAAATGTCCATTTTGGACCCCTCTCTCTCTGGTCCACTAACTGAATTTAAGTTAATTATATATTTTTAGTGTCTATATTTTATGGTTTTGTTTCTTGCTTTATCAACTTTAATATCTTTTTCTGTGTTGGCTGTAAAAGATCATCCAGTTTACACTATCTGTCCTTACCTCTCCTTTCCCTACCCAAGAGTTGGGATTTTTGTAATTTCTATATGGTGATTAAGACATTTACATTTACATTCCAGTCTATAATCAAATCTGTATTTTTAAAATCCTTGGGTTAAATGGATTTTACAATCACAGCCTTGCTTTTACCATGGACAAGTTAAGCTTGTTTTTTCAGTTTTTCAAGAAGCTTATCAAATGCATATTCATTGCATATTTTTAAAAGTCTGTCTTCTGTCTTTATACCTGGCACTTGTTTTGGTTAGATACACACATCTCAGTTTACTTTTTCTTAGAGGACTTTATAGGTATCACTTTTCTGCCTTTAGGGATCTATTATAAGTTTCAGGACACTCTTATCCAGCAACTGACCCATAAAACCACTCTTAGGTATTTATCCAAGAGAGATGCAAACATATGCTTACAAAAAGACTGGAATAGGAATGTTCATAGAAATTATACCCAAATGCATATCACCAGAATATATAAACCAGTCATGATATATTTCTACAATGAAACATTATTATTTTTTTTCAGATTTAAAAAAGTTTTATTGGTACATTATAATTATGCATAATATGGTAGGATTCACTATGATATATTTGTACACATACACAGCGTAAGTTGGTCTAGTTCATTCCCTTATACCTCCCCTTGCCTCCCGCAATCCCTTTTCTGTACTCTACCAGTCACACTTCTACTTTCATGAGGTTCCCCCACCTTTTTTTTTTATTGGTTGTTCAAAACATTACAAAGCTCATGACATATCATCTTCCATACATTTGATTCAAGTGGGTTATGAACTCCCATTTTTTACCCTAAATACAAATTGCAGAATCACATTGGTTACACATCCACATTTTTACATAATACCATATTAATGACTGTTGTATTCTGCTACCTTTCCTATCCCCTACTATCCCCCCTCCCCTTCCCTCTCATCTTCCCTCTCTACCCCATCTGCTGTTGTTTAATTCTCTCCCTTTATTTTTCCCCATTTCCCCTCACAAACTCTTATATGTAATTTTGTGTAACAATGAGGGTCTCCTTCCATTTCCATAGTTTCCCTCCTCTCTCCCTTTCTCTCCCCCCACTCGTCTCTGTTTAATGTTAATCTTTTCCTCATGCTCTTTTTCCCTG
>NW_025999900.1:21327325-21379997 GCF_001458135.2 Marmota marmota marmota
CGGGCGGGCGGGGTGGCCAATCGCAGAGCGAGCGGGGCCGCCAGGAGAGCCGGGATGGCGGGGGCCGTCTGCCAGGCCGGGCAGGGACCCTTCTCGCCGTGCCGCGCCAGGCCGCCGGGGGCCGCTTGCAGAGCTGGTAGGGCAGTGGCTGCGGGATTGGACCTCTGCGCCCGCGTGGCCGGCCAAGATTCACTTGTCTGGGACAAACTGTCACCTCTAATAAACTTACTAATTCCTGGCAGGTCTCCTTTCAGAGGAATTTTGCTAGAAGTTCCTCAGTAGGTAGAATGTAGCTGTTTTAATGGGTGTTTCTGATCCGGTTAATGTGGAGATACTGAAAGTGCTGCTTCCTTGCTGGCCGCCATGTTGGATCCCAATGAAACATTATTTAGGAATTAAAAGGGATAAACCACTGATACATGAGTCACCGTGCCTAAATTTCACAGACGTCATAGTGGCCAACATAGGCATTGATACATTCGTTCCTGTGGAAAGACTGCTGTGCTAGAAATCTGGAGCCCTGGGTTCTAAGTCTTAGTGTACAAGTCAGAAATATAACTTATAAAACTCACATGTTTCCCAATTTTACTTTCTACAAAAGGAGGGAGTTAAATGAAAGTATTTTCAGCTTTCATGAGACTCTAAATCCAGAGGTTTTAGTTATTTATAGTCCATTGTAACATGGCTAAGAATTTTGAAATACACATGAAGAAACATGAATCAAGTCTTTATCCCTTGTAATTTATTAGTTGTAATCTCTAATGACCTTCTAGTTTTAACACAATGGTTTCTAATTGCTGCAGACCTAAAACTGAAGAATGCAGGCTGATGGTGAATAAGATGAATTGAGACCACATTTACCAGTCTAGTTCATTTCTCAACTTTTCCTCTTCTACTCCAATAACGGTCAAGCATTTCTTTTTTAAAATATATATATTTATTTTTTAGTTGTAGTTGGACACAATACCTTTATTTTATTTATTTATATGTGGTGCTGAGGATCGAACCCAGGGCCTCGCATGTGTTAGGCGAACACTCTACCGCTGAGCCATAACCCCAGACCAAGCATTTCTTATATTTAGCTATTAAACTACCAAGTATATGTTGAATGTTTATCAGAGCTCTGTATACAATCCTGTAAGTATGTTTTATTATTGGCTAGGGATTAAAATTATTGTATCTGGTTTCTTCTTTAAAATAGAAGATACATATGAGAAGTTTTTACTCTTTATGAACGTTGAAGCATGCCCTGTGATTAACACATTTTCTCTACCTGCTGAATTTTTCTTTCCTCAAATAAGGTCTCTGTTCATACACAAAATAGGAACTCATTGCAGATGTAGCTCTTGGGAGAAAGAAAAGAGAAAAGAACATATAGGAGACCCCTTATCCACAGAGAGTATGTTCCGAAACCTCCAGTGTATGCCTGGAATTATGAATAGCACGGAACTATGTGTACTGTTTTTCCCTTATTTCTACTATTTATGATAAAGTATAGTTTATAAATTAGGCAGAATGTAATATTAAAAACAATAACATTCCATAGATCTTAACAACCTCAATATACATTTTTTTCTTTTTTTATTAAGTCAAGAACTTTCAGATTTTTGCTTAATGGAAGGACTTCCCTTTGGCACATGTAAATTGATGTGCACATTGGGGTCATCAAGTAAAATGCAAGTTACTTGAACATAAGCACTGTGATGCCATGACAGTGGATCTTATAACTAAAACAATCACTAAGTGACTAACGGTCTGGTAGTGTATATAGTGTGTATACACTGATCAAAGGGATTATTAGCATCCAGGTGGGATGAAGTGGGATGGTCTGAGACCTTACCATTCTACTTAGAATGCTATAAAATTTAAAACTTATAGTTTACTTCTAGAATTTTTATTTAATGTTTTCAGACCATAGCTAACTGGATAAATGAAACTGCTGAAGAAAAACCATGGAAAATGGACTATTGTAATAGCAACTATCCCTAAGGATTTTAATGATTTCTAGGCCATACACAAGGTGCTGTTTCAACTCATAACTCAGATACAGTTTATGACTACTCGGAAGAATTCAGTTTGCTTTCTAAGTAAGTTAAGTAAATTTGCTTGATTCCAACAGTATTTTACTGCCGTCCACTGGATCTGAAAAGTCCTGAAATTTAATGCTGGTGCTGATGTTCTATGCAAAACTTAGAGATGTAGCTGCACTTATTTTCTCACTGCACTCTAGTTAGACTAGAGAACAGCAATCCCATCAATCTATGTTTTTCCGACTTTAGATGCTAAACTTTACACAGGCAAGAAATAGAAATCACTACATTTCAGGTTGGTTCAACAGGGAATTTCCTTTCCAGTGCAGAAATGATTTTTTTCCTTCTGATCTTTTGAACCTCACCTAAAACTGAAAGTTGTGAAACAGCCCCTTTTATTCCTACTAAAGGCAAGTGTGAAATAAAATGAGATCAGAGTTCTCCTGTCCAGGAGAGGATGCATTTTTTTTTTTCCAAGACTGACCACTGAACCCTTTAAAAAAATATTCAAAAGAACTCTGGGGGAACCTCTTTCTAGAGGTACACTCTGTAACATCCATGCATGTGCTCAGAAGCTTTGACAATGACTAGGGATTACCTATTCCATGCATGTGAAACTTCATCCCCTCCTGTCTGCAAGCAGTGACCAGTTTGCTGTTCGATAAGGTTGGAGACCTCACTGGATTCTCTGCTTTTCTCATAGATCTTATTCAGTGGCTTATATAGTACAGGAAGCCTTTGTTCATTTGATTAATTAACATCATCTGCTAAATATTTTTGTTTCCTCTAAACTTTGCTTATTCTCTTTCTGAAGGATTTTTTTTTAACATAGAAAACATATATGAACATCTTTCTGGGAACTATTCAAGCAGAATGTAGAACTCCATTTCTGAAAGAGTATCAAGTCCTTAGATTGAAAAGAGTGATAGTGAAATAGATTGTGTATGTGTTCCTAAACCTTCTTCCTCCCCCATATTCTTCCTGTAGTTCCCCACTTAAGTTGTGAATTGCTTTGACCAGGTACAGAATGGGTGAGTGTGCCAGCTTGCCAGTTCTGAGCTCTGTCTTAAGAGACAGCATGTTTCTTTTAACCTTTCTGGCACTTTTGATGTCACCATGAGAGCTACCTGCTTTAGATTGTCTTCTGGTCCCAAAGCAATGAGAGCGTATGATGCAGAAGTACTCCAGTGGTACACAGCCAGCAAGAGTGATTATATCTGCCTATTGTCTGCCACTGTGTTTTGAGAATTTATAACAGTGTTATTGTGACAATAGGCGACTGGTAGAAGCAAGAAACACAGAAAACAAGATTATCTTCCTGAGGTTCATTTTTAGCAGAAATCTCTCTCTGAAAGAGTGCACAGGTCAAACAGATGAAGAGCGTTTTAGCATTTGATTAAGGCATGTTCACCATGCCATGTTATTAAGTATTCATTTTCATTTAAGAGTAAGTGGTTGCACAACACCTCCTGAGGTCTCCTCGGAGATTTCATTTGATTTGTATTAACCTGGTAGAATAGATCTGAGAGGATAGTCAGTCACACAAATTTTCACATTCCACATTATTTATCATTCATTATTTCAGCCCTAATTATTATCTACGTCCCAATTCCTCCATGAAACAGAATCTAATAATCCATCATGAGCGTGCCAGCTTGCCAGTTCTCATCTAATTAAAAAAAATCCCACTTCACCCTTACTGTACAATTAAAGATATTCTAGGACTTCTTTTGCTAGTATCACTTCTGCTCACCCCAGTCTTATTCTCCCCTAACCTTTCAAAAGACTCAGACAATTACCAGCCAACCCTCTTGCTGCCCCACCTCTTATCAAACCAGAATGATAATTACTATTCACCTACATGATTTTGTGATCTGTCCCTGATAAGGGTTATTCTAGCTAGGCTAGTTAGCTTTCTATCACTCTGAAAAAGTACCTGAGATTAAACCATTTGTAAGGAGGAAAGGTTTATTTTGACTCACAGTTTCAGAGATTTCAGTCCATGCTTGGCCTTGTTGCTTTGGGCCTGAGGTGGCACAGCCCCTCATGGGAGGAATGTGTGATGGAGAAGCCCTGTTCCAACTTACAGTGGCTAGGAATCAATGATGAAGAGCAAGGGTCCCACAATTCCCTCCAGTGACCTATCTTCTTTCTAGTAGGCTAAATGATTCATCACCTACCAATGGTGCCAGGAGCTAGAGACCAAGCCCTCAATGCATGGGTCTTTGGGAGACAATCCAAATCCAAACTATTGCACTAGCCTTTGCATTTTTAATCTTGAATTTAGCAATTATTCTAACACGTTGAGTATATAAACAACAAAGCATAATATTCTGGTTGCTTATTTTGAATCCTAGCAGTTGGTCTCTTATGTTCACATGAATCAGACATTAACCAGTAGAACGCTCTTTTGTTATTATTGGACAACTAGCATTCACTTTATATTCCCTTGTTAGTACACTTACAAATGCAATACCAAATAAATTTCTTGCAGTATATTAAACCACTTTGATTTTGTAAACTAAAACTGGAGAGCACTTCTGTCCAGGACAATCAAGAAAGAGGCTTTGTGCTCCACCATCAGTACCTAAAACTGAAACTCTGTTGAAACTATTCCTTGATTTTTCTACTTGATAGAAATAAATCATTCTTAAGTGCAATGTCAGTAGTGAAAAATACACAAAATTTATTTGGATATTAGTTTTTTACATCAAAACTATAAAGTATTTGTTAATCTGTGCTCGTAATAAATGAGACATGTGAATATGTATGTACACATATACTTCCAAAAGCAACAGAGAAGGATCTTTGTGTGTGTTTAAGACATACACAATCTATTATATTTTCCCATGAAGATACAAAACCATGTCATCCTTTGTAGAGTAGAAAAACATGTACTAAATCTTCATGGGTGATCTGACCATGTCAACTGCAAGGCAGATAGAATCTTTCATAATCTTCCAAATTACATGGAAGTATAAAGAATACAACATAAAAGGACTTTCTTATTTGGGGGGCCCTCAAGAAAAATAAGTGTGTGAAAAAGAAAAAATGAAGGGACAGATATATTTATTTATTTTTATTTTTATTTATTTTTTTGTACCAGGGATTGAACACAGGGGCACTTAACCACTGAGCTTCATCCCCGCCCCTTTTTATTTTTTATGTTAAGACTGGGTCTCAGTAAGTTGCTTAGGGCCTCACTAAGTTGCTAAGGCTGGCTTTGAACTTGTGATCTCCTGCCTCAGCCTCATGAGCTGCTGAGATTACAGGTGTGCCTCACTGTGCCTAGTCAGTTGATTTTTTAACAGGATGATATGAACAAATTTCAGCACAATTGAAGCAACAGTCATAGGGAACACTGGTTGCAGAGGCAAAGAGGAATGTAGAATAAATAGAAAATAAACTTTTGAAGATCAATAATAGGTAGACAGGAGAGGAAGAAAAAGATGATAGATATTGCAAGTACTTGACTTTTAGGCTAAGACACAGCTGATACACAAGCTTTCATTCTCTCAAGGCCAAAAGCAGACAACAAAACAGCTTGTCAGTGCAGAAGAAAAACATCAAAAGGGTCAAAATGTGCTCTGTTGTCCCTTGAGAGGAGAAATGCAGGAGAAGATAAGGTGAAACAGGATGGAGCAGAGACTTGGAGAGCCATGAAGGGTAAACTGATGAAGAGGGAGGCATAGAGGGAAGGGTACAGGAGATAGTGGTAACCTCTATTTTAGCAATAAGGATAGTATTGCTTATAAAGGCAAGGAAAGTTATAGAGTCCTTCAGGCAAGGAAAAATAACAGAAGACTTAATGGAATGAGGTGAGAGAGGCCAAAGAGAGCAGCAAGGCTTGAAGAGCTACTCAAAATTGTTAAGAATGCAGAAAAAAATATTGAATTAAAAAAGGCAAGAGGAAAAAAAGCAGAAATTTGTTATTATCAGAAGCAATAAAAAATATAATAGCAAATTTGAATTCTCTTTTCCCCAGAAAAAAAATTAAGTTCTACATGTTCTCCCAAAGTGTAGTCACACATTTCTCTTTTTTCCCTGATTTTCCACATCATTATTGTTTTAATACAAAAACTATTACATTCAATAGGATTCGTGTGTCCACAAACATTACACATGTGAGTTATAAAGCACAATAATTAAATGACTACCCAAAAGTGCACCACCCAGACCAAAGTACCAAAAAATTAATTAAGCATCTACTAGTATGCTCGTCTCCCTCCCTCCCCTCCACCTTCCTCTCGCAGATAAACTTTATCTAAAGCTTTCACAATACTTTTCTGTGTAATATACTTCCAGTGAGATTTTATAGGGCTTCCAGGATTCCTTTAACAGGTTGAGTTGAACACATTCTGAAACTTTTTTTTTTAACATCAAGAAAGAATAAAATCCAAGAATCCAAATTCAATATTTACTATCAAGAATTTACTACCAAGAATTCAATATTTACTATCTCAAAGTAGTTTTTCTCCTGGGGTGCATTTAAGCTCCTATCTCCATTCCCTTCCCTGGCTGGTCAGCATTGTTTGGCCAGGCTGGTCTACTGACCTTAACACAAAGGGAGTCCACATTCCATGTAGTCTAAGAGGCTAGGTCAGCTCTTCAGGTGAGCTTTCCTCCCTCTGTTGCCCAGGGAAAGTGACTTTTGGAAGTCAGGAATATTTCATCACCAAAGCAAGATGAAGGCTGTTTGTTAAGTAGGATATGTAATTGAACAAGAAGAGTTTTATTACTTCTGGTCACATTTTGCAGTCATGTTCAATACAAACCAATCCATATCTTCTTTGTGCCTGTTTTCTCCACATTACCTTGTAATATTTGCAGATACCTGCATGTAAAACCATCATTATTTTTTCTTGCTGGAGCTTAAGCTATTTTTAAATATCATATGACTAGAAATTTAATAGTCAGTTAATACTTGAAAATAACACGTACAACTGGGAAAGAACTTCCTTAAAACTATTTTTAAAGAATAAGGTGAAAAGAAGAAAGTGTGTGTGTGTGTGTGTGTGTGTGTGTGGGAGAGAGAGAGAGAGAGAGAGAGAGAGAGAGAGAGAGAGAGAGAGAATCTGTATGATATTAAACAGTAAATCGTTAAATTGTTCTTCCACTCCTTAATTCAGTTGCTTCATAGAATGCTACCTACTTCACACAATACCAAGGTTTCTAATTTGTCTGATTTATTCTTTAAAAAAAAAACGACCTTTTTCTCCTTTTGAGTTCAAACTGTCTTTATGTAAGGTAAACTCAGATATATTTCCATTTTTCTCAAGACTTCACATCTGACAAAATGGTCATGTTGGTCATATTTAAAGAAGAAACCATATTG
The DNA here is from genome assembly GCF_001458135.2 of Marmota marmota marmota. Taxonomy (NCBI): domain Eukaryota; kingdom Metazoa; phylum Chordata; class Mammalia; order Rodentia; family Sciuridae; genus Marmota; species Marmota marmota. Next base: position 21,334,691 of record NW_025999900.1, read on the forward strand.
TACATAATATAGTTAACACAATGCATTGTTCTTAAAATAAGAGTGATAATAATCTCTGAAAGACCCAGTGGGTGTCTCCCATATTCATCTATTAATTTCTTCCCAGTGTAAAAAGTCAGTCTCATCTTCAACTCAGGACAAAAACATGAATAATGAGTAATTGCAAATTAGTGTTCTCCTTAGAAAGAATCAAATTATGTAATATTGACAAGTGTGCTTAGAAATTTCAAAATTACATTAATTCCTTATATATGTAAATCAGGAACAGAACGCACTGTTCTCACCAAACACTCTTTTGAGAAATTTCACAGAAGGCTATTGTAAACTCCTAAATATTAACTCAGCATAGTTTTATTTCTATATGATTAGAAATAACCTCAATGGAAAAATACGATCTCAGTGGAAAGGAACTTCTGAATCCCTTTTTGTTGTAGAAGTAGGGTTGTCAAAATGTCATGTTGTTGAAAATGGGGTCAGTGAGAACCGGCTTATGAACTATGTAGTAAATAGAGCTAGATATTGATATTCCACATCTACCACAGTCACATGCACAACAAAATTTTCTAACAACTCCCAGAACTTACTGATAACACCTCATTTTACTGCCTGGTTGGACAATTTTCAGGGCCATATTTTAGCTGATTCTTAAAAAGTCAAAACCAATTCCACAAATGTGTCTATTTCTAGTCACCCTTGGGGCAGTGATTTCCCTTACTGCCTTCTATAGTACTTTTAACAGTTTTGTTCCTTCCTTGCCATTTTGAGATTTCCCATGGCCGCCTCAGACCCCTTATTTCATGGGATTGCCCGATTTTTTAAGTCATTATTGTTTTAAAAAATGTGTTCAGTTACTTGCTTTCTAAATTATCCTGCAGATCATCCAACTGTAAGCTGAAATATCTTGCACTTTACCCAAGGCAATTACAGAATACATTATGTTGTACAATCAATAAAATCCCAGAAAAATCAGCCCTGATCTTATATTTGAGCTAATGCAATTCAGGAGAAAGGCCTCTATTATTTGCCTTGGTGCTTTCAAAGCATTATGGAAATGCATAAATACAATAATTACCGTTTAAATAGCTGTTCCATTCTAAAAGCACAAAATCCGTGATTGAGTTTTGCCAGATAATCATTGAAAACTGACATAGAATACTGCCACGTTTTTTGTTTCATTTGTCAGAATGTTTTATCACCTCAGCTTTTCATTCTATATTCAGAACATAATTGAGTGAAATGCAGTTTAAAATGAAAAGAAATCTATTCCCTTTTATGAGAACATTCACCCATTAAAGGTTAAATAAAAGGTGAAGAGCATTTAACTTATCTGAATACAAATGACTTCACTTTGACTATTTAAACATTAAATAGTAAATGACCAATTTCCATCAGTAACCAAGTTTTTCCATGTTACTAACTATATGGGTATATATCTTTTGAAAAGCTTACATGATGTAGTACTTACTTTGATTTCTTTAGTATCTTTTTGGTAGGAAATTTACATTAATTTTAGGAAGTAATTTAGATAATCTCTTATTAGCTCTGAAATGTTTGTGTTCAAATACATATACACACATACATGTACTGTTAGAAGATATTACTGTCTTTTTGATGCTAGTGAGTCTTAGTTAATGTAATTTTTTATTCATCAGTATCTTTTTCTCTGTTTAAAAACTGGAGGAAGATTAAAAAATTGTTTAAAATTTTCTTAGAAAGAAATTATAATGAACCTCTGTTATTATGGGTAAATTAATATTTCATGCTAGTATTGTATCAAAATATCAATTTATCTGTCTATCTTATGGATTTTCTTTCTTATAGCATTTTGTGAAACAGACTTTAGAATAAATACAGTTAATTATGTTTAAAATAATTCAGAAATAAGTAAATTATATCCATATAGTTGAGTAGTGGAACAAATTAAAACTGCAGAACTTGTTTTGTTGCTGTGCATCTCTTGAAAAACTGTGCCCTAAAATAATTTTTGCCGTCAAACTACTGCATAAGTGAGGAGTAATTAAAACACGTGAATGCATCATCTTTAATTATATCTGATTTGTATGTTGCCTATAAACATTGTTGAGATGATCTCAATTGGGATGGAGTAACACACATTAAAATAGTAAATTATAATCTCAAAAATTTTAGACTATAGGGATTGGGGTTGTGGCTCAGTGGTAGAGCACTTGCCTCACATGGATGAGACACTGGGTTTGATTCTAAGCACTGCATATAAATAAATGAATAAAATAAAAGTCCGTCACATCTAAAAATATTTTTTAAAATTTTAGGCTATAATAATTTTTGTTATATGGACCATGTTTACTACGTAGACTTGTTTAGAGAGGAAATATAAAAATAATCAGAAAATCAATAAACAATGTGAGGATTAAAACATTTTCCTGGATATTAGCAAAATATCACCTCTTAGTATACTGATGTGGCAGATTTTCTTTTTCCACTGATAAAGCTAAAACCATGTTGAATTAATATGACATTTTTCTTTTTAAGAACTCATATTCTCCATTGCTGTTGTTTGATAATATTCTTGCAAGGAGTGGTTAGGAAAGTTTTTGATATTTGGAATTCAATATTTTGTGGATAAGAGACTTTGAATCATAGCTAGTATTTGAAGGAGGCTTAGACATAGTGTCCAATCCTCTCCCTCACCCATCATCACCAATGGTAGGCACTCATTCTCCACTTAAATATGAAGAATAACAGGGAACTTACTTCTTTGTGAGACTGTTCATTCAGTTGTGATTTGAGGCAATTTAAATTATCTTAAAGACTCTTCTTTATACTGAGACATGATCTACTTATGATTTTTCACCCACTAATCTCAACTTTGATTTCCACACAAATAAGGTTCACCCTCCATGCCCTTCCGGAGGTTGTGTGCTCTGGTGGAAAAAGAAATGAAACACATGTCACCCAGCACACTTGGGGTCAAGCCCACTGTCGTCATAGTCAGCTGTGGAAGTGGTGACTTCCTCTGTAGACTAAGAGCAAGGAATCATGCCCACCCTTCCTTCCTGGGTCATACAGCTCTTGTAACAATCAACCAAAATAGCACGTGGAAACTCTTTCTGAAATAGAAACTGTCAAGCAAATAGGTGATTATTTCTCTCATGACTAATCACTCAGCTCTCTTGTTCCTTTTGAGTCTTCCTTTCTTTAAGACAAGACATTCCAAATACCTTAACCAGTCACTCTGTGGTATGGATTTAGGTCATCATTCTCAGTTCTCTTTGGCTTGTCAGCATTTCTACTGAGATGATCTCCATTGTCTATGGCCATACCATCTTGAACACACCCAATCTCATCTGATCTCAGGTAGATAAGCAGGGTCTGGCCTGGTTAGTACTTGGATGAGAGATGATCTCCAGAAGAATGTCAGAGATGGATGCCTACATTTATTTTCTCAAATAATTCTCAAAACATTATCATTTCAGACAATGAAACCAGGAGGGCTCAGAGAGGGTAGATGACATCCCAACAGTCACACAGTGCTTCATGATGGGGCCAATAGTCTAACTCTACCACCAGAACCTGTACTCTCCAGCCCTTGTGGAATCACCCGGCATTCGTTAATATTGAGTATATTGTATCAGATATGAGGGACATGAAATTCTGTCTTCATAGAACTCACTGTATAATAGAGAAGTTAGATAAGGAAATCAATACTTGTCAAAAAAATCACTGCAAAAATACAATGTGGGAATTGTCATAATGGAAGTGAGAGGGGTCACACTATTATCCCTCTGGGCACACTACTTTTAACCCAGGCAGTTGAAGATTTTTTTCTCTTGCCAGCTAGCACCTGGTAGATGACATCATGGAAGTGTTCACACAGAAGAAAGCATGCTTCTTGGCAGGCACATTGCTGAGGGGACCCACAAGTCGAGGAGAGAGTTAAACATGGTCATCTGTAATGTGCTTTTAAACTTTTGGATTCTATAAGCTTGAGCTGGAGTCAAACAAACTCTAAAGTCATATTTACCTAAACTAATATTCCACAACCCTACACATCTGCAGTTGATTGTTTAGAAGCTAAGTGCAAAACTTGACATTTTTCTCTTATGAAATTCCTCCTGTCAAACGTGTCTCACTGTTCTTTTGGAAACTGCTTTCATCATTCAGCATGACCACTCTCAAGTCCAGCCCTGCCTCTTCTGTAAATGTTATCTGCATGCCCTCTTTGTCCTCATTCATCCAACCGAATTTATTAAGCTTCTGCTCTTGGCCAGGTGCCGTGCTTATGTAGGTAGGGGAGGCATTCTCAGGCCAGTTACTGGAAAAGCCACAGAGTGTCAATGCCATCAATGAAAGATGCACAGGGATGGAGGGGAGCACGGAGAGGGTGATGCCTAACTGAGGTGGGGGGATGGAGATGGGACATAGAGTGGAGACTTCTTGGCTTTGTCCTGAGATACATGCTACAGTGGAGAGAGGGCTTCAAGTGCTTCGAGCAGGGGTTCACTGTGGACCGTAAAGAGAGAAGCAAGGAGGATGGAATTTGAAGAACTGTGAATCAGTTCAATGGGGCTGTAGTACAGGACACAAGAAGGCAGAGATAGTGGGAATGATGCTGGGATGGTCTTTCAGGAGTCACTGAATGAAGGGTACCCAGCAAACTGCAATTGAGAGTCACTCCAGATTTACATCAGTCAGTGCCTTTGTGAGTGAGAACCAGTCCTTAGTCAAAGGACTATGTAACTTACTCATCATTAGTGCTATTGTATGGGTCAAGAAATGGAAAGGGTGAAGGTAAGAATAACAAGGAGAGGAAGAACAAGGAGAAGAAAAGTGACTTCTGACTACAAAGGCTGAAAATACAAAACTGTAAGGGAGGTATTATTTCAGATAGATAGAGTGCACTGTCAAGAGTCAAAAACGAAGAACCGTCTAGAAGGATCTCTCTCTCTCTCTCTCTCTCTCTCTCTCTCTCTCTCTCTCTCTCCCCCCTAGGGATTGAATCTAGGGGTGCTTAACCATTGAGCTGTATCCTCAGCCCTTTTTTAATTTTTATTTTTTTATCTTGAGGCAGATTCTCACTAAATTGCTCAAGGCCTTGTTAAATTGTTGAGGCTGGCTTTGAATTTGAGATCCTCCTGCTTCAGCCTTCCCAGCTGCTGGGATTACAGGTGTGAACCGTCAGGCTCTGCAAACTCTCAATCTTGATGCAAGAGCAAAGTTCTGTTTCTAGGAAGCCTTACACATTAAGGTGAGAAGACAGAACTAAGCCAACTCTGGCAACTAAACCACCCCAAGGTAAAAGCAAATTCAAAAGACATCTCTCTTATATGTAACTTTGCTCAATTGGTATAATTATAGAATAGTTGGTCCCTTGTTAAATGAAGTTAATTTTTCGATAAGGAATGATTGGAAAATCTTTAGATTCTTTATGTATCATAAAGGAGCTAATTACCCAGTTATTGTAACAGATGATCAATAAATAATAAATGAGTTTTGCAAATCACTAAGGATTAGTTTATCACATTTAATTTAGATATACAAAAACATATATAATAACACCTAAATGAGTGAAAACTTACCACCTTAAATGGAAGCAAGGCTGGAGTCAGGTATTCATGTTTTTCATTGTTAATACCTTGGTACTATTTGAGTTTTGGCTATATTAATGTATTATTTTAGATATGTAAAAATAATGGAATATAGAAAATGAGCTAGATGTAGAAATATTTTTTAAATGTTAAAAAGTAGAGATACAACTATCTACCCAAAGACAAAATAAAAGTTATAATTTAGATTTTACTTAGAAAAAAAAAGAAAATCTTTAGAAAGAATGATGAATAAAGGTAGGAACAATTTTTTAACATGGACTATTTATCCTAAATTCATTAAGTGCTCTGTATCTCTAACAACAAATTACTACCGAGACATCTTGGTTTATTTAAGTTTTCCAGGCATGTGGCAATTAAGAAGAACCAAAATTAATTGGATAGTGGGTCAGCCACTTCAATAGATGAACAATGAATCTGGCTTCTATTACCACATAACCAGTGGAAATGAGAAATCCCTAATTTAAAAAATACTTTAAAAATGTTGCATGTGGTTGTGAACATTTTGTCTCCCCCTCTAGATTTAAATTCATGGGAAACTAGGAAAACTCCCTGGGAACTAGGAAAAACCAGTGTTAGGTCTCTTTTCTCCTGACTGAAGACTGGCTAGAAAAAGAATACATACAAAATATTTAAGCACTGAATAACAAGCTCTCTTTTTGGAATCAGCTCTCTGATGATAGAGCCAGATTTGAACAACCATATCCTTTTTCAAGAAGCATTTCATTGAAACACCAGAGAATGTGTTTTATGTAACTTTACTGTCTCAGTAGTGTTCACAGATCCATTGTTGTCCCCTCTTCTCTCCACTGTTCTCTGGTGCTGGTGACATCAGTCACTTTTGAACCTAGAGTTTATATTCATTTTAGCTGGCTCTTTGTGTATAAATCAAGTGTTGATGTGACTCTATTTTATCTTGATTCTTCTATTTTCAATGGCCTCTTAAGATCTTTACAAAAAAACCAAGCAAAACAAAAATATTTCTCCTCAAGTTGACTGTATCCTGCTTCTGTGCATTTCTTTTTGACCACATCCTCCACACTGTTATCTTAAGGACATTCTATTGATAGGTCCTCCTGGGGTATTGACTCTGGAGTACATGATGCTGGTCCATACACCTATAATTGAGATATATAAAATAAGAAAACTGGTAGCAATCACTACTAGTTCAATCCATTGTACATAATTTGGAGAGGTTTAGTTTTTGCATATCATAATTTCTCCTTTCCCATTAAAGGATGTTAAAGATATCTGATAACTTCATCTTTTATTTTAAAATTATTAGTACAATAGAACTTCCCTTGGTTCCTCCTTCTGCACTTATGTTTTACACTTGTCTTCTATCTGGATTTCATGGTGTGCGCTTACCCCTCTATAACTGTCCATTCGTATTTTATTTGAACCACACACATTTTGTGGACTCATTTCACTCAGTACAGTCATCCTAGTAACAGGAGAGGGTCAGACTTGGACTTCAAAGTTCAAATTCTTAGTCCTTCCTTTATTGACTATGCAACCATTATGGATGGAATTATGTTCCCTGAAAATTAATATGTTCAAGCATTAATCCCCAAAGTGACTGTTTATGGAGATAGGGCCTTTTAGAAGATAATTAATGTTAAAAGATGTTATAAAGGTAAAGTCCTAATCTGATGACTGGTATTTTTATAAGAAGTTAAAGGGTCACTAAAGATCTCTCTCTGTGAGAACATACAGAGAAGGCAGCCATTGGCAAGCCAAGAAGAGACATCTCACTAGATACCAACATTACCTGTACCTTCATCATGGACTTTTAGCCTCCAGAATTGAGAGAAAATGAATTTCTGTTGTTTAAGCCACCCTGTCTGTGATATCTTGTTATAGCAGCCTATCAGACTGACATAGTGACCTTTAATGGATTTTTGAACTTTTGAGACTTAATTTTATTGTAAAATTAATGCTATTCTGTATGTCATATTTTTGCATTGAAGAGACAGTCAGATGATACATTCGAAACTTCACACAGTGCTTGGCACATGGTAAGTGCTCAAAACTCATTAGTTATTATTATTACTTCACTGCAAAATCATTCACTGTGACATGTGTCTTTGTAATTGAGAATTCTTGAGCCATGTTGGGACACATTGGTCAAGAAAAATTTAACTAACAGGAACTCTGCAAAGTCCCAGTCAATCTAAGTATGTACCCGACTTGATTGTCCTTGCTAACTATGCTGTAGTAATAATTGATAAGGCACTTTATAGACACATTAATCAATTAAAAAGACAATTTGCCCATGGCTAGGAAGTAATTACTAATTAGTATTAGGAATAAATTAATAAGGTTATATCAATGCAAAAAAAATAGTGGAAGAGAAGGCAGAGAAGGCAAAAAAAAAAAGGGCAAAGATTGTTGATTTTCAAAACAACAACATGCAACTTCAGAAAAATTCCCCTTGCCTTATGTGTAGTTTTCATCAGGATCGCCTTCATTTAGAGTTACCACTGGTTCTCTGTATCATGGTCCCTGCTTTTATCTCTACACTAAACTTCTTGTTGACTTGGGCTTTCTCTAATGGTTAGATCTTCAAGTCACATATATTAAATAGCTCCATTAATTTTCATTTTCTCTCTCTCTCTCTCTTTGCCGGTCACCTTGGTATATAAGGTTTTCAATGTTCATCAGTAATATCTTTGTATATTTTTCTGAAAAGAATAATTTGTCCATTGAAAGATTTTATTCTTGATCTAATTAAGAAGGCTTCCCTCTCCTCCTCCATTTCTTCCTGAATTTCTGTCTCTTTGCAGATCATTGAAGAGCACTGGGCCCTCATTCTTCAGCCTGTGCCATAGGATTTCTGCAATTTTGTAGATGTTGGCATCATCTACTTCCTGCTATCCCTTTTCTCCATGTCAACACTCCATGGCTGGTAATCTATATTTCATAACAATGGTCATTTCTACCTTCTACGGGTGACTAAACACCACCAAATTCTCTCATAGATAGATCTTCAAGTCTATCCATTATACACATTATCCCAATGTGCCTAAGGACTTTCAATCACAAGAATGATTTTAAGAAAAGTAAGGTTTAGGAAGAATGCAGGTCACAGTGAATGATTTTTCAATGAAATAATAATAATAGCTAACGGGTTTTGAGCACTCACCACTTGTCAGTCACCGTGGTACCTGTCAAATGTATCATTTGGTGATGGCTGAAGACCACCAAATGTTTGTCCAGGCGGGGCTCAGAATCTTTGAAGAAATCAGTTCTGAGATCATTCAATACATTTGCACGTTTCTTCTTTAGATCAACAAACTGTATTCACTTTGTGAACTGCTATGCTGTAGTTAAATTCCATAATTTTCAGACTAACATTGGTAACACTGCTTCCTAAACCTTACTTTTCTTAAAATCGTTTTGTGGAAAACACTTTCATGTTCCCACAGATGCTCATTAGAGTCAGTTTTGCTGCCAACATTCATCTTCTTATCTTCTTTCATTGTCAAGACTATGACACATCTCTTTTCACCTTTGTTGTTGTTGTTGTATTTTTATAGTTCTGACCATGTTTACATTGGTGCCACCTATTTGCTGAGCCATCTTTACTTTCTGCTTTAACTTATTAAAATTTTCCCTTACTATCTTCATTAATTATATCTGATTGGGAACATCTTTTTTTCTTTTTATACCTTCATGAAATTTAAGTTTTATAAGCTTCCACACTGCCCTGGACATCTTGAAAATAGACTGAGGCTCACCTATCTTTTATGGTCCCTCATAATTAAATGTTGCTCATTTATAAGGACATCTTTTGCATTTGCATTTGGAATTATATTAGAATGGCCGTGTTTAAAGTATTTAGCTTTGTGTTTCCCAACCTATTTTTTTTATTTCTTTGAACAACATTGTCCTGAATAAAAGTTTTAGATTAATCAGTTATTTCAGTTGTTTGTGAGTATATACTATTACCCAGAATTTTGGAGTGCATAGGTGGTTTTAGGACATTAAACCCAAAGTGAGCCTTTTTATATGTTTTGCATGTGTGTGCATATGTTCATGCAAGCACATGTGATTTGCATATTTTTAAATTTTGAAATTATTTTAGACTTACAGAAGAGTTGCAGAGATAATACAAGCACTGCCATGTATCTTTCTCCCAAATTTCCTTAATATGAACATTTTCAATAACTGTGTTATATTTATGAAAACTAAGAAACATTGGTACAATACTAAAAACTACGTTATAGACTTAATTTCTACTAATGTCTTATGTTCCAGTGCCAAATCCAGGATTCTGTTGTTAGTCAGCTTTCCATTATTATGACAAATACCTGAGATAATCTACTTACAAAGATAAAAGGTTTATTTTGGTTCAGAGTTTAGGAGTTTTTTAGTCCATGATCAGTTGTTCTTTTTGCTCTGGGCCTGTGACAGTACACCAAAGGCTGGGAGCACATGGAGAAGCAAAACTTCTTATCTCATGGCTGGGAAGCAAAAGAGAAAGTGAAGAAGAGAGCATGGTCCCACAATCCCCTTTGATGTTAAGCCTCCAAAGACCTAAAGACCTCCCATGAAGCTCCACCTCTTAAAGTTTCTACCAATTCCCAATATTACCAAACTGGGAACTAAACCTTTAGCACACAGGCCTTTGGAGGACATTCCAAATCCAAACTCTAGCATTCACATTACATTTAGTTGTAATGTCTTTAGTTGCCTCTGATCTGTGACAACATTCTTTTTCTTTTTCTTTCATGAAATAACACTTTAAAAGGTATTGTCCAGGCATTTTGTAGAATGTTTCTCATTTTTTCTGATGTTTGCCTCTGTCTTATGACATGATGTAATGTTAAGCTTGGTCACTTGGTTTATATGGTCTGGCAGTTTTATACACTGTAAAGTTATGTGTTTTTTGTAATTAATAAATATTTGGGTAAAGATATTCCAGGGCTATGTGAACTGCTTCTCCATAAACTTCATCTATTTAGCATTCACTGATTGATCATGCCTGTAGCAATTATTATTTTGGTGTTCCTATAGTATTTCTTGTTTCTTCTGCATATATTAATTACAAATCTTCTGTAAGGAATAGTTTTCCTCCTCCCAAATAATTTATTTACCCAGTAATTTATTCACATCAGGATGGGATCATGGACATTTATTTTACTCTTAAGATATAATCCAACTCTTTCCTCACTTTGCTACTAGAAATAATTTCTGCTGGCTCCTGTGTCTTTTTAAATATGATATCATCTTTTTTAAAATAAAGTTTTAATTCTGAATAATTTTAGACTTTTTAAAAACAATTGCAAATAGTAAAGCAAGTTCCCATATAGACATGTTTTACTTTGTTTCCCCTATTTTTAGCATCTTATACTACCATGGTACATTTGTCAAAACTATGAAACCAACATTACTAGCAAAGTACTTCTCTAGTCAAAATTACTGTCCTTCGTTAATTCCAAATTTTGGATTTAACCAGTTGTATCATGAATGCCTTCTTTCTCTTTCAGGATCTAGTCTGTTGTAGCATATTACATTCAGTTTTCATGTCCTCCCAGTCTCTGGTCTGGGATGGTTTTTTAGTCTTTCCATGTTTTTTATGACCATAACAATCTTGAGGAATACTGGTCAGGTTGTCCTGTCAAATAAATTACTTGGGAGGAGAAAAAAAAATATTCCTTAAAGAAGAATTATAATTGATAGATACTTTTCTCATGATTAGAACAGGGTTATGGGTTTTAAAAAGCATACTAAGGAGCTGAATGAGGCAGCTTCATGGCTACTTAGGGCCACAGGAGAGCCACGTGAAGTCTCTGGTGATGTCAACTTTCAGTACCTGGCTCGGGCAGTGTGTGCCAGGTTTGTCCTCGTGTACTCTATGGAGCAAGTCACTAAGTACAGCCCACCCTTGAGGGCAGAGGGGTAGGAATTTAGGTCCTCCTTCAGGAAGGGAGAGTGTCCACAGATATTATTTAGAATTCTTCTGAAAGGAATATTTCTCTTTTGTCTCATCGGCCTTATTTTTGCTCTAAGAATATACTCAGCTTCTCTGAGAATTCCTTAGGCCAAATCTCCAGTTTCTTGTTTTCTTATTATTTTCTTCCTGTTGATTGTGCTTATTCCGTGTGTGTTTTTAATTAGTGCTTTATGGCTTCTTTGGAACTGTATTCCCTTCCCTTTTGACACATCTCTTCCACTACTCTCAGGGCCCCACTTAATGTCTGTGCTGTATCTCTGTGGGGCGGCTACCTCTGTCTCTACTCTAGGGCTGATCTCTGCTTTCTCTTTATCAACAGAATATCTACAGCTACTTTTCTGGCTTGGACTGATCCTAATCTGAGGATTTTAGTCCCAGATGGAATAGTCTCTTTTCGCTATGCTCACCTAACACTGTTATGCTGTTTTTTTTTTTCTTTTGCTACAGCTGTTGTTTATCTCCAACTCCTCTGTTTTCCTTCCCGTTTCCACCCACTTGACCATCTGCAAATCAGTGAATTTATTTTCTTCTTCCTCCTCTTTTTCTTTACTCTTCCCCAAGGGGTCTCCTTGAATCCACGTGGGTGCATGTTACCTGCCTGCTCAGTTGTTGAACATCCTTACTCATGGTGACCTGGTCCTTGTGAGCTGTCTGTCTCCCTCTTACTTTACTATTTCAGGTTTCAGAAACACCTTCTTTTTCTATGAAGTTTACACACAATTTAGTTATGTTCTTGTTAACCATATTGCAAAACCTGTAAACAATACTTGTATAAATTCTCTAGTCAAAATTACTGTCCTTCGTTAAGTGTTTGGACCCTGCTAAGTGCTGTACTATATAATTTATATTTATGGACAGTAATTAATATTTTGTAATTAATAAATATTTGGGAAAAGATATGCCAGGGCTATGTGAATATCCTCTGAATTCTTATGACATATCAGTATCATACCCATTTTATAAGCAAGAAACCAAGGCTTGGAAGGTTAACTAACTTATAAGTTTGCTCATTTAATTTTAAAATCCTTGATATAATTCTGAGTCCTTTAGTTAGCATGCAGATAAATCTGGAGTCATCTCTCTAGCACCTTCTGGCTCTCTGGACAGCTTTTGAATTTTTGATCCAGTTTAAATGAAAGTATCTAATTTGTGAGCAAAATTATCCACATCTTGCTGTAAAATTTGAAGCTTCTCCAAAAGCCATGACTTTGTCCAATAACGAGTGAGGGTCTTACTATGTATTTCATATGTATTATTTTATATAATCCTCCTAAGCAACATTTGAAGTCAATAGGATTATTATTCCCATTATGCCCATAAGAAATTTAATTTTAGTAACTTGCCCATTCTAATTACACAACCGACTTAGTGCCAAACTGGAATTTAAACTCATATGGTCTAAATCAGAGCCCATACTCTTCACTCATCCACTAGACATCACAGTATTTCTAAAAGCCAGCCGTATCTATGCTGGTACTGCTTTCCCTTAGATACCTGTGTGTACAAGATCTGCTTCTTTGACTTTCCATCCTCAGCCTTAAGTAAGAATTATCATGTGGGCATAAAATTTTTATTAGGTCTCCAAGGTTAAATGAAGACTTTCATTTAGAAAACATCATCTAACATATTCTCAGACCATGATATCATATTTATCTCCTGGCCATCAAGGAGATTCAGTCATCACGGATCATTAGGAGTTTAAACAGTTATTAATCACAAAGAAAAGAAATCTTAGGATTCTGCTTTTATTCACATATTCCAGGCAATAGAAAGAAGAGAGTCACATTAACCACTACACATTCATTTCTCAGTGACATATTCTTACAAATTTCCAAGTATCAGCAATTTACTGGATGCTCTCCTTCACGGAGCATTTTGAAATTTCATTACCACAAGTTTTAAGGGGTACTCAAATACTTTCATTTGCTTGAAAGATTGCTGCATTGGATACCAGACATAACAAGTGAGCCATGGATTAAGACTTAAAAATCTTTGAGATTACAAAGATATTCATTATTAGGGAATTGATTATAATGGGATTTAACCTGTTGCAACTAATTAGTGCTAGTTTTCTAATGGAGCCGAAGCTTAACAGTTTTTTGGCAATTTCAGTTGTATGGAAAGCCATGCATATTTTACAAAATCTACTTAGATTCCAAAGAGCGTAGTAAATTAGAGAATTTGAAGAAATAAAACACTGAGGAAGGTGAGTAGAGCATGTTTTTCAATAGCTTGCTCTTGAACTGTTTCATCTGCGGTATCTACTAGAAAAAAGGACAATAATAAAAATGACTGAAATATAATAAAATTTGGGAATAGGTTATTTTCCAAAAACCTTCTGAATGATCACTCCCTTATCTAAAAAATAAAGGCCTCAGATTTTCCACCTTCGGATTTCACCTGTATCACTACAATGAAATATGCAGTTACCTTTATTTCAGGCTCTGCATACTGTTCTTTCAGGTCCCTAGACTCTAGGTTATTGCCACGTGAATCGACATCATTCCACGATATAAAACTGGTTGTTTCTGAAAACAGATAATGCAGCACTTTTCTGTTAAACTATCTTTTCCAGTGACCCCATTTGCCGCAGTCTGGCTGGGCACAAAATCACGAGCCACCACACAGCTTGTAGATTCAAACAGCAACTCTTTATTCCCGAACTCACACCAGCCGTCTACAATCACGTTCTGGGGAAATCCACGTTCTCTGCCCAAATCCACGTTCTCTGGGCTTCTGTCTCCCAAAATATACTGTCTGAATCCCGTGAGAACTCAAGGGGAACTCAGGCAGCAGGATACGCCCTATTCCCAGCAGGAATAATCTTAAACCTTAAACCTGGAACCTAAACTGGGAACGCCCTAAACACGATTATCTTAAACCGGGAACACCCTAATCCGCCTTGGTCCTTGAGCAAGGTCACCTACATTCAATGTCACTGCAACATGGGGTACGCTGGCAAGGAAATTGTCATACCTACTTGGCTAATGGCTCCCAGCACCCATTACCATGAATGACTTCACTATCAACAGCAGCCAAGTATCTTCTCATAACTAAAAGATGCAAAAGGCTTAATGTTCTTTTTGAATAGCGATGACATGCAGTTGGTATAAAATTCAAGGAGCACAAAACATTATAGATTGAGAGGAACTCTTCTTCTCCACTGAGAACCTGTGCACTGTTTACCTTCACAGAGGCACCCACGATTGCCAGTTTCCTGTGTGTGCACTTCCAGAGGTATTCTGCTCTTTCCCCTGAGTCCAGGTGTTTCAAACATGATCACCATGAAATGAGTTTTTAAAAAATCAACAGCTTTATTGAGTATAGTTTACATAAACAATTAACCTATCTTAAGTCAAGGAAACATTCCATGCTTGTTAGTGAGTTTAGAGTCATGTGACCATTGCCACAGTTCAAATTTAGAACATTATGTCACTCCAGAAATATTACCGGTGATCATTTGTGATGACTCCCTGTTCCCAACCCAGCACCAGAAAACCTCTAATTTATTTTTTTGTCTTTTACATTGACTCTTTATGGACATTTTCTATAAACACAGTCATATGACATGTGTTCTTTTCAACTGATTTCTTTCACTTATCCTAATGTTTTCTTAGATTCACCCGCAATGTAGCATGTTAATTTTACTAGTACTTTTTTTCATAACTGAGTACTGCTAGTATCAGACAGAAGACTATCTAATGCAGATGTTGGCTGTTCCTCATCCTTTAGCTTCTCCATCCACATGTGTCTGCTTTACTCAATGCTGACCCTAACTCACAATGCTGACCCTAACTCACAATATTGAGTTTTATAGTAAACCTCTCAGAAGATTTACTAGGGAGGCAGAAGAGTATGTTAACTTTATACTTCTCAACCAAACAATTGGACAACACCTAAGAGGCATTTGTTTTCTCCCAAGATTCCTTTGATTTCCTCCTATATCCAGGGCCCTCTAGTTAGCTCTTTTATTGAACCAGAACCCAGGCTTTTTAGCTTTCTAGTATTCCCACTTCCTCTATTTCAGTTTTGTTTGCTTACCTTTCTCCTTCTAAGGAACAAAATTTCCTCTTTGAGAAGTCATTAGAGGACGGGATAAAGCTTCAAGGATGGGGAACTGTAGCAAAAAAGGATTGATAATATCCAATGTGTAAATCAAAGTATTTCTCCTTAACATAAACAATGATATCCCTTAAAGAGGAAAACTTTTGTGTGTGTGTGTGTGTGTGTGTGTGTGTGTGTGTGTGGTACTAGAGACTTATCCCAGTGGCTCTTCACCACTGAGCTACATCCTTGGCCCTTTTTTGTTTTATTTTGAGACAGGGTCTTATTAAGCTGTGGAAGCTGGCCTGCACTTGTGATCCTCCTACCTCAACCACCCGAGTTGCTGGGATTACATACCTAAGAAATGTTTTGATGAATCATTGCTTTTATCCCTTTCTTCTTACATTAGCATGAAGGATTTTTTGGGAAGCAAGTGAGAGGGGAAGGTCTGAATGAGTCAAGTTCCAACTGAGTGGTGCCTGTAGCAGAGATGTCTGTTTTAGTGGGCGTTCTAACATGCCTGGGTGGGTACCTTCCTCTCAGTGCTGCAAGATCTCCATACATTCAGGTACTTTAATGCTTGATAATTGAGGACTTTAGTATTTATGTGGTAAAATCTTGATTAGAAATTCAGCAAAAGACATTAGAGCTCTAAGTATCTGGGCTCAAATCGCAGCACCCCCACTTCCTAGTAAAGTAAATCTCTGATAAATTGCAAGGAAGTACTCAATGAGTGGTTGATTTTTATCTCCATATTTTCTAGAAATTACTGTTTCTCTCTTCTGTCAACGTTTTACCTTTTCCCTTCACTGCTGGATAAATATATTCCCAGATAATCATTAATATATTGAGTTCTCAGATTTCATAGATAAAAGGACTATCACAACTTCATTCCATCAACTTAATAAAACATTTAATTTTGAAAGTTCCAATATGATCAAAAAAAGGTCATTATCCTGATCACTAGTCACCAGCAAAAATCAGGAAATAAATTCAGAGATTGCACTTAAATAGAATCTGCTAAAAATAACACCTAAAAATAGAATCAGAATTGTTTTTGTGTAGCACTGTATCCTTAACGGTCACAACAGTCCCTTGCTGTAAGTAGAGTTTTGGTAATTAACTCCAGAATGGGAGAGGAAATCCAGGTTCAGTCACATGAACAAATCTGAATCCTGGGCTTTTCCCTTTATACTATAAAAATTGATTCAATGAAATAATGACTTTAAGAAGCTTCATAAGTTATAAAGCATTGTGAAAAATATAAGTAGTTGCTATGATTGTTCTTATCTTGTACTAGGCAACCTAATAAATCTTAGAAACTGAAACTTGCCACTATTCTTCAAACCAAAGCATTTAATCCCACTACCAAAATCTTCAGAAGGTTGAGCTCTTATCAAACTACTGTAATCTCAATTTTTATTCTAAATAAATATCAGCCTCTCCCCTAGGTCTGAGTAAGTAAGAGAGGATGAGAAGAGCGTTGGCCTTCAAGATCTTCTGGGTTTCTTTCACGAAGCAGGTTACCCAGGACCAAATCTCCAAAATCTTTGCAAAGAGAAAATGCATTTTACTCATTAAAGTTTGGTTAGAATTAGATACTGGAATCATATGGATCACAAAGTGTCTTTGCCCTAATGCCTCCTGTTTAGAGTAGAATTTTATGATGCTGGCTTCTGCATGGCTGCACTCCATTCGGCCTTGTGTTAGAGATATCTTGCTATGTATTCATTGTTCTTCCACCATCCAGGGTGACCCCAAACACCCACATCAACTATTCAGCATTAAAGCAATTCTGAAAGGGACTTTCAGGTCTCTTTAACATCATTGTTTCAGTGGACTTTCTTGAGGTTACTATTCTACAGAATTCCTGGAAACCAGACAATGCTTCTTTCCCCTTTAGATAAAACCATAGTCATTCATTTCATTTATTGAAAGAATCTAGATTATTTCCTAGGTGAATTTAATCATCTTTATATTTGAGAAGATGAAAAAATTTTACAGTCTTGGGGAATATATTTACATATAGATGTTGAATAACAATCTCCTGTATCTTCTCATCAATAGGGTTCCTGAATAAATTCTTAGTATATTTCCTATAGACAAAATTGAAATATCCAACTCGCTTTAAAAGAAATCTTATGAAATCACATTAAAGACATAACAACTCAACACTGACAGATGTCTGTCAACTTAAATTAGTCTCAGTTTAGAAAATTTAATGGAAAATATCTCTATGCTTTCAAAAGCATTTGTTTTCCTTTTCCATCATACAGTAGAGAGCAATGGTAGAAATCTTCCTGAACTGCTAATGAAATTGACTAACTGGTTATCTTAAAAACTTTCTGTACTTCACACTCTATTGAAATATGGGAGAGTGGTCTGGGCATTGTTGCTATGGGCTCTTGCTCTTCTTGTGTCTGACACAGAGCGCCATGGACGAGGAAAGGCCATCAAAGTAAAAGAATGCCAGGTGCCATCAAATGGAGGTCTCTGTGAATCCTTCAGTTGACATAAGTTTACTGTCTACCATTAAGATTCAGTGGGGAAGAACTCTTCCAACTTCTGCATGAAGGGGATTTTAAGCAACAACACTGGGTAAGAATTATGAACTGGATTGTGCTACCCTCCCCAGTGCATATGCTAAAGTCCTAAACTCCAGTGTCTCTGGTGTTTGGAGAGAGGGCAGAAGCAATTAAGTGAAAATGAGTTCATTACAATTGGACCTAATCCAACAGGATGGTGCCCTCATATCAGAAGCCATTAGGACACAAACACATACAAGGAAACGTTACCACCTACATGCTGGAGAGAGGTCTTAGAAAAATCATCTCTGCTGATACATGGTTTTGGACTTCTAGGATAACAATTGTGAGAAAATAAATGTCTATTGTTCAAACTACCATAGTCTATGGCTCTTTGTTAACAGATTACTATAGAATCAATAAGCATTGCCCAAAATAGCATGCCACTGTCATTAATTCTATGGGCATGGTTGGTATGGGCTCCATGGCACTTTTAACACCAAAAGTTGAAAGGTGCTATTCTATACAAACCATTCACCAAAAGGCTGTTGAAAGAATCAATAGTAAAACCAGTACTTACCATATGATCTCTAGGAAGCAACAAGCCCTTTGACTCTTAGTCTTCTCCTTACATCTCTCCCAGATGACAATACAACTGACTTGGGAACTAAACTGAATGGTTGAAAATAACTGCTACGTAATTTTACTAAGTAAGCAAGGCTAACCTCTCTTTTCCCATTAGCAAAATGTAGATAATAATGGTACTTGACCCTATGATCGTTGTGAATATTAGAAAGAAAATTCTGGTGTGTTCCCATCCTCCTTCCCTTTCTTTCCTAAAGTCTACTTCTCTTACTCAGTCTTTCCACCTCAGTTAATGGCAACTCCATCCTTCCTGTTCCTCAACTAAATGTGTCAACTTTGATTTATTTTTTTTCTTGCAAACCTCACAATCAATCTGTCATAAAATTTTGTTGATTTTACCTTCAAAATATGTCTGGAACCTAATGGACTTTCATACCCTAGACACCCATGACCACCAAGGTTAACCATTCTCATCTTTAATTTTATTTCAATAGCATCCTAAATTGCCTTTCAAGTTCTTGGCCAATCCCCTTGTTTGCTCTGAACGTGGCAGCCAGAATCCTTTGAAAATGTAAGACACTCCTCTGCTCAAATCCTCCAATGAATTCCTAAAGTAAGAACCAACAAGACTTATAATGAATGACTTACTAGGCTCCATATAATATGTATGCCCCATTCACTACATGACATATCTGACTTCATTTCTTCCCCACCCTCTTTCAGATCACTCCTTTCAGGCAACACTGACCTCATTAACACTGACCTCTTTGCTCTTTGAACTCACCAGGCAGGCTCCTGCCTCAGAGCCATTGCACTTGCTGTTTCCTTTGCCTGAAATGTTTTTTTCCCAGATAAGCTTCACACTCTTGGTTTGTAGTTTCACTGGGAGCCTTATTTAAATTTGCACCTTCTACTCAATATTTTTATCTCCATCTTTCTAGATTCTTTTTCATAGATCTAACATTTAAGCATACTGTTTTTATTTTTTATCTTGTTAACTCTCTTTCCTCACTAGAAGATAATTTCCTTAAGGAAAAGAACTTTTATCCCTTGTGTTAACTAATGCATTGTTTGTGTTTGGAACATCCCTAGCATCTGGCTTATCATATGTATCCCATAAATATGTTTAACAAAGGAATAGAAAGGTTATCTGAGATAAAATGCCATTTTTTCATGTTTAATACCAATAAAATGAATACACATAAAAGAAAGGATTAAAGGGTGGACAAGAAGAGAATTTTAGGAAATTTAAGAAGTTTAAAACTTAGCATGAAGATTTGAATATTTTCACACATTCTGACACATCCCAGCATTCTAATGGGCTTTTATGAACTATTCCGAAATGCCAGTGTATAAATGTCTTGTGGTTTAATAAGTTATTTGGTTCTTTTACCCCTCAGGAAATTCATGCATATGTGTGTGTGTGTGTGTGTGTGTAATCATATGGAGATCATATGAGATTTTCTGGTATTTATGTGTATATGTGTGTGTGTGTGTATGTGAGTGTGTATACACACACATATACATACATATACAATTCACCTTACATATATGAATTGCAATAATAATCATGATAGAATGTGCATACTGAACACTTGATATATTTAAGAATTATACTATCTTATCTAATCATGCAAAAATGCTTAAAAATGTATTTATCATTGCAGAAATGAATGTTGGTATAAAATGAGGAGTGGGTAACAGGGTCAAATGGTGGTTCCATTCTAAGTTGTCTAAGGAATGTCCATATTGCTTTCCAGAGTGATTGCACCAATTTGTATTCCCATCAACAACATATGAGTGTGCCTTTTCCCCCACTTCTAAGCCAACATTTACTGTTGCTTATATTCTTGATAATTGCCATTCTGATTGGGTGAGATGAAATCTCAGTGTAATTTTTTTTAATGTTTTAGTCTAGTTGTAAGTGGATACCTTTATTTTTATTTATTTATTTTTATGTGGTGCTTAGGATTGAACCCAGTGCCTCATATGAGCTAGGCGAGCACTTTCTGCTGAGCCATAGCCCCAGCCCCAGTTTTGATTTGCGTTTCTCCAATTGCTGGTGATATTGAACATTTTTTTTCATATATATTATGATGATTTGTATTTTGTCTTCTGGGAAGTGCTTGTTCAGTTCCTTAGCCCATTTATTGATTGGTTATTTGGGATTTTTTTGGTGTTAAATTTTTGAGTTCTTTGTATATCCTGGACATTAATTAATGCTCTGTTTGAGGTGCTGGTGGTAAAGAATTTCACAGTAAGAGTTTTCTTAATAGAAAGGATTGTACTTATTTTTTGGAAACAGTTAACTGTCTCTTGCCTATTTGAAAAAAAAAATTGAAAAGGACCAATTGTATTTTTTGGTTTAAAACTACATTACTACTTTCCCAAAATTTTCCAAAATTGATTGTGAAAGAATTTAATAAAACAAATGATACTGTTAGAGATCAGCCTACATGGGTCTGTGGGACACCCAGACTCACAGTAGGCCCAGGTCTATTCCTCCACCTGCAGGCACCTGCCAGAGCCCAGTCTCCGGCACAGGACCACCCCTTCCAACCTGCAGACTACTACTGCAGGAGTTCAGGCCTGGCCCAGACTTGTGAGGGATCTAGGTCCAGGGTACGTCCGAGTTCACCCTCCACCCCACCTGGGAGCCTAAGCCTAACCCACTTCCATCTTGGGACACTGCAGTCATCTCCATAGCCTTTTCCATGCAGTAGCCCCTAACTTTTTGACAACAGACAGGGCCTAGAAGCAGCTACACCTCAGAGCAAGCATCCCAAAGAGAGTGTAAGGCCCACCCTTTCAGCCCCATTTCTGTAAGACATTGCATCCATCTTGGGGCACTTTAACTATTATCTCAAGTTACCTTGGCTGTTGCTGCCACCACCATTAGTAGCAGTAGCATACATTGAGAGACACCAGCAGGGTCTGGAAGCCCAATATCAAGGTGAGGTAAAGATAATTTGCACAGGTACTACAAGAATATAGGGTAGAAACCATAATATCTAAGATCAACACTGCAAGAAAGGAAGACACATAGACAACATGAAAAAACAAGGGAGGGAACCAAACAAACCACGACATTAGAATAACAGAACCCATGGATAGTGAAGTGGATGAAATGTCAGAGAAGGAGTTCAGAAGGTTCATAATTAAAATGAACTGTGAATTAAAGAATGACCTAAATGAGCAAACACAGGCAAAAACTGATCACTCCAACAAAGAGATAAGAAAGCAAATACAGTAGCAAAAGATTACTTCAAAAAAGAGATAGACACTCTGAAAAAAATCAGTCAGAAATCCTTGAAATGAAGGATACAATAAACCAAATTAAAAAACTCAATAGAAAGCATAACCAACAGACTAGATCACTTGGAAGAAAGAATGTCAGATAATGAAGACAAAGTATACACTCTGGAAAATAAAGTTGATCACACAGTGAAGATAGAAAGAAACCATGAACAGAAATCCAAGAATTATGGGACAGCATCAAAAAACCAAATCTAAGAGTTATTGAGATAGAGGAAGACATAGAGTTTCAAACCAAAGGAATGCACAATCTCTTCAATGAGATAATATCAGAAAATTTCCCAAGTATGAAGAATGAATTGGAAAACCAAATACAAGAGGCTTACAGGACACCAAATGTATAAAATTACAACAGATCTACACCAAGGCACATTATAATGAAAATTCCTAGCATACAGGATAAGAATAGAATCTTAAAAGCCACAAGAGATAGGAATCAGATCACATATAGGGGGAGACCAATTCGTATCTCAGCAGATTTTTCAATCCAGACCCTCAAAGCCAGGAGATCGTGGAACAACATTACCAAGCTCTGAAAAAAAATGGATGCCAACCAAGAATCTTATGTCCAGCAAAATGAAGCTTTAGATTTGATAATGAAATAAAAACCTTCCATGATAAACAAAAGTTAAAAGAATTTATAACTAGAAAGCCTGTACTACAGAACATCCTCAGCAAAGTATTCCACAAAGAGAAAATAAAAAACAATGATGAAAATCAGCAGAGGGATATATTACACTAAAGGAAAATCTAATCAGAGGAGAAAGCAAGTCACATTAAATACCAAAAATAAACAAAAATGGCTGGGAATACATATCATATCTTAATAATAACCCTGAATGTTAATGGCCTAAACTCACCAATCAAAAGACATAGACTAGCAGATTGGATCAAAACCAAAGATCCAACAATATGCTGCCTCCAAGAGACTCATCTCATAGGAGAAAACATCCACAGAATGAAGGTGAAGGGTTGGGAAAAATCATACCATTCACATGGACTGTGGAAGCAAGCAGAGGTTTCCATCCTCATATCAAATAAATTAGACTTCAAACTAAAGTCAATCAAGAAGGATAAAGAAGGACACTACATACTGCTGAAGGGAACCATATACCAACAAGACTTAATAATTATAAATACATATGCCCCAAACAATGGAGCAGCTATATTCATCAAACAAACTCTTCTCAAGAGTCAAATAGAACACAGCACAATAATTTTGGGTGACTTTAACACACCTCTTTCATCATGGATAGATCTTCCAAACAAAAGCTGAAAAAGGAAACTATAGAACTCAGTAATACAATCAATAACTTACACTTAAATGACATATATAGAATATTCCATCCTTCAACAAGAGAATATACTTTCTTCTCAGCAGCATATGGATCCTTCTCTAAAATAGAAAATATTCTATGCCACAAAGCAACTCTTAGCAAATATAAAAAGCTAGAGATACTACCCTGCATTCTATTAGATCATAATGGAATGAAATTAGAAATCAACAATAAAAAAAGAAATAAAATCCACTCCAACACCTGGAGACTAAATAATATGCTACTGAATAAGCAATGGGTTACAGAAGACATCAAGGAAAAGATTAAAAAATTTCAGAGGTGAATGAGAGCACAGATACAACATATCGAAATCTCTGGGACACTATGAAAGCAGTTCTAAGAGAAAAGTTCATTGCATGGAATTCATTCCTTAAAAGAAGAAAAAGTCAACAAATAAACGACTTAACATTACATCTTAAAACCCTAGGAAAAAGAACAAAACAACACCAAAAGCAATAGAAGACAGGAAATGATTAAAATCAGAGCTGAAATCAATGAAATCAAAACAAAAGAAACAATCAAAAAGATTGACAAAACAAAAAGTTGTTTCTTTGAAAAAATAAATAAAATTGACAGACCCTTAGCCATGCTAATGAAGAGAAGGAGAGAGAAAACTCAAATTACTAACATACGTGATGAAAAAGAAAATATCAAGACAGTCACTGAAGAAATATAGAAGATAATTAGAAATTATTTTGAAAACATGTACTCCAATAAAAAAAAATATGGAAGGCATCAACAAATTTCTAGAGTCATCTAGATAGCCCAAATTGAATCAGGATGCTATAAACAATTTAAACAGATCAATTTCAAGTGATGAAATAGAAGATGCCATCAAAAGTCTACTAACCAAGAAAAGCCCAGGACTGGATGGATACACAGCTGAGTTCTACAAAACTTTTATTTTATTTTATTTTATTTGCAGTTCATCCTCTACTCTTTTTTAAATTTTTTTATTATTAGTTGTTCAAAACATTACAAAGCTTTTGACATATCATATTTCATACTTTTGATTCAAGCGGATTATGAACTCCCATTTTTACCCCGTATACATATTGCAGATTCACATCGGTTACACAAAACTTTTAAAGAAGAATTAATACTGGGGCTGTGGCTCTGGCTCAGCGGTAGAGTGCTTGCCTTGCATGTGCGAGAACCTGGGTTTGATCCTCAGCACCACATAAAAATAAATAAAGGTATTGTGTCCAACTACAACTAAAAAATAAATATTTTTTAAAAAGAAGAACTAATGCCAATACTCTTCAATTTATTTCAGGAAATAGAAAAAGAGGCAGCACTTCCAAACTTATTCTATGAGGCCAATTTCACCCTGATTCCAAAACCAGGCATAGACACATCAAAGAAAGAAAACTTCAGACCAATATCTCTAATGAACATAGATGCAAAAATTCTCAATAAAATTCTGGCAAATCAAATAAAAAAACATGTCAAAAAGATCGTGCACCATGATCAAGTGGGATTCATCCCAGGGATGCAAGTTTGGTTCAACATATGGAAATCAATAAATGTAATTCATCACATCAATAGACTTAAAGGTAAGAATCATATGATCATCTCAATAGATGCAGAAAAAGCATTTCACAAAATACAGCACCCCTTCATGTTCAAAACACTAGAAAAATTAGGAATAACAGGAACATATCTCAACATCATAAAGGCTATCTATGCTAAGCCTCAGGCTAACATCATTCTAAATAGAGAAAAATTGAAGGAATTCCCTCTAAAAACTTGAACAAGACAGGGATGCCTTCTTTCACCACTTCTATTTAACATTGTTCTTGAAACACTGGCCAGAGCAATTAGAGAGATGAAAGAAATTAAAGGGATACACATAGGAAAAGAAGAACTAAAATTTGCACATTTTTTTCTGATGACATGATTCTATACATAGAAGACCTTAAAAGGTCTTCAGAAAACTTCTAAAACTAATAAATGAATTCAGCAAAGTAGCAGGATATAAAATCAACACCCATAAATCACAGGAATTTCTGTATATCAGTGACAAATCCTCTGAAAAGGGAACAAGGAAATCTACCTCGTTTACAATACCTCAAAAAAATACTTGGGAATCAATGAAAGAGGTGAAAGATCTATACAATGAAAATTACAGAACCCTAAAGTAAGAAGGCAAAAAAGACCTTAGAAGATGGAAAGATCTACCTTGCTCTTGGATAGGCAGAATTAATATTATCAAAATGGCCATACTACCAAAAGCACCATACAGCTTTTATGCAATTCCAATCAAAATCCCAATGGCATTCCTCATAGAAATATAAAAAGCAATCATGAAATTCATCTGGAAAAATAAGAGACCCAGAATAGCTAAAGCAATCCTTAGCAGGTAAAGTGAAGCAGGTAGCATCACTATACCAGACCTTAAACTATACTACAGAGCAATAGTAACAAAAACAGCATGGTATTGGCACCAAAACAGAATGATAAACCAGTGGTACAGAATAGAGAACACAGAGACTAACCCACAAAAGTACAATTATCTTATATTAGATGCCGTAGTCTGGCTGGGCACAAATGCCGCAGTCTGGCTGGGCACAAAATCACGAGCCACCACACAGCTTGTAGATTCAAACAGCAACTCTTTATTCCTGAACTCACACCAGCCGTCTACAATCACATTCTGGGGAAATCCACGTTCTCTGCCCAAATCCACATCCACTGGGCTTCTGTCTCTCAAAATATACTGTCTGAATCCCGTGAGAACTCAAGGGGAACTCAGGCAGCAGGATACGCCCTATTCCCAGCAGGAATAATCTTAAACCTGGAACGCCCTAAACCCGATTATCCTAAACCGGGAACACCCTAATCCGCCCTGGTCCTTGAGCAAGGTCACCTACATGCAATGTCACTGCAAAATGTCCTATTTCCACGAGTCCTTCCACTAAGCAACATGGGGTACACTGGCAAGGAAATTGTCATACCTACTTGGCTAATGGCTCCCAGCAATTAGACAAAAACATGCACTGGAGAAAAGATAGCCTCTGCAACAAATAGTGCTGGGAAAACTAGAAATCCATATGCAACAAAATGAAATTAAACCCCTGTCTCTCACCACGCACAAAATTCAACTCAAAATGGATCAAGGACCTAGAAATAAAATCAGAGACCCTGAGTCTAATAGAAGGAAAAGTAGGTCCTAATCTCCATCATGTGGGATTAGGCCCCAACTTCCTTAATAAGACTCCTTTGGCACGAGAATTAAAATCAAGAATCAATAAATGAAATAGATTCAATCTAAAAAGTTTCTTCTCAGCAGAAGAAACTAACTGTGAGGTGAACAGAGAGCCTACTTCCTGGGAGCAAATTACCCCTCACACATCAGATAGAGCACTAATATTTAGGGTATATAAAGAACTCAAAAAGCTAAGCACCCCCCAAAACAAATAACCCAATCAACAAATGGGCCAAGGACCTGAAAAGACACTTCTCAGAAGAGGATATACGATCAGTCAACAAATATTTGAAAAAATGTTCATCATTGCTAGCAATTAGAGAAATACAAATCAAAACTAAGATTTCATCTCACTCCAGTCAGAATGGCAGCTATTATGAAGACAAACAACAATAAGTGTTGGCGAGGATGTGGGGAAAAAGGTACTCTCATACATTGCTGGTGGGACTGCAAATTGGTGCAGTCAATATGGAAAAAGCCTGTATGGAGATTTCTTGGAAAATTGGGAATGGAACCACCATTTGACCCAGCTATCCCTCTCCTCAGTCTATACCCAGCGAACTTAAAAATAGCATACACAGGGACACAGTCACATCTATGTTCATAGCAGCACAATTTTCACAATAGCTAAACTGTGGAACCAACCTAGATGCCCTATGATAGATGAATGGATTAAAAAAACTTAGCATATATACACAATGGAATATTACTCAGTAATAAAAGAGAACAAAATCATGGCATTTGCAGGTAAATGGATGGAGTTAGAGAAGAAAATGCTAAGTGAAGTTAGCCAATCCCAAAAAACCAAATGCCAAATGTTTTCTCTGATATAAGGAGGCTGATTCATAGTGAGGTAGGGAGGGGGAGCATGGGAGGAATAGAGGAACCCTAGATAGGGCAGAGGAGTTGGAGGGGAAGGGAGGGGGTATGGGGTTAGAAATGATGGTGGAATGTGATGGACATTATTATCCAAAGTACATGTATGAAGACACGAATTGGTGTGAATATACTTTGTGTACAACCAGAGATATGACAAAATGTGCTCTATATGTGTAATAAAAATTGTAATGCATTCTGCTGTCAAATACAAATAAAAAAGTTAATTAAAAAAAAGATACCATAGGCTTGGTGTAATAAATTATTTGGTTGCTTTTGTTCCCCATTCCTGGGAGACAAACTCTAAACCCTTGAAATTTCCTCAGTAATAGGAAATTTAGGAAAATAGGTAATTTATTTGTTATTCATAGTAGATCCCCAAATAGTTTATGTTAAGGAGATGACTTAAGATGGGGGCAGGTCAAGTCAGAAAGATCAATTAGATGGTTGAGGCTTTGATCCATATAATATCAGCCTGATCCTTAGAGTAGAGCGAGGCACTGGAGATTGAGTTCAACCTCAGAGTCAATAATACAATGATAAAACCCCAGGAGGAACTCTAGATACCACAGGTGAGCTTCCTTGGTTGGCAATACTCTGTGTACTGTCACACAACTATGTGTCAGTAGAAGAAAATGTCCTTTACAGGGTAGGCTTCAAGTATGGAAGACCTAACTCTGCTCATTTCTCCCTCTGGCTTGTTCTGATTTGTATCCTGCTACAATGTAACTATAAGCATCAGGGAAACTTGGAGTTCCACAAGTCATTCTTGTAAATTATCAATCTGAAGGGATTCAAAGTTAGAGCAGCCCCCTGGTGGACTGTGCTCCTAACCTGCGAACTTTGGCTCAGCCCTGGGTGGCTGGTGTCAGAGGTCATTACTCTTTTCTTTGCCTACTTCAATCTAAATAGTTACCCACCTTTCAGTTCAAATTACTCTTGGCTAAATATTGATGCTTTAATGCAAGGAGACATTTCCCCTTTGTTAAAAGGAGGTAGTACTTTAACTGTGACGGATTCATTCACATTATTCATTTGTGAGATGAATGGATTGTCATAGTCCCCTTGAGAAGATACAAAATGAGAGAGATTCAGCCATATCTAAAATATCTCAGGACTTTTCTTTTACTTTTTAGATGAATATAAAATAAAGAGGCTGATAAGAGGAAATTGCAACTCATGATGATTTTCATAGGAGAGTGAAAAAGGATTATTATGGTTCCACTGAGAAAATGCAAAATGTATAAGATCTCTGTGGCCTCCCAAAATACCTTTGAATTGATTTTATAGCTAAATTTAAAATTTAAAACGTGAACATAGGGAAACCATTCATGGCCACTCACAAACAAGGGTAAAAAATAAACCTGAACACACAGCTTTTTTTTTTTTAATCTAAAAGATGACCTTGGACATTTGATTAAATGTAGCTTTGGAGACCAAAAGAATTATATGCCTTCCTAATACTTTCTTTAAGATTATTACAACTACAACCAGAAAAAAAAAACAAAAAACAATCCTACTTACTCTTCATGAAGTGGTATTATTGAGCCATTCCTTAAAAGAAAGGGTTACTATTTCAAACTTTTTCTCCTATTGTGTGTGTGATAATGTCAGTGATTTTAAAATGTCACCGTTCTGTCTACAAGGCTTTATAGTCTGACAAATCAAAAGGTATATAGACTTTTCTCATTTTTGGAATTGGTTCTAGGTCATAAGACCCAGGTGATGGAGACATGACATAGATAATCTAAATGAATCCTTAAGGTGTCTGAGTTCTAGATGGAATTGTTTTTGAAGAGGCTCAGTGCTACAGTCAAAGGTGATTTTAAAAGCAATCCATTTCTTACTGGCATTAAGAACGACCCAATTCAAAACCTGTACTGGCACCTTTCAACTTGGATTTCTCCATTCCTCAATTTTTCTTGCACACAGGAGGAGCCTCAGAGCTTTGTACAGGTGTAATCCTCACAGGGTCTCTGGTTTCCCACCCTAGGAGTCTTCTCTCCCTCTCCTCCAGCCTCTTCTTGTTCTTTTCATATGGAAGATCAATCTGACCTCCAACTTTCTCCACGAAAATCCCTCTCCCTTAGAGGAAGAGATGAACAGGAAGGCTGGGAAACTAGATTTGAGTTTGGTGGGGAATTTTTTTCCAAATGGTAGCAGGAGTAGGCCTGAATCAACCACAGGGATTTTTTTCCCTTCATATTTCCTCTTTGATGGAGGACAGAATCAGTGGATTCTACCTATTCTGTTCTCATTCTAAAAGCCAAGTCTATAGGAAGATTATCTAACGCACAGAATTGGATTATATACAAGAGTAACACCCAATTTGGCCAACAGATTTCTGATTTAATGATACACTGAACAAATAATTATGTATTTAAGAAGGTTTTTAAAGCCATATCCAATTCATACATGGCTCACCATTGCTGAGACAGGTCCAGCTCAAGGAGGGCTACTGTTAGACATGCTTCTGCGTCATTATTTTTGCACAAATGTTGAAATAAACTCTTAGAAGGCCAGCTGAATACCTTTCCTGCTGCTCATTTTTGCTTAGTTATGTTATGGGCTGAAGCTGTTAAATGAGAATACTTTGAAATTTTCCCTCATTATGAAAGTATTTTCCTCTATTATACAGACCATGGTGGTTTTTTTTTTTTTATGGCAGGGGAGATTGATGGCCTGTTTCAAAGTGCATTTCCATTGTGGTTACTTTTTTAATTAGACTGGTTGGAATTGGTATTGACATTTGGGATGCTAACTGGTGGACTCAATTGTTTGTTGATTTTTTTTCTGCCACCTAAATCAGTCGCTTCTTTATCCACCGTTAGGACGCTCCATATTGTCCTCTCAGGAGGTAGAGCAATTTGTTCTTTTGTTTTTCTGCTTAATCGCCATAGCATTACTGTTTTAACAAAACTTAACCAGATTTCAACTCCATGAACGTTTTAGTTAGAAGATGTCTATTTTATCACCAGTAATCTTAGCCTTTTTAGTAATTACACAGTTCATTACAAAGAAGACAGGCTTTGTTGGATTGCTGTATACTTTGTTGTTTGTTTTTATATCCCATGCACTTAAAGGGAACTTTATTGTTCTGGTGTCTCAGTTACCTAGTGAATTAGCATGCAGTTTTTTTCACTAAGTATTGCTGGCATCTTCTGTAAATGCAGTCATTAGAATGTATTCTGTGCTACTTAATTGAGTGGAAATTGTATTCCTGGTTATTGTACAGTCTAAAGATTACATTTTAATGTAACTTGTAATGTTGTTTTTCTGTTTAGTTCTTTTTTTTTAGTGGATTAAAATACTAGATATGAGTCGTTCTACCTTGAGGAAAAAGCTGTGAGACAGCTGGTAAATGAACTTGTGAAAATTCAAGGGAATCAAAAATATCATTGTTGTACAATAGGCCTGAGTAACAGATGGGTCTTCAAGGTCTAGGTTACCATACTGGGTTGTCCCAGAATACAAAGAAAGAACTTTTGTCTATATTCACCAATCAATGCAGAACTTTTTTTGCTATATTGTATAAGATATTGATGTTTGAAAGGATATCCTTGAAATAGTTCAAATGTTCTTGGAAATAGCAAAGAAAAATTCAACTATTTTTCATGAAATTTTAACTTTTCAAAAAATTTTTAGGGGCTGGGGTTGTGGCTCAGCGGTACAGCGCTTGCCTAGCATGCGCAAGGCCCTGGGTTCGATCCTCAGTACCACATAAAAATAAAATAAATAAAATACAACTACAACTAAAATATTAACAAATAAAATTTTTAAAAGAATTTTAAGGGATTATTTTATTTTAGGGGATTTATTATTATTTGTTTCATAAAATAACAAATGAATCATCCACTATGTTTACATATACACATTCGACATGTTTTATATACCAGTTCTTAAATAATGATTATCTTTTAATCTATTGGGAAAAGTTAGTTTGCTATAATGAATATTTCTATGATCTAAAAAAGTGCATAATCAATCTATGTTCTACAAATTTTGAACTACAGCTGATGAACTCTAGAGTAAATTCCAGTTTATTATATATTGACACCTCAGTAACTGGAACAATTATTACTCATACTATATATTTTATATGCTGATGAATATCAGCCAAACTCATTGAAATAGGAGGGGACTATTATGTAACTGATCTTTAAACACAGGCACAATTCAGAACTCTAATGAATAAATGATAAATCGTGCACCACTACTCTAAGAAGTGGCTTCCTTAAGGGGAAGTGATGCGTTAATCAGGCTCAGGCAGCAAAAAATTAATTATTCTTTCTACAACTTTACTGAGTGGCAAATAGGAATTTTATGTTGATGTGATCAGATAAAAACTTTATTTTAGGAAGGAAGAAAGATTACTTATTTTGTTCTATTTTCCCAAACTTTTAGAAACATTCAACTGTATTTGATTAAATTTGCTTTTAAAAAAAAAAAAGAAAAAAATCAACAACATATTTGGCTTTACCAGAAGAGTAATATTTTCCAGTTTTCTTTATTATCAAGACTCAACATAATAAGATTATCATGTGATGTGTCTAACGCCCAGGTGCTCAATAAATATACCTAGCGCTTGAATAAGCACACCTGGGACCACTAGGCTTACTCAGCTGTTGCTAAGGTTGTCTGGAAGATGCCAGGCCCACAGGTCCTGGACTTCCTTATGTTCTCCAGGGGAGGTAGTTTCTACTGTAGCTAATTTAATTGTTGTATTATATTACTCCCTTATAATTTTATGACTTACCCTGTTTTGGTCAGGAAGCGAAACAAGCCCAATTTGTTTGGAACTATGGGAAAAGGAATTTTCCAAGTCAATTTAAAGTTTACCTTTTGTCTTCTGGGGTGAACTGAGAAACCTGTCTTGCTGCCTCACCTGGCTTCAGCCTTTTGCTACCCGGAAGAAGAGTCCATACCACTGATTGTGTTTCAATACAGCAGGTGGAGTTTTCTGAGAGGGCCACTGTAGCTCTTAGTTACAGAACCCAGGCTCAGTTATGCGCTCCATGGTAGCAGGAGGTGACACAGGATCAGTGAGTCTACTTTAGTTAGAAGTTGCTATAGGTTCACTGGGTATAGTAAGGTCATCCTCATGATTTAGCCTAAGTTTTATAGGGTTTCCAGGCCACAATTTCTATTGTAAACAAGATGTCATTTTCATCTGGAGACTTCAAGGCAGGATCATGGGACCAAAAGTCAGGATTTCAGTATTCTTGGCCCTTCTGATCAAATAACATTCTAATTTCACATTTAATTCACCATCGTTCCCTATAATAACAAATCGACAGGGATATGTGACTACTTGAGAAAGAGTTTTTAAACATTTCTCATTTCTATGTCATAACTGATAGGAGTAACTGAAGTTCTTATAGTCCTTACCATATTTCAAGTACTCTAGGTATTTGACTGGTAATAGCTTATTTGATCCTCAGAACAACCCTGTGATAGAAACAGTATTTTACCTAATTTATTAATGAGGAAACTAAGGCTTATGAAGGTATCTGCCAAGATGTCTCTGTCTCTGTACATGATACCATTTGGTATCCAATTGTTCAAATCAGAAATCTAGGGCCATCTTCAAATATTAACTTTCCTCCCCCTGCATGCATCCCGGATGTCTGTCATATGTCAGTGAGTTTTAATCCAGCACACTTCTTGGCTTCAGCTTCTTTGCTTCCACTTTCTTAAATCATCACTATCTCATACCCTCATCCTGGGAACAGACTGCTCATTGGTTCTCCTCAGTTCAGTGTCTGTTTCATTCCAATCTATTCTCCACCAGCAGCAAAAGAGATCTTAAAATGCAAAAGGAATTAACATCAAAACTTTGTGTAAAATCCTTCTGTGACTTTCCATAACAGTGAAATAAAATCCACACCCGTAGCAGGACCTACAATTCCTGCGCCAGTTGGTCCTGGTGATATCTCCACTTTGGCTTCATTCCCATCTCGCCGTCCTGCAATCACCCCGATCACCTTTCAGTTCTTTGTGCAAAGTGCATTCTGGCCGCTTACATTCTCCCTTTGGGTGAGGTGTTCTCCCCGCTTGTCATGTGGCTCATTCCTTCTGTCCTCTGTGTCGCAGTCTTAAATGTGATCTCCCCATGGAGACCTCTTCTGACTGAAATACCTAGACTAAATGTTTCCACTCCCATCCATGATCTCTGTCCCTTCCTTGTTCCTTTTATAACATAAATTCATTCATATACTTACTTGTCTTTTTTTTAGCTGGGGAGACTGTTCTTCCCCTAAAATTCATGTTCCAAAAGGTCAGGTACTATCATTGTCTTCTTCACTATTGTTCCGTCAGCAAAAGGTATAGACTAGAAAATGTATTCAATTAATAATTTGGAATGAGTAAAGGTAAGTTGTTTCCATACTGAAGTTTTCATTTTCATAGAAGTCATATTGGACACCGGAATTAGTGGGAATGAACATAGTAGTCTTGACTATGCTTTTTTACAAAATAATAACATTAAAATTGTGTGTGTGTGTATAGCATATATATGCATACATGTATGTACACGTACATATATGTATGGAGAAAAAGAGTTTTGTTTGTAATGATTAAGTCCTGTAAACTTTCCTTGAACATAAATTAACAAATATTGAAACTTTGCTCCCAGGGGAATTCCAGGGGTAGGTTTCTATTGGCCTCTGGTCACAACATTTTTATCATATACAACCTTGTTGCCACGTTCTTTCTTTTTTGTTTTGATGAGGATACATAAGATCTATTCTTTTTACCAAGTTTTAAGTATACATTATAGTATTTTTAACTACAGGCATCATCCTATAGGTGAGATTTCCAGAATTTTTCATCTTGCAAAACTGAAATTCTGTACCCTTGGACTAACATTTCCAAAACCAAATGAACAATCACAACAACAACGGAACACCCACCTAACCTTGTTTTATATGTATTGTGTTATAGACACCTGATTTAACAAAGCTATCTAACACATGAATTTTCTCCATGAGGCACATCACAGCCTTTTTATACTTTAGAACTCTAGGCAGCACTTCAATGCTCTGCTTCAAGGCCATTTTAAATAGCAAAATCATCAACGAAAAACACAGAAAATGCAAAGCATGAGGCACTAAGTGGACTGCCCCAAAGATTCTTGTTGACAGTATGAGAACTGAAACAAGAAGGCCTTGTTCCATTCTGGTTGAGGACGTGTTCACTGGGTGGTTCAAGTGTTACACATCCGCAAAGGAATCACCTGAGTGTGACGAGCTCTGATTTATTGGTTTTGGAGTTACAAGTAAGTTTATGAGTGGGTGGATTCATAAACACTAAATCCATGAACAATGAGGACTGACTCTGTGTGCGCGCGCGCACGTGTGTGTGTGTGTGATCTCGTTATTCTTTAAAAAAGAGGAAAGTTTGAATAGTTCAGTGAATTTGCATTCATGTAAAGCTCTTCACATTTTCCTTATTTTTCTCATTTGATCATCAAGCCATAAAAACTGGAATCTGTCAGGTTAAGGGGAAATATTTCTCAGTGTGAAGCTAATTAGCAACTTATTCACTCACCAGATTTGGGGAAACTTGTTTTAGTAACATTCATGGTAAATGCTAATAAATACAAAGTGATTTAAAGGGATTATCATATTTTGAAAGGACAAAACAATACTGCCCTGGAGTCTTAAAATCCAATGTCTTCCTTCATTATATCTGGTCCTTGCCTTTGACATGATAATGACCACAAGGCTTAACTGTGTGAATAATCCAAATAGAAACCTTTCTTTTAAAACTATCATAACCATAGTAGTGGCCTTTTCTTTTTGCATTTTTTCCTATTATAAAAGGAGTATATATTCGCCATAGAGACTTGTGAATGTATAGATAAGCAAAAAAGTTAGAATAAGTAGATAAATAGGTCACCCCTTTCCAGCATGTAGGAGTTGCCAATGTTAATTTTTGCATGCATGTCTCTCCAAGCTTCTTCCTGAGTTTATGCATGTTGGTTACTCCCCCAGGCACCATTTAACCACATGTCATCAAAGCTGAGTGTGTTAGACTGGGATTTTCCAACACTTTTGTCCCAGGTAATTCCTTGAGAACATTATATGGTCCTGTCTTCCATATGTAGAGTCAGGATCAGGGACCCTTCCTTCTCTTTAATTCCCAACTGTAAAATCGCTCATTGTAGTCCTCTTCTGGTCTGACCTTACTGCCTTACTTTCTGGGGTAGAAGGTTGGAGCTCTCATAAAGAGGGAACAGTCCAAATCACCATTCAGATGGACTCCTGAAAAACATCAGTGTTGCTGTTATGGTTTAGATGTGGTATCCCCCAAACGCTCATGTGGGAGACAATACAAAAAGATTTGGAAGAAAAATGATTGGGTTATAGCCTTAACTCAATCAGTGAATCAGTCCTCAGATAGGAATTAACTGAGTGGTAACTGAAGTGGTGGGGTGTGGCTGGAGGAGGAGAGAATAGTGGGCATGGCTTTGGGGTGTATATTTGTATCTGGCAAGTGGAGACCACTCTCTCTACTTTCTGATCATCATGTGAGTTGCCACACTCTCCCACCATGGTGTGCTGCCTCACCTCCAGCCCAAGGATTGGAGCCAGCCTTCTACAGACTAAGACCTCTGAAACCATGAGCTCTCAAATAAACCTTTCCTCCTCTACAGTTGTTCTGGTCGGGTCTTTTAGTCACAGCAGGAAAAAAAAAACAACAACAAACAAACAAACAAACAAAAACAGTTGACTAAAACAGTTGCATTTAGGAGGAGAATAGCATATAATTTTTCCTTAGAGCTATAGTCTACAGTCTTCAACTTGTACTTTTAAAAAATTCACCTCCTCATGGAAATGAGTCTGGAGATAGCTTCTGTATATTCCTCTGAATAGCTGGAAAAGGGACTGGCTAGCAGCAGACAGCTACAACAAACTATCCCTGGGACACAGCGTCAAACACTAACAGGGTAACTTCAAGACTAGTGAGTCAAATATTATGTGATTCCTGAGCTAGACATCATTGAACACTTTCTGATCTCAGAATATGAAATTCATTTAGAGAAGTCACATAATATTCATCATATTTTTGTGTGTCTAAATAGATCTGTTCTAATACAGTCTGAGAAAGAATGAGAAAAGCAGGCATTCAATTTTATACTCTATTAGATTGTCCCTTTAGCCTCTCTAGTGATGATTGTATAGAAGTCAATTATTGAGCCAGAATTAAGCTCTTGAGTGATTTGATGATATTAGCTTTAGGTGAGTCTCATTTTAAGATGTCTAAGAAGGATGTTCATACACTGAAATGAATTCTTGAAGTCTGCTGAAGATATTGATTAAACATCAGGTATATATTTAAACCAATTCATGAGATCTCATCAAATCAGTTGTCTGGCAGTTTACATGACAAAGAAAAAAAGATGATTGATTAGCAAGCATCACATTTAAATATAGAGGGTCTGGTAAAAGCCCTTAGGTTGTATAGACATGCCTGCCACTTTGATGGGACAGTATATCAATTTGCCCCTAATCATGATGTCTCATTTATATTTAACATAGAGAGGTGTGTTTACTCTTGTGCTTCTCACCGGTATGTGCCCAGTGACCTGGTTTATTTGTGCTTCATCTATTTTTGGCTCTGACAATGGCAATAAATCATGCTGCAAGCTATAGAAGGGCGGGTAAGCTTCCTGTTGATAGCATCTATGAATGTTGCACATCTTTGCATTTTACAAATTATTTTTAAAACTATCATCTATTTGGTAAACTTAAAAAAATCCACAGAGTAGAAGCCTCAGATACTGTCTTGGCCACTCTATATAATGAAAATTGAAATTCCAAGGATTAAATGATTTTACAGTGGAAGCACAGTAAATTTATTGTGGATCTTATTATTTCTACATTAGTGTGTTCTCTTGATATTATACTTCATCATTTTATGCAGGACATCAATGAGAAGCAGGACAGGAAAGCCAAGATTATAGGCTACTTTGACCAGAGATTTCAAGAAAGGATATTCTCAACAGTTCTATTTCCCTGTTTAGATCTTCTGCCCTGGGTGTTCTCTCTAATTCAACAGGATATCCCTTGGTTACTTGGATAAAGAATGCTGAAGCCTATTTAAATAAAATTCTATTTGTTTCAATTAAATTGTCCCTGAAAATGTCAACCGTGACCTGATCCAGAAGTAGTAACAAGAATAAGCCAAGGGAAATCTCTAAGGGCCATGAAGCCTCGGGCAGTTTCAAGAGAATCTGAGTGAGAGTTACCTGTCTCTGCCAGGAAAAAAAAAAATCACATGTTCTTTGTGATATCTTTTTGGCAGGGCTTGAGCAACACTGGTGTATGTCTTACTCTCCCATAACTGTAAATTTGCAGAATTTTTTTATCTGAAAAGATGCCTGAATGTTAAAATCCATTCTTTTTGTTTCATAAATGAGTGAATGGAGAGACAGAGGTTAATTCTCATATTTAAGGAGTTGGGAAATTTCTCACTTGGATATCTTCATTTGGCTTCTGTACATAGGACCAGTCTTTTGAGTTTTCTTCTCTGACAAAAGTTGAAGGGTTCTGTTCCCCATAAAACCTCCAGCTAACTTTATGTATTTAGTTGGAATCATGTTTACCTTCATGGAACAAAAGGCCAAAGATAACACTGGCTTAGAGTTGTGAAGATGTATTTTCCTATGAAAAATACATCTGATGGTGTTCAGTTCAGTGCAAGTGTGATGGCCTCATCCTTGTCAGGGATCTACACTCCATCTCTGATCTCCTACTCTTAGAATCTGGCTTTCATCTGCAAGGTCAGCACAATAGTCCAAAGTGGCATCTGAAGTTCCATGCATCAAATCTGCATTCCAGGAAACAGGATGTGGGAAGGGTGAAGGGGCAAAAATGGCACTCCCTAGCTATCTGTTTTCTCCACTTAATCACTTTTGTTTACATCTCACTGACCATAGATCAGTTAAATGGGCACTGTATTGTTTTACTGGGGCACATTACCACCCTGAATAATATTTGGGGGCTCTTACTAATAAAAGATAAATGAATATTGTGATGGCAAGAAGTCAATGCCATGCCCTTCTAGAATTTTTGTCACTAGTATTTTCTTAGGGGATATTTTTAGTGAATATCTTAGAATATTCCCATAACTAGACAACATACCCAAATGTAAGGGCCAAAGAAATCCTTTCGAGTTGTCTCCTTTTTCCTATTAGATACGATGTGTACCTGAACCTCTGCCTGGTTCTTGCTTGCACTAAGAGCTGAGTCATTTTTTCCTCTCTTGTCAGAGATTTTGCTGTAGTGCATACTTGCTGGGAGCCATTAGCCAAGTAGGTATGACAATTTCCTTGCCAGCGTACCCCATGTTGCAGTGACATTGAATGTAGGTGACCTTGCTCAAGGACCAAGGCGGATTAGGGCGTTCCCAGTTTAGGTTCCAGGTTTAAGGTTTAAGATTATTGCTCCTGGGAATAGGGCGTATCCTGCTGCCTGAGTTCCCCTTGAGTTCTCACGGGATTTAGACAGTATTTTTTTGAGAGATAGAAGCCCAGTGGAGGTGAATTTGGGCAGAGAACGTGGATTTGGGCAGAGAACGTGGATTTCCCCAGAACGTGATTGTAGACGGCTGGTGTGAGTTCGGGAATAAAGAGTTGCTGTTTGAATCTACAAGCTGTGTGGTGGCTCGTGATTGTGTGCCCAGCCAGACTGCGGCATTAGTGCCCAGCCAGACTGTGGCACATACTGAGATTAAAATGAATACCTAAGAGATGCTCTACTCACTATGAAAAAGTCTTTGTGTGTCATTACAGAAACCTAAGTAGGAGAAAGAGACACCTAAGTTAGTGGTAAGGCAGCCTCAACACCTCAGTAAAAGATCATCCATGAAATGGCAATAATAGTATTAGTCTTAGGACTTTAATGATGACTAAATATGTTAAAACTTGCACAAAATGCTTAGGACACTGTTTTGGAACAAAATGAATCATAGATTTTTATTGTTATTATTTTTATTTTTTCAGCTATAGGTGCATCTTTATTAGAAAATAAATCAACCATTCCCACTAGATGCCACAGAAAGATATTAAGTTAATCTTGCAATTCCAGAACTGACAAACTTCACAGTAAGGGAGTCTTAAGTTTCCAAAGCTCTGTGTCTGTGTGTGTGTGTAGGGGGGGGTGCATTATTTGGGACATTGTTTCTCAAAATTTGGATCCTTTCAGACATACTCTTGGGATTTCTTGGAACAAACTTGGAATATAGGTTTTCTATGCTAATGTTTCATCTTTCAAGTTTTAATTTTGCTGTTAATCTAAATCAAATTATAGCACAGTTGTTCAGGATTATCCGGAACCATCTTATCTAAGGGTCACCACATGTTTGCATCTCTGCCCCGCTGCCTCTATCCACATGACACTGGTGAAGACCAACCATGCTGAACTTTTCCTTATACATTCTCAAATTAGGTCCTCACTTGCCGCAGTCTGGCTGGGCACAATTTACAAGCCACTTATCAAGCAGAAACGAACTTTATTTTTAGAGCACACATGCCACACCACACAAGCTCTTCAGGAATTCCCTCAGAGCCCAACTGCCACCACCGCTTCCCACAAGCCTCTCCACCCCCCCACTCCTCCTGCTCTTGAGGCCCATTGGCTGGGTCGTGTGGGCGGAGCCAAAAATAGTCCCCCAATGAGCAGCTCTGTGGTCTGAAAGGGCTGGGAAACAGCCCAATGAGCATCACCGCAGAGGAGCCAATCAGCTGGCAGCTGGAAGTTTGCTGGCAGCTGGAAGTTTGCTGAGGCCCCTTCGGCTGTGGCTCTCAACATTCACTTCCTTCACGGAATTGTGGGATGTTTCCTATGAGAGCTGTGAGATGGCAAGGTTGAGAACACTGGTTCAGAGCAGTGACTCCCAAGGTGGGATGGGGTGGGTTAGGGAGAGACACTTACATAGATTGAAAAAAGTGCTTAAATATCCACCAATTTCATAATACAAACTGCATAAAATTATGTTCAGCAAAATAATTTTGGCTGATGGGAAATGGCAGAAAACCAACTGTGGATTCATTCTTGGGGCCTCTGGATAAACATGGTTGAGAAACACTGGCTTAGAGGTGGAGGTATGCTGGCACATGGAGAACAGTTCATACAAAATACATGCTAAAGTTGAGAAAAAGAAAGAACATCTTTTGGATGAGTGAATACGAAACCAGAACTTATTATGGTTTTCTGGAATCCAAAGGACCAATGCAGAATAAAACCAGGATGGTCCATCAATCTTCTTGGCCCTGTGGTTTGGGGCAAGTTGGTCCACTTTTTAATACTGAGGCAAAAGAAGAAAAAAAGCCATTTGTGCTCAAAATTCTGTCTACCAGGGAATGCTGTCAACTTCTGTGCGCTGCCATCCAGCTCTGCAGGGGGCCATTAGCATGGGGTCTGCTCCACTGTAATTACTGCAGAACTCCAATCTTCTTCAGTCATGTCAACAGTTTCTCAATCTTTTGTATAGTTATTAGATCATAGTATTCACCCATACAGTCTTTACCAATAAAGACCCAAGGTACCTGGTAATGTCCCTGCTCAATCTCAGAAGATTTACCATGTGTGAGAGGCTTCACAGTGGGAAGTGCCAGCAATGCAACATGGTTTTCACCAAAACAGTAGTTCCCAAACTTTGTTGCAGATTGGAACCTAAGGGTCTTGGAAATACTGAAGCTTGTTCCCACTGCCTCCGCTTCCACTGTGTCTTGTTATCTTCATTATTATCATCACTATTTTTCATACTATCATCACATGACTTTTTATACTGAGGAATAATTAATTGGTAGCTAGGATAAAGATATTCTTGTCTCTAGAACTGAAATCACTCCCAGGTAAATCGCTAGTGGATCTAGATGGCAAGGGAGAGGCATTTTGTTCAGAAAGCCATTGCTCAACTGGCTATGAGGCGAATAGTGTATCAAGTTCCTTGGAAAAGCCGTTGTTGCAGTGTTCGCATTGGGAGACATGCTTCCTATAAGGGAAATCTCCCATCCTTGAAAGGCTTCCTGAGCCAAGGATGATGATGGGTTGGCTAAGAGAATGCTTAAAGGGAAACCAGTACATCCACCCAGGAGGGAGACAGGCTTGTAGCCTTCCTCACAAGTGTGTGTAGAGCCGTCCCTGATAAATTGTGTATCAGATGTCTCTGGATGAAGTTTATACCCAACTGACTGAGTTTCTTAGCCACATTTCAATAATCCACACATTCTTTTATGAGCTGCATGGAAATTTAATGCTGTTCTAAATTAAGTGGAGAACAAGAATATGTTAATTATATGCAGCAGTGAACCAAGTGTTAAAACCAAAGTCTTTAAATTTATTCTTTGAAGCATATTCCTATTTCATTAAAAAAATAAGATAAAACTAAGGAAATGATGAAATCACTTGGTGTTTAAGAAATATGCAG
Organism: Marmota marmota marmota; assembly: GCF_001458135.2. Classification (NCBI taxonomy): domain Eukaryota; kingdom Metazoa; phylum Chordata; class Mammalia; order Rodentia; family Sciuridae; genus Marmota; species Marmota marmota. The sequence continues at coordinate 21,376,561 of NW_025999900.1, forward strand.
CACTGTGGAGTCAGAACTATACTTTGAACACTGTTAACTCAGTCATTACTGAAAGGCTGATGTGCCCTTGAAAGTGATTATTATTAAAGCCTGATTTGGAAGTCTTTTCACCCTTGAAATAGTTCCAAGAGTGTGTGAGAAAGTCCTGAGGATTGACATTTGGAAGAAGCAGAGTGACTTTCTGTATCCTGAGTAAATCACTTCCAATGAACAGTGAGAATTTGAGATAAGGACAGGAACAAATGGTTTAAGGGAACAGAGGATCCTAGGTAAAAAAGAAGCATATAATTCTATCAAAATGGTTTACACTGACATGCTACAAAGGCACATTCACCTGGCAATCAGTTTTGCAACAAGTCTAGGACAGAGAAATTGCAAATCTTTCATGGACCAAAATTCACTCTAGGCACCTCTTTGGATCCTCCCTCGTATCTGTAGTTTGCTTGGAAATGTGCAAAAATAGATCTTTGATTATTATTTTCCATTCCTCATCATTGGTTAAATCACAAATTGTCTCATGTGAGGAAATGCTAACTACTTTTTAATAGAAAAGAAAGGAGCTGAGATTGCTAAGGAAGGTCTCCAAGGAACATGGAGATGGCATTTGAGAGATTAATTGTCTTGTCCATACATAATTGCCTTCCTGCTAACTCTGTGGGCACATCTCCCTTCTGCTTTCTCATAGATATTTCAGATTACCCAATAACAAATAAGAATAATTCTTACCACTTGTCTCATCTATTCAAATCAAATAAAGCTTCAATATATAGTACTTGTGCATTTTGTTAGTATGTCAAGTAAACAGTAGTTTGCTGAATTTGCATCACAATCCAGAAGATAGGAATATAGGTATGTAAATTTAATATGCTTAAAATACAGTAATAATTGATGATCACTTCCTAGGTAATAAGCAAGCTTTTATCTAATCTGCAGAGTGAATATAGGGTAAATAGTCAAACAGCAGTTCTCTAACCTGGAAAAAAAAAAGTAAGACTCAGGATCAATAAACTGCATTTGGATTTAGAGACACAGTTGAAGATACTGAGGACGCCTCTTTCCCCGCCCATTCCAGTGAAGAGAAAGGCCCAGAAGCTTGCTGGCCTGCAATCTGACTAGAAAGGACTAAGGAGATCAGCACTCGGAAGAGTCCATGAAACCAGCTTCTACAGAAGAAGCAAGTATTACAGGAGAGGAGAGAGGATGTTGTGGGAGGTCCCCGATGACTCATTAGTGTACAGAACAGGAAAATTGGCCTAAAATAACGTTTGGAATATCCGCTGCCTACATACCAATCACGGAACCTGGGTGATATTCAAAACAAAGAGCATTTGAGATCAAAACCCAGGATAGTGTAATTCCGTGGTTATGGCTGAATCTCGGCAGGGTAGTCTTTGTCTGACCTTCATGTCCATGCTGAGGCCCTCTAACTGCAGGCTTACACCTCCCTGGGTTCAGGCTATACAAGGTGCTTTTACTTGAAAGCTTGAAAACATAGCTAGGGGCCTATTTTAATTATTATTAAATTATTTTTTAACACTGGTTTAAGAAACTTGGTTGTTAGTTTTATGTACTATTACAAATACCTAGTGTAGGGGGTTCAAAGGACTTGGGGTTCTGTCAAGGTATAAGATATGACTCTGAGAAGCAGTAACACAGCCAGTTTTGCTGAGTGCACCTAGACTGCAGAAGAGGAGAGAAAAAAATTCCTCACAGTCACAGACCATCGGATTGCGGGAAGGAGGGGCGGGGAACTCCGGGGTGAGAGTAAAATCAGAAGCAGGGGTTATTTACCTAGGTGACATCAATCAGCAGTGCAGCCAGGGAGCACTCCAAAGGGCTATAGCAGCTTGGGGTCTGATAACCACAAGACTGTATCTTATCAATGGGTAGCAGCTGTCAAGTAAGGTTTCACAGAGTTATGTGAACAGGCAGGCTCTGAACAGCTAAAAAATCTGCTTGCTTGGGCTATTCTTAAAACAACATATGGGTCAAAATTTGAGCTGGCACTGGTGGGGCTTTTGAGTGAATGGATCTCAGCTTGCAGTGAAGAAATAAACTGCCTAGACTATATAGACAGGCCATCTTTGGCTGGATTCTTTAATACCTATAATAAGTGCTTATTATAAAAACGTCAAACTATATGAAAAAGGAGAAAAAAACATAAAACTACTTCATATCCTTCAACCAATATATAAGGACTGTTAACATTGTGGTTGTTTTCATGATTCTACACACACACACACCACACAAACACACACACACACGCTCATCAATATAAGCACATTATTGTTATATCTATAATTTTTATTTTTGCATAAAATTTTATAATGTGTATGTTTATATTATTATTTATTTTAAAATCCTTATTGGTGGATATTTAGGTTTTACACATTTTTTACTAATATAAATAAGTCTTCAATTACTAATTATGTGCCTTATTTCTAATTTCCTCAAATTTCTAGAAGTTGGAGCACTGAATCAACATGTATGAACATTTAACATTTTTTATACCAATCACCATATTGCCTTCTAATTTTTTTTTATCCATGTACATTCCCATGTACATTCACAGATTTTTTTTTATTAAATTAAGAGGAACTCTTAGGAGAGTTAAAATACAAAACAAATAGAGACATGTAACAGTTGTCGGAAAACTTTGTTCTTAAAATTGTATTTGGAATAAGAAGATGATTTCAGAAGGGCAATAGTCACTGCACTATTGGCAGGTGACCCACCCTCAATTTCTCAGAAGTCCACATGAGTGACAGCTTTTGGCCTTCAGTTTCTGCAACTCTAACTAACCTCCATTCTGTGTTACCCATGGTATCAGAGGACGTCTCACTCAGGCTCACAGATTTGCCGCTCTCTCATTCTCTATCATGTGCTTCTCATAAATCTAGAAACCTGTTCAAAATTGTCATTGAAGCATCCTTGACTGCTTCCCTGTGACTTCTCTTAAAGTCTTCCTCTAGAGCAAAAGAAAAATGTGCCAAGTCCCAAGCAGATGGAAGTGCACAGGAAAGGCCCATCATACAATTCTAAGCCTGGAAGAGCAAGTTGGGGACTCTAAAACATCTTGTTACATAAAACAGAGCAATGATCAATTCCAAAACACAAGTTATAATCATTTCCTTAATAAATTAGAATTTAATGCATAGAATCCTTTCTCCTATGGAATAAACTCCCTTTTTGGCCTCATATCTAGGTTAATTTCTTTCAGCTTTGGAGATCCACTGACTCTTCCTGAGAGATTTAGTTTACCTCTGACTGGCAAGGAAAAAAGTTCAACTGTAACTTTTTGTGGTCTTTTTGCTATTCTTTGATGCCTGCTGTTCTCCATTTCATTGCAACGCTCAAGCACCTTGTATGTGTGCTGCCTGCAATTTCTCCCTTGGGTGCTCTTCAATTCACTGCAAGGTGATCAAATGAACTGAAGC
>NW_025999900.1:21380543-21400311 GCF_001458135.2 Marmota marmota marmota
TTGAGACACTGCTTTACCTGGACTGAGACAACAAACTGTAATCTACAACAAATTGTAACTCTTTGTATCTTTGCAAATGGTGTCATTGCTGGTATAATTTTTCCAAGGGCTTCTTGCATGGAGCCATCAATTGGCTTGGTATTGTGGCATTTTGTATCCTCCCTTTCTGTTTGTAGCAGGTTATTTATGGTGTTTCTGTAAAAACCACTATGGTCGTTATTTAAATTAAACAAAAGGGGGAAATGTTAGAGTCTGTAAACAAGTCAAAATAACACCTGGCATTTTGCCAGGGGAATGTTAGAGTTCATAAACAAGTCTGGATGGTGCCTGGCAAAATGCCAGAGGGAGTGGTTTGAAAAGTAACAAAAGCGAGCCATTAAGTGTGGAGATTCCTTATTGGTTGACTGATGTATCTAGTTTATGCTAATTAGATAAGCTGTGTGGAATGTATAAATACTGCTCCTGTCCTGCAATAAACGGCTTCCACTCTTGCTGTATCAACGTACACAAGTTATTCGTCACCCCCCGGTTATTTTGCCCAGCCAGCCGGGCTGCGGCAAAATTTAAATCTAGAATCTCAAAGTCTGTCCTGGGTTCTGGTCAATATTTCCAATAGAATATTCCATGACAGCCTCACATTGCACATGTCCAGAAGTCAAGTCTTTCTTCTCCTGCTTACGAAAACACCATGATTCATCTAACTGCCTATGATAATTTTATGTGCCAACTTAACTGTGACATGTGGTGTCAAGATATTTGGCTAAACATTATTCTGGGTGTGTCTGTGAGGGTGTTTCTGGATGAGATTAATATTTTAGTCCTTAGACTGAATAAGCTAGTTTGCCCTATTGGTGTGGGTGGGGCCTCATCCAATCTGTTGAAAGCCTAAATAGAACAAGAAAGTTGAGCAAGGGAGTATTTGCTCTCTACTCCTGACTGTTTTTGAGATGAAACCTCAGTTTTCTGCCTTTGGACTTATTCTTGGACTGGAACATAGATGATTGGTTCTCCGGGTTCTTTTTTTTTGTAATATTTTATTTTTTAGTTTTAGGTGGACACAATATCTCTACTTTATTTTTATGTGGTGCTGAGATCGAACCCAGTGCCTCACGCATGCTAGGCGAGTGCGCTACCACTTGAGCCACATCCCCAGACCCTCTCCAGGTTCTTAAGATTGGTTCTTCAACTGTAACTATATCATCAGTTTTTCTAGATCTCTGACTTGTTGACTGCAGATTTGGGGACTTCTCTGTCTCTGAAATCATGTGAATCAATTCCTTATGGTAAATCTGCCTTTAACTCTCTGTCTGTCTATCTATCTATCAATCAATCAATCAATTGTCTACTCATCCATCCACCCATATGTTGTGTTTCTCTGGAGAACTCCATTATACCACCCTAACTAAAATCCTGGAATCTGTCTCCAGCTCCATGCTTCCCTGAATCTTTGCAAATAATTTGTTTCTAAAACCTGCTGCTTTTGGTTTTTTTACTTCTAAAATGTCTTTTTAGTTAGCACCCTAATTTCCCTTCCATATCATGAATAATATTGGCACTAAACAGTGTAAAATAATATTGCTAAGAGGGAAAGAATGTCCAAGACTGGGTAGAACAATCTAAGAAAACACCTGGCAGTTCTAAATGTGTTCCAAGTTTCCTGGCTGGAGTGAGTCATATCCTAGAGTGGAGAACAACAGACAAATGACACCTCCATGAGGAATTACTGAGGAAATGTAAAAAGCACAAGATAAAGTCAAAGAGTGTAAAATTAAAGGTGGTCTTCCTTAGGGACAGGACTTCCAAAATATCTCTTTGCAGAGATAATGTACATGAGAGTGTCTGCATCAGAGCTGTGAGCTTCCATAAATAAATAGATAATGTGATAAGTGTTATCACTAAGGGTGATGGCAAAGAAGGAAAGTAAAAGGTTTTTTTTTTTCTTTATAGAATAAACAAGTACAGAGTATTATAACATTTACATTTAGACATTTATTTGTGGACTTTTCTGAGGGGGTTGTGGTAACACCCACTCCCCTGGTTTGATAGAGTGAAGCCCATCATTCCCATTATGGTGCATTTAACATTTGTTCATATAGGATCTGGATAAAATTTGTGATTTTATCATGAATATGTATCTTTTTAAAATAATAAATGTTTTTCTGATGTGCAAATTTTTACATAATGGAACATTACTCAGCAATAAGAGAGAATAAAATCATGGCATTTGCAGGTAAATGGATGGAGTTGGAGAATATAATGTTAATTGAAGTTAGCCAATCCCCCCAAAAAAACAAATGCTGAATGTTTTCTCTGAGGTAATGAGGCTGATTCATAGTGGGGTTGGGAGAGGGAGCATGGGAGGATTAGATGAACTCTAGATAGGGCAAAGGGGTGGCAGTGGAAGGGAGGAGGTATGGGATAGAAAAGATGGTGGAATGAAATGGATGTCATTACCCTAAGTACATGTATGAAGACATAAATGGTGTGAATATACTTTGTATACAACCAGAGATATGAAAATTTGTGCTCTATATGTGTAATATGAATTGTAATGTATTCTGCAGTCATATATAACAAATTAGAATAAAAAAGAAATGAAAAACTGAATATTAAATAGTCTTTATTCCCTCTGAAAGATAATGACAGTTTTAAGAATAAACACAATCAATAATATTTACAATATTAGGTATTAAAATAATGCTTCTTTTTCAGTTATAATTTTATAATTCTGAAATTATTGTTATTAACCAGTTATTTATAATTTCAATTTTATAATAAAATTTCATAGGAAGTAAAAAAAAGAAAAAGAAAAAGCAATAGCTTTGGAAAATTAAGGCTAGATTTGGAATGTCTTTGTGCTAAGATCTATAATATCAGTGTGTAGGGATTAGGGTGGAGTGTCAAGGAATATATATATATATATATATATATATATATATAGAGAGAGAGAGAGAGAGAGAGAGAGAAAGAGAGAGAGAGAGAGAGAGCACTCTGTTACTTCTCTGGGATCTAATTGTTTAGTCCATGCTGAAATGTTTGTCTTAACTGGAAATCCAAATAAACCTTTGCTTGTGAAGTCAATGGCTACAAGACAGAATCAAGGAGGAATGGTGGATATAGTTAAAAGGAGACAAAAGGAGGAAGTATTTATAGGTATGATGAAAACAAGTGAAAGTTTGGGGCAAAGGTTAAATTTTTTTTTCTGTACTACACTGGCAAAGATCATAACATCAATTAATTAGTATGAGGGAGAAAAATTACTCTTATAGGAAACTGTCCAAGATTTAGAAATTAAGCTGTAACTTCTGCTTCCATTTTTGTTATCAATAACAACAATTTATAGGGGTTGGGGTTGTGGCTCAGCAGTAGCGTGCTTGCCTAGCATGCATGAGGCACTGGGTTCGATTCTCAGCACCTCATACAAATAAGTAAAAACAAAAGTCCATCAACAATGAAAAAAAAATTTTTTAAAATAATAACAATTATAAATCCTTGAAGAAATAGCATGTGGGGTGATGGAACAGTGAAAAGAGGGATTTTCTTTATTAAAAATTTATATTTTATGACATTAAATGGTTATAAATTTTAAGAATTCAGTGTCCCTAAGACATTATTAGATACATCTACCTTCCATGTTTTCCTTTTTTTTTCTATTTTCATTTATCCATTGATTCATTCAGCAAGTCTTTGGTGAAGGGTCCACAATATTTTAAGCACTATTATAGACACAAAGAATAAATCAAATTAAAAAAAATACAAAGTCCCTGACCACTGGAGTGAACTTTCTAGCAGGGAAATGGGCAAGGCCCCGGTGCTCTCACTGAGGTCTTATAAAAAAGCCTAAGAAGGATTGAGAGGGTAGGCCTTATGTGTACCCAGGGGGAAATGCTGGGATGGGATCACACCTGGTATACTGGGGAGATGGAGAGGAGGCCAGTGAGGCTGGAGAGGGCTAGGCATGGGGAGCTCAACAGAAGTTGAGATCAGAGAACATGGAGGGCCTTGGAGGACACTGTAGGGCTTCAGCTTTGACGGGGAGTGATGTGGGAACCAAATGGTGGTTCGTTTGGTTCTGAATAGACTTTTTACTTTGAAGTTTTTTTATTCTTCTAATATATATAAAAGTTGCTGAGATACTATAGAGGTCCTGTACACCTGTCACCTGACTTCTAATGTTAATGTCTTGCATAACCATAACAAATTATTTAAAAGTAAGGAAAGGACACTGATATAATGCTAATGGGTAAACTGGACATCATTTATGTTTTTCAGTTTTTCCACTAATGTTCTTTTATTGCTCTCTAGATTATGATCTAATCTAGGACACCATCTTGTGTTCAGATAGGCAGGGTTTTGAGTACAGGACTAAAATGCCCCGACTTTCATTTTGGAAACACCACTCTGGCTGCTATCTATACTTGGATCTCATTTGGTGTCCACAGTACTTGTATTTCCCTTGTACCGAAGCAGCAAATACCCATAATGAAATTGTTTAACCAATGTAGATTCTTTTCACCCAACCTGACCTTAATTAGATGTAATCCCTTAATTCCTAGCAGGTGCTAAGGAAGTCAGCCATTCATTTAAGGTCATATACTTAAAGAAGACTTTATGTGCTCAATAAAAGAAACCATGGCTCAGAAATAGGATCATTGTACAAGTGCCTGATTAGATCAATTACTCAAGCATGGTCCATAGCAAAGGAAAGTCTATCTTTGGATTTAGCTTTTATGTTCATGTTATAGGGTACAACTGGGTCAGGTTATTTAGGGTCCAATTAAGTAGCAAGTTTTAGGATTGTATACTGACAAACTGCTCTTTATTTCTGAGACATACAGAGACAGGAAGCAGTGTGCTCTGGTAAATGAAGTGTCTGAATCATGCAATTTAAAACATCATGTGTTTGACGAATTTTAAAATCTGGTACTAATGAATTAAATTTCACCATCAGACTCCTGGCTATCATTTCTATCAATGTTAATAAGCCATTCCATTTTCCTAGTAACTTTACTTAGAGACCACATAGTTGTCCAAATGAGAGCACCAAGTTTTCCTTAACATTTCATTCTGAAAGTTATTAGTTTTTTAATGGATTCCACCAACTGTCAGGGAGACATATAATGATGACATGGATAAAGTGCCCCTACTAAAATGGCACACATAGAGAATGGCCTATAAAACACATTTTAGATCATATTATTTGCTGTCTACACTGTGGGTATTTGTACACTTTTGCTCCCAGTTTTAGATTATATAGTTTTAATACTATTTAGTGAGAATTCTAAATAATGACATATTTCCTTTTCGGTAGAGTTTCTTCTTTTATCTTAGCATAATGACATGTTTTTACCATTTTAGTATGGAAATACCAGAAGTCTCACCCATTTTGAAAGCTACCTTACCTAAGCAGAGTTCTTCTGGTTTATATATTTTAATAATAGATTAATGATTCTGATATCCATCTAAGACAAGTCCCCTAAAGAAACAAGAAATAGAGTCATCTTGGGACAAGTGCACTGTCCCTGACCATGGGACCCAGAAGATCAGAAGAAAACAAAAAGCACAACTCACTGTCCCAGCTGGTGCCTATCAGGGGACCCAGGCAGGACCTTACAGAACAGGAACAAAACAGGTACAGGAGCCTGAACCCAGGGAGATTTCGGTTGGAAGTGTGAAGGGGAGCTCCACTAGCATCTGCTTTGAGTCTGAAAGCTCATGTGACCAGCTGAAGCAGGCCATGACTCTGAGTAGGCAGGATGAATACACTAGGGACCAAGCCTGAGAAGGCCAAGCTTGTGGGCAGCAGTGAGTGGAGAATTGGCCCCCCTGCCCCACAATTAGAATTCTTGAGATGCTACTGAGAAACAGACCTGCATCAGAGATCTACCACTGCCAAGCCCTAGGGGTAGGCTGATCTACTCTCTTCAGAGGAGACAGTACCAACAAAGCCCATGAGTTTTGATAACATATCTAAGCCCTACCTGCTGGAACTCCCCTTGTACTGAATTGATCTGAATGAACAAAATTCCAACTGACAGTACTTCCTATCCCATCCCACTTCATACTGATGAGAAGGGAAGCTGAGTCTTATATCAAACAGGTTCAAACTTAGGCTACTGCAATCAGCAGCTCAGGGAGCAGTACAAAAACAGGAAGAAGTTGACAACCCCCATCCTTTGCTCTCATTAAGTACATAACTCAAGAAGAATTAGAAAGACTTTTTGACTTAGACAGTGACCAATCTGGTCAAGTATTTTGACCACCTCAGTGGAGAAGTTTCCTTCATTCTTCACTAAAATTTTGAATTAATTTTTTTAATTTACTTTATTTTTTCTTCTGTGCGAGTGCGTGAGAGAGAGAGAGAGAGAGAGAGAGAGAGAGAGAGAGAGAATTTTGGCTGTGTTGATTATTTCAGGGACATATATACATGCACTTGTTTCTTTTTCTCTTATTTTTAGCATTTTTAAATGTAATTATTTTTTCCTAGCATTGTGTTGTGAGGGTTCAGATTTTTGGGGGTTATATATTTTGGTTTGGTTTTGTATTATTTTCATTTGTTTATTTCTATTGTTTCTCTTTCTTTCTTATATTTTCCTGCTAATGACTGAATTCTACTGCTCTCACTCCCTCTCTTCCAATACCTATTTCTCCACCTTCCATGTAAATATCATTTGCTACATCTCTTCTGCATTCTCTCTGTTCACTTTTTTAAATTGTAAAATCATTTCTGACTTCATTACATACTTCCTTTACCCCTAATAGCTGTATTTTTACCATCTTTCAGAACTAATTGTTCTATATAACTCCTGCTTCCACCATTAATGCCAATACAATCATTGCTACTGTGGATAATATACTTGACATATGCTGCTTGCTTTAAAGCCAGATCTAGTTCATGATTATTATTCTTACTGTTAACAATTGCTGGACTCACCATTCCTCTTTATTGCTGTCACTTAATGTTGAAGATGTCATAGTAGGAACTGGGCATTTACTTTAACACTGTGTATTGTTTGTTGCTTGCAGTAGTTGTTACTATTATTTATTTCGCCTCATTCTGTGAGATACTGGGACCCTATGGAGACATTAAAAATTTACAGGTTAGACACTGTGCTGTTGAACTATGTATTCTCTGACATTACTCCAACACAAAGAAGTATGGAGACAAAAGCCCCAAACTGACAACAAGGACCCAAGGGGGAATAATCAAACAGGGAACTCAGGTCCTTGATAGCTTGGCATCTATGCATAAATCAACAGCAGAAGGAACTCCCATAACAAATAAGTACACACAAAAGGACTTGCAAAAAAAGATGTAGGGGAATCCACCTCAAATGATGCACAACACAAGTTCAAGAACTCTGAAAATGTGAGAAAACAGACAAAGAAATCTCCCTCCAAATTCACAATCTCCAAACAAAGAATCCCAATGATAATGAGGTGGATGAAAGCCCCGAGAAATATTAGAAAAAAAATAGATTATTAAAATGTTCAAAAATATCTAAGGAAGAAATTAAGAGAGCAATGAGAGGAGATGAAAAACCACTTTAATAAAGAAATAGAATAAGTGGAAAGAAAGAAAGCAGAACTCCTAGAAATGAAAGACACAATTGATCAAATTAAAAACTCAATTGAAGGTATCACTAGCAGATTAAATTGTGCAGATATAAAACTTCAGCCCTTGAAGACAGAACTTCTTGAGTATACAGAAGGCAATAAAGTGAAAAAATTGTAGAACAGGACCAGAATATACAAGAACTCTGGGAGATCTTTAAAAGACCAAATCTGAGTCTCATTGGAATAGAAGAGAACATGGAGATGCATACTGAAAGCATAAAGAATATTTTCAAAGAGATAATTACAGAAAACTTTTTTCATATTAGAAATGATAGACATCCACATACAGGAGGCTTAAAGAACTCCAAATAGACCTAGTCAAATAACAAGCTTGCCAAGATATATCATAATCAAAATGCTTAACATAGAAAATAAGAAAAGAATATTAAAAGTTGCGAGAGAGAAATACAAGTTTACATTTAGAGGCAAACCAATAAGGTTCACTTCTAATTTATCAGCTCAGACCCTAAAACCAAGGAGGGCCTGGAGTGACATATTCCACACTCTAAAACAAAACAACTGCCAGCCAAGTGTTTTATACCCAACAGACCTCAGTTTCAAATTCAAGGGGGAAATAAAAACTTTTCACAATGAGAATAAACTTTAAAAATTCATGAGCACCAACCCAGCACTACAAAGAGCACAACAAAGGTAATCTGTACACAGAGGAACTAAAAAGTAATTCCAAAGCTCCCAAACAAGAGAAAGTTCAATAGAAGAATAATTCACTAAGTGAGAATCAAGACAGGGGAACATAAAGGAAAAAAATGGCAGAAAACTACAAACATATATCCATAGTAACAGTAACGTTAACAGTCTCAACTCCTAAATTAAGACACAGATTAGCAGAATAAATCAAAAAACAAGATCCAACCATATATCATTTATAAGAGAAAGTAAAATAATGGCAAAAAAATATTACAGGAATATGGTCCAATAAAACAAGCAGGAGCAGCTATTCTCATATCTGACAAAGCAGATTTCAAGCAAAAATTAATCACAAAAGATGAAGAAGGCCACTACATCCTAGTAAAGGGAACAATTCAACAAGAAGATATAATTATTTAAACATTTATTCCCCAAATATTAATGCACATAATTACATGGAAAAAATACTCCTTGACATTAAATCCCACATAGACCCCATCACAATAATATTGGGGGATTTCAATACACCCTTATCACCAATAGACAGTTCATCAAAACAAAAAATTAATAAATATATCTCCAACCTAAGCAACACTATAAATCAAATGGACCTAATAGAAATCTACAGAATATTTCACCCAAAACAGATGAATTTACCTTCTTTACAGCTGAGCATGATAATATTCTAGACCACAAAACAAATATTAGCAAATGCAAAAAAATTAATGTAATCCCATGTATCCTATTAGATTATAATGTAATGAAGTTAGAAATCAATGGCAAGAAAAATAATAAAAACCACATAAACATATGGAGAATGAATAAAAGAAGAAATGAGAATAGAAATCATGAAATTCTAAGAAGTAAACAAGGATGGAGATGCAACATATCAAAATATCTGGGATAGATGAAAGCAGTTCTAAGAGGAAAATTTATAGCATGAGTGTCTACATTAAAAAATTAGAGAGATCCCAAATAAATAAACTTATGCTCCCATCACAGGGACTTAGCAAAAGAATAAACTCACCCACAAACTGGTAGAAAATAGGAAATAATTAAGATCAGAGCCAAAAATCAATAAAATTGAGAAAAATGAAATAATACAGAAGATAAATAAGATTGACACACCCAAAGCCAAACTTACTAAAAGAAAGAGTGAGAAGAAGCAAATAAACAAGATCTGAGGGGAAAAAAAGTAGACATCAACTTAGACCCTTATGAGATCCAGAGGATTATCAAAACCTGCTTTGAAAATTTGTACTCCAATAAATTTCAAAATCTAGAAGACATTGATAAATTGCTAGACACATATGACCTGCCCAAATTGAATTGGGAAGTCATAGAAAACCTAAACAGGCCAGTATTAAGTAATGAAATTGAAATAGCAACTAAAAGACTTCTAAAAAGAAAATCCTAAGACTTTATGGATTCTCAGCTGAGTTCTACCAGACCTTTACAGAAGAACTAACACCAGTCTTTCTCAAATTAGTCCATGAAATTGAAAGAAAGGGAACACTCCCAAATACATTTTTTGAAGCCAGTATAATCCTGATGCCAAAACAAGCATAACCCTGACACAAAAACTAGACAAAGATACATTACGGAAAGAAAACTATAGAACAATATTCCTGATAACATAGATGCAAAATTATTTAATAAAATATTAGCAACCTGCATTCACAAACACACGAGAAAATAATATACTATGATCAAGTGGGTTTCATTCCAGGAATGCAAGGTTGATTCAACATATATAAACCAATAAATGTAATTCATCACTTAAACAGAATTAATGGGAAAAAATCACATTATCATCTCAATAGATACAGAAAATGCCTTTGATAAATCCAAAACCCATTCATGTTAGAAATGCTGAAGAAGCTCGGGCTCAAATGAACCTCAACTTTGCAAAGGCCATTTATGACAAACCCAAAGCCAACGTCATACTAAATGGAGAAAGACTAAAACATTTCCTCTAAAATCAGGGACAAGACAAGGCTGTCCACTCTCACTATGCCTATTCAATATAGTCCTCAAAACAGTAGCCAGAATGATCTGGCAAGTCAAGGAAATCAAAGGACTAATCTAAAAAGTTTCTGAACAGCAAATAAAACAATTAAAAGTGAGCCTACAGAAAGGGAGGAAATCTTGGCCAGCTACTACTCCAATAAGGAATGAATATCCAGAATATTAACACAAAAAAATCAATAAATGGCAAAAGAATGAAACAAAAACTTCTCAAAAGAAGAAACACAAATATATGAAAAAAAATGTTCAACATCTCTAGCAATCAGTAAATGCAAATCAACTAAGATTTCATCTCACTCCAGTCAGAATGGCAATGGTAAGAATACAAAAAACAATAAATGCTGATGAGGTTGTTGGGGGGAAAAGGAACACTTGTACATTGTTGGTGGGACTGCAGACTATTACAGCCACTCTGGAAAACAGCATGGAGATTTCTTAGAAAATTATAGATGGAACCTATATATGACCCCGCTATTCCACTCCTTGTTATTTTCCCAAAAGATCTAAAATTGGCATACGACAGTAATACAGCTACCTCAGTGTTTATAAAGCATAATTCTAGCCAAAGCTAGGGTAAAATAAAGGCAAGGTGGAGGGAAGGATAGGGTAATACAAAGAACCATTAAAGTATAAATTAATAGATGAGCAAAAGGAAGTCAAGTAGAGGAAGGAGAATGAGAGGGGGAGGGGGGACAGGAAGGAAAAGGGGAAGGGATCTTGAACTGAAGTTAATTTCCATGCATATATGAGTTTGTTGGGATGAACCCCAACTACTATGTATAACTATAAAGCTCTATAAAAAAAGATTTAAATCCCAAAAAATTTTCCATGAAGTGATTACTTATATAAGAAATATAAAAAAAATGCGTAAGATTTCTTAGTTTTAACTGGGCACAGTGCCACATGCCTGTTATCCCAGTGCCTGAGGAGAGTAAAGCAGGAGTTTGAGTTTGAGACCAACCTCAGTAACTTAGTAAGGCCTAAGAACTTAGCAAGACCTTGCCTCAAAAAAAAAAATAAAATCAAAAAGTTTGGGAATGTGACTCAGTAGTTAATTTCCCCTGGGTTCAATCCACAGTACCAAAAAAAGAAAAAAAAATTATTGATTTTAGTAAAATTAGTAACGTTGGTCCTTGGAAGTTAGTACCAGTGAGTGAACAGACTAAGATATTGTGGGAAAGAGATAATTAAACAAGCAAGAAATCATATTTTATGCAAATTTATAAGGAATTGCATTAAAAATCGATGAGACTCAAGGTCATTTGTGGGGACCATGGTTCTTAGCACAACTGCCATTTTAAAATTTGGATTATATCTTTTGGGGGGTAAATGTTACAACCTAACATTTCACAGTGATTAGTTAAAAACCTTTTCAACTTTTGATGTGTACCAATCTATTGACCTGAAAACTCTCATTATTCCATCTTTACTCTAGTGAAAGGATAATGTGAGCTATGTTATCTGTCCTACAAGATGATCTTCAGGAACTGGAATTGTCTTCACCTATTGTTCTGAATAGACACACATTTTAATTACTTGTCTAGTAGAATATAAACTCATTGAACTTATATTCCTTTGTAAAATGTTAATGTTAAAATTGTAGCAATAACTGCAATCACAGTAACTTCATCGAAAGAAATGTATATTGAAAAATGTGTGATTTGAATTAAGAGTACCATCATTGCATGCTAGATATTGAGCACATTTACTAGGAAAACTGAAAACAATGAAGTCTATTTTTTTTCTCTCTGTTGTTCAAAATATCTCTTTAAGAAATTATACATGAAATATATCACTTCAAAGTAACATTATCCAATAGAAGATCAACTTTCTTTTTAGGGGAAATAATGAACACATGTACTTATCTGCAAACATTTATCATACCTACACAATTGTAGTCCTTTATTTATGAATTTGATATTCCTTACTGTTAGTAGGGGCTGATCTCCTGATTTCTTTAAAGTGGTGCTATTGTGTAGTAGTAAGAGTAATAATGCTAATATGTATGGAACACTTACTATTTGCCTGGTACCACGCTGACTGATTGTATTTTACATGACTGCAAATTACTACACTTTCTTATGCCAATCCTTTGTGAGCAGCAAGACTCTTAGGAACTATCCAAGATAAAGCATTCAGTTGTCAACCATTGGAAAAGATGATACATAACGTGAGGAGAATTGTACCTTATAAGATTCCTGCTTGTGACATTAGGCTTCTAGCATTATCATTTAATTTGAATTAATGGTACCAAGTGGTCTTTAAATTATTAAAATACTCAAGCTTAACACGAAGATTCATATATGCATCATAAAATATATATTCACAGTAGGATATTAGTATATTTTATGAGAGTAACTTTTGAGATAGAGTTTTAATATCTGAAACAAACCAAGACATATCTATTATTTATGCCTATCTAGCTGTGTTATGACTGATTTAAAAATCAATGACAAATAATCAACTTCATATCCAAATCAGAAACCCAATTAAGTCAGTACAATTCTGGGAATTTTCCACTTCACTTGCCTTGCACACCAACACTTTATTAAATTTTATGGGCTTATTTGCCAGAGAAGTTTGGGTTTAGTACTTGCTATCAACTCTTGGGATAATGCCCTTGTAGTAAGTCTCAATATTCCATACTCCAGCCAAAGAGTTGAATCTCAAAGCAATTGCTTCTAGATTTCTGCCAGGGAATAACACTAAAACAAGAAGATACTTACACACAAGCAGGACTTGAAACCAAAAGGGCAGCAGTTTTCTGGGTTTCACTCACGTTAAATTCTACATTTGCACACATTTAAAATACAAAAAAGTACATTTTTCTTGTTTAAAAAATGATTCTAAAACTAAATCTGAATTTAAAAAATCTGAATGTTGAGAAATGGTACCTGCATGATCTATTCTTAAATGTAAATTGAGATTGTCAGATCACCCTTCTATGATCTTCAGACCTGGACCAAGGAATCTCTTCAGAGAATGCAGAGCGAAACCCAGTGCTAAAAGCAGTATTATGCAAAGACCCCATATGTCAAGGCATTTATGTTCTTAAAAATTCAGATTCCAAGGGTTCTTGTTTCAGAACTGTCTTCATTCTTCCATTTTAATTCTAATCTTCCATTACTTTTGAGCAATAAATCATAATTATTTTTCTTAATTTTATCACCTTTCCCTATTTTATTTTCTTTAAAGATAGGGACACAAAGAAATACTGAAATAAAAGAAAATTAAAAAACAGTGAGAGGAGAATAACAAAACACTTTCCTAATTTAAAGTTAGCTAATGTTATCAGAATTATCCTTATTATATTAGAATTCTACTAATGTCTATGGCAAAAAAGAAATAATCCATCCAATTCTAAAGTTTGTTGTTAACATAAAATATTAGGTATGTTTAAATACCATTCTTATATATTATCTGAATAATCAATTGAAATAAATTAAGCAGCAGTATGTCATATGAAATTTTAGCCCAAAGCTTACTCTGGCATTAGAATCAATATGATTCTAGGTCCAAAAACTTGTTTCAAGCTTTTAGTACATAAAAAGTAATGAAAGTAGTAGATGCCTTATTCATAGACTTTTTTAATAAAACAGATTTCCTTAATTGGTATCCTGGATTTTAAAACTTATATTTAAGTTTTGTGTATATTTAAGTTTTCTCCTCACTTGTACTTTTGAAATTTTCAAATAAAGCTCTTAGTTTGAAGAAATACTGTGCCATCTTTGAAACTTACTTAGCAGATTGCTTCTGTAGTTATATTATTGCAATGTTTCAGGAGTAAATAAAGAAATTGTAATAGTTCAACACATAAGGTAGTTTTCCTGAGAAGGATGAGAAATAGCATTTCCTCTAATAAGGATACTATTTTCAGTTAGTACACCTAGCATTTTCCCCATCTGTAAAATTCATTCAATTGTTTATACCTATTGATCCCTATCAATGTGACAGAATCAGTTCTAAGCTCTATAACTACATTACATTTTAAGAATTTTAGTTGTAAAGACCTGTATTTATTAGAAAGTTCTATTTAATTGTAACTCTTCTTCAGCTAGTAGTCTCAAAGTATGTTTTTAAAAATCACCTGTAGAGGATCACTATTTATAAAATATTATGGCATATATTAGATACAGAAATGTTTTCCTACTTTCAAAAGTCAGAAAGCACTATTTTAGAACTTATCTGAGTTTGTATTTTTTTCATGTAACAAGCACAAAATTACTCAGAACATAATAGTTATATGAAAGTCTTTCTGGATACTCCTCCAATTTTATTTTTCCTTTAATACTAGTCTAATGACTCCTTAGGAAAACCCTAGAAGCAAAATAAAGGGTAGTACCAAAAAAGACCATTTGATATACGAAAGACCTTGAGAGATACCTTAGCAAAGAAATTCTGCAGATGGCAAATAAACAGGTTAAAAGTTGCTCAATGACATAGGTCATCGGGGAAGTGCCAATTAAAACAATGTGACATCACTGCACACCTATTGGACTGATCAGTGTCCAAAAGACTGACAGAAGAGCATGGAGCAAAAGAGACTTGCATTCATTGCTAGGGGGAACAAAAAAATGGTCTAGCCACTTTGGGAATAGTTTGCCAGTTACTTACAAAGTTAAACACATTCTTATCCTATAATACAGCAATCGTGTTCCCTGGTATTTATCCAAAGGAGTTGAAAATGTATGCACAAACAAAAACCTGACTGTGTGTTTAGAACAGCTCTACGAAAAATTGCCAACATTTAGAAGCAACCAATGTGTCCTTCAGTAGGTCTAGAATGTATAAATTTACTGGCATGTATCTGCATCATGGAATACTATTCAACCCTAAGAGGAAATGAGCTATCTATTCATGAAAAGAAATGGAAGAACATTAAGTATATGTTATTAAGTGAAAGAAGCCGAATAGAAAGCACTTAATAAATATGATTCCATCTGAGTGACATTCTGGAAAAGGTAAAATTACAGATACAGTAAAAAGACCAGGGGTTGCTAGAGGTTGTGAGGCTCAGGAAGAATGGAGTACAGAGGATGTTTAGGGCAATGAAAATATTCTATATAAGAATTTACTTGGTGCTTACTACTTTAAATTTATTCTTTATAATTGCTGAATCATTTGAGTATGCTCAATTTTGTACTCTATAATGGTGGATAGGCATCATTACATAATTGTCCAAACTCCTAGAATATATAACACCAGCAATGGACCCTTATATAAAAGAGGGACTTTGGGTGGCAGTTATGTGTCAATGTCAGTTCACTAGATGCATCACATTGGTGAGGGATGTTGAAAATGGGGGAGGCGATGCTGGTGTACATGCAGGAGGAATAAGGAAACTGTGTGCTTTCTTCTGAATTCTTCTGTGAATCTAAAACTTCTCTTTAAAAAATTCCTTTAAAAAAGGAAGAAAGAGAGAAAGGAGGAGATGAAGGAAGAAAGGAAGGAAAGAAGGAAGGAAGTGAGTGAGTAAGTAAGTTAGCCAGTTTCAGAAATGAGAAACAGATGGCTACTTGCTCTAGACTCAAGTTCAAATAGGAAGGTCAGGACAGAAGAGTCTGAGTCAGAGCCTATTGTTAAAGCTCTAAAAAGTTAATGATTTCTTTTCCAGCATGTTTTTCAGATCATTGATTGATCCCAAGGTCATGTAATAATTTTTGCAGTTTCCCTTCAGCTTTGTGCCAGCTGCAAGGGCTATTTGTCATCAGTCTTGAAAGGGAACCATGAGGTTGGAAGGGCAGCATGTGGCTGTTTTAAGTGACCTGTAAAAATTCTAATGATATGATAGTGTGTGTGTGCATTAACCAGTCAACAGTCTAACAGAAAGCCAAAGAACTTAAAATAAATCATATTAAACAGCTGTAAGAATAAATTTATAGCTTCTTGATTTTTTCATCCAAGGTCTTTGTGAATTTTTTCAAGTTATTGCCAACATTCAAGACTTTCTGCCTTTCCCTTTCAGTGACCCAAGATTAAAAAATATATAGGTTTTAATATTAATATAGCTAGTTTTATGAACAACTTTTTTTTTTAAACTGACAGCCTTTGTAGCTATATCACCTTGGAAGTTTCTTGCATGTTTTTTTTTCAATGTGTTAAAATTCCTTTCTTGAGCTCTACTAAGAAAAGCCTACAGGTATATGAAAAAATGCTCACTGTCACTAATAATTGAGGAAATTCAAATTAAAACCACAATGATATTCCCTCACATCTCTTAAGATGGCTATTACCAAAAAAGCAAAAGATGACAAATGTTGGTTAAGGGTACAGAGAAATTTAAACCTTGCACACTCTTGCTAGGAATTCAAAATGGTGCAGATGCAATGGAAAATAGTCTGGAGGTTCCAAAAAAAAACTTTTTTTTTAAATGGAACTACTATGTGATCCAGAAATCCTATTTGGTGGAATTTACTCAAAAAGAGTGGAAATTATGATGTTAAAGAAATATTAACATTCCCATGTTCATTGTAGACATTATTCAGGACAACTAAGTGTGGAAACAACCGACATGTCCATCAACAGATGAATGTACAAAGAGAATGTGGAGTACACACACAATAAAATATGATTCAGCCTTGAAAAGCCAGGACATTCTGCAATATGTAATAACATGTATGAATCTGTTACACATGATGCGAAGAGAAATAAACCAGTAACAGAAAGACAAATACTACATGATTTCATTTATATAAAATATTTAAAATATTCAAATTCATAGAACCAGAATGGAATAATGGTTATCTGGGGCTGGGCTGGTGGAGAAATGGAAAGTAACTAGACAATGGATATAAAGTTTCCATTAAACAAGATACTTAAGTTCTAGATCCACTGTGTAATATTGTACTTATAGTTTACAATACTATACACTGTGCATATTAAAATACTGTACATATTAAAGTTTTAATATAGTAGATTTCATGTTAAGTGTTATTACTAAAATAAGATAAAATCATTTCTAAAGTAAGTTAAAAAGCACATTCTGACCTGGAAATTATCTACAGAAACTTAAACCCCAGCCTAATAGTAGCTTGTGGAATTATACTTTCAGGAAAGCAGCTTTCAATATGAAGGCATGTCACTAACTCAAGCTTAATGATAGTCATTCTGTCAGAAATAAGCTATTTAGTTTTTAAAATGATTCAGAAACATGTGATACCTCTGCTAAGTAAAGGGCAGTGGGTGGGCTGGGAGAAAAAGGATGAAAAGAGAGACCTGGGTTGGCATGATTTGAGGGTCCTCACTCTTTGGAATCATCAGTGTTGCTACCTTTTGTTCTGCTTAATCCAATATGCACTTGCATTTTTAAAATGTCTCTTAAATAAAATTGTCCAAAGACCTCCGAATGCCAATTAGGGTTTTGCACGGACTTCACTGACCTCTTGACCACACCTGTTTCGAATTTGTTTTTTATAGACATTCCACCTCCCTTCTGTCCCGGATGGTGGAGAGCAATATCCTGACTTTACTGAAAAAGGATCAATGTGTTTTAGTGATCTGTGAGTAAACACTGCTGATTGGAGTTTACTCAAGAATACCTCTCAACCATCTTTCCTGAGCTTCTGGGGATAGTACTACTGTCATCCAGAGAGAGGAGATGTCAGTCCTAAATCCAGCCCAGGTTTCGTGCACATGGAGGCCCCAAGAGGACCCCAGTTTAGCAGTTCAGAGTCTTCTAAACTATCCTTTTGTGGTCTCTATGGTTCCTTGCCTTTAGTATCATTGATCCTTTACTAATTCTGTCTATTTGATCAGCATTTTATAGGCCTGGCTGTTGTCAACTCACAGAGAAAAGCTCAAAAGTAGGCAAGATTATGGATTACCCTTTCTCCATCTAGAAGAGATAGAGGTTTTCCTGGACCTTTTGCTCCAGTACCACAGGTGAAAAGTAAGGATTTAGCCAAACAAGAACACAACTTTATATTTATGTACATAGCACTTTCACTTGACCTCACTGGAAAATTCATTCATTCTAACAAATATTTATTGAACTTCTACTGTGCAGCAGACCCAGTACCAAGCACTGGATATGGATCAGTGAGCAAAACAAACTATGTATCCTCATAGAGGGTTGTTGAAGCGATTGGAATATATAACACATTTGTCATAGTGCCTACCACATAAAAATTACATAATCTGAATTTTATCTTTAATAGAAAATAGGGTAAATGGAAATATTCCAGATAGAGTTTAATTAAATCATCATTTATAATTGCTGTGCTGAATCTTGTAAAAATCAAGGAGTAAGATTGACATGTTCTAAATCAAAACATGCCAAATCTATCCTCAGAGTCAGTTGTAAAATGACATTAATTTCACTGTTGATATTCTGATTTTCACAGCAATATTCTAGTTTGAGTATTAACTTAATCCTAGTACAATTTTCAAAATTTAAATATTATTTCTGTTATAAATGCTTTTTCATATTTTAGAATAATGCTGAGATTTCATCCCAAGGGCACATTATATTTCCTGGAAAGAGACACACATCTATTAAAAAGCATTCTGTAAAATATTTTAAGATGCTTGGAAAAAGGAAACTTTAGTTTTCCATTATTTAAAAAATGCCTCAATCATTTAAGTAATGCTTTTAATTTTTTGCTGCAAATGAGATTCTGTTAAAAATAAAGTATTCAATTTTCTTTTGATCTCAAGAAATAGAAGCTATCTAACAGCTGTAAAATTGAACAGAGTTACATTTTTAAAAATAATTTGACTAAGTAATAATCAACTTGCCTTATATTAATATCCTCAGTGATACAATAAAACACTATTCTTTATCATATAAATAAAGCCTTAATGGAATTTCAAAGAACAGGTAAAGGAGTTGAAGGAGTCATGAAAATTAGCATTATAAAATTAAAAAAAAATAAAAAGCCCAATAGAACTCAAACAATTTTTCTCTAAAGATCATAGTATTTCCACTGTAATTCAGCCTAAGAGCAAAATCATATGACAGGAGACAATTAACATTAAATAAGTAAAAAATCAATTGTAATATTAAGAATCAATGAAAGGGTTTCTTGATCAGATAAATTATAACCCTATGAAATAAGAGTTAATATTGTTTAGAACTGGTAGGATTTCCTTAAAATGTCTTCTTTTTAAATGAATAGAATGTAGAAAATTGATCATAAGAAATCAAGATTTCTATTCCTATGTGATGCTCCTTTTGACTTCTAAATAACACTTTTATTAGAGATGCCCTTATCTTTCTCTATGTAAGTTTAGATTTGTTTTATTTTTTTTTTATTTTTTTTTTTAATTTTTTTAAATTTTTTATTGTGGGTTGTTCAAAACGTTACAAATTTCTTGACATATCATATTTGACACTTTGATTCAAGTGGGTTATGAACTCCCACCTTCACCCCATACACAGATTGCAGAATCACATCAGTTACACATCCATTGATTTACAAATTGCCATCCTAGTGTCTGTTGTGCTCCGCTGCCTTTCCCATCCTCCACCCTCCCC
>NW_025999900.1:21403756-21506772 GCF_001458135.2 Marmota marmota marmota
GTTACCCTCCGTGCGACAAACCTCTCGCGTTTGAGTCCCCGTAGCCGATCCTCGTGCGATGGAAATCCTTCCTCCAGGTTCCGGAGCACCCCACTATTGCTGGAAATTCCTAACAAGATATCCTTTAGCCGTCCTGACTTGTCATACTCCCACACAGTGAAGCAGCACACGGGGGTAATGCACTCCCCTCGCCGCCATCTTCCCGTCTCTCCTAGATTTGTTTTAAAATAGTTCAAACAATCCAGGATGACTCTGAGATTCATGTCAAGGGCAATGTCTTGAATTTTGGTGTCCATGTTTCTAGATCAAGCCAATGGTAGATGCTTTTATTTACTAGAATCATCATAAACCTATAGAACTTTCCCAGGCAATCCATGAGCTTTTGATGATTCAAAATGCATAAATGTGACACACATTTAAGACAAAGGAGTTGCATTTTTCTATTTATATCCAAACCCACTCGAATAAGACAGTTTTGCGATAAGTTGGAGTCTCATTAACCTCATTCCACAGATGGAGAAAAAGAGGAAGGAGCTGTTTGCTTTTTTACTGTCTTCGAGTTGATATAATGGTTTGCGATTTGTCTAACAGAATCACATTTGCAATTTAAAATGGAGTGTAATCTCTCAGACTCCTGTGAACAAATACAGTTGTGTTTAATGAAACCTCCTTCAAGGTAATTTGGGCGACCTAGCAAACTTCTTCAGAGAAGCTAAAAAACAGTATCATTTTGCAAAGAGATGGCACCACATCTAAGACTCAGAGATGCTATATCCAACATTTTTGAGACGTAACAATAAGGTTGGTTCCGTGATACCATATATCTTTGGATATATACTACCTTTGATATGGACAAAATACTTGCTACCTATGTGAGTTGAGTTGGTACCCTAAAAATGTTAATACTTTACATTCACTCATTAGTGCTTTTAATAAATCCTAGTAGTTAATATTTATTAAATTTTATTTCACTTAGGTTAAAAACAATTACTAATAAGTTCTAGTCACAAAGTGGATCTCATGTAAACCTCAAAAAAGATCCACAAAAAGGAACTATTGATATCTCCATTTTAAAGATGCAGACCTGAAATTCTTAGGAGCTAACTGCTATGTAAATAATTACATAGCAATGAAGTGGTAAAAAGTGGAATTTGAATCCAGTGCTGTTTGCTTCAATGCCAGGTTTTTATTGTAATAACCACAGTGAGATATGATACCTTGGGGGAAGGAAAATTTAACAGGTCTTTAGAAAGGCCTTCCAATTCTCTGTCTAGCATTTTCCACTGTTGTTATTTTTCTTATTAAAGTAATCTATTTGTTTATCTATTGTCTTTCTCCTGTAACTAGGATGTAAAATATGGTTATTTTCTGAGAAGGTGATATTTAAATAGAGGTTTAGGTGATAATAAAGAGTCCAGGAAAAAGCATTGCAGCCAGAATAAGATTAGTTAACTCAAGGATCCAAGACTGAAAATGAATTTACCCTGTTTGAAAAGGAAAAGAGTGGGCTTCAGGAGTATAGTGAAGTAGAATAGTCTGGAATAATGTCGTGGAGGTAGACAAAGGCCAGGTGGCAGGGAATTTGGTAAATCAGTTAGGAGGCTGAGACAGAAGCCTAGAGGGTTTTTTAGTTGGAGTAACATGCTCTGTTGTGTAGGATCTGACTTTGGTCCCTGTAACAAAGTGAGAGAAGTACGTTGTCCAGGAATAGATGCAAAGGACAGTTTGGAAGGCACTCTGACATTCTGGTTGACTTGCATGAGAAGAGGAAAGTGGTGAGATTCAGGATATACTTGGAAAGTAGAGTCATTTACATTTACTAAAAAAAATGAACATGAGAAATGGAAAGAGAATCAATCTTTAATCCTTTCCACCCTCCAAAAGTTCTTTTTGATTTATTTTTATTAGTCAGCTTGTTTTTGGTGTTTCTTTGGTTTGTTTGTTTGGGCATTGAAATAAAACATGCATTCAGTAAAGTAAACACATATTAACTACTAAGTTTTTTTGATATTTTGTATATGTATATACCTACGTAACCAACCATTAGATCAAAACATACGTAATTTTCTGCAACCCAGAAGGCTCCCTCAAGGCCCCTCCCAGTCAGTAATCTTGATCCTTATCCACTCTTGGTATTTTTCTCAACCCCTTGACCACAATCCATTTTATACACTGTATCCAGATTCATCTTTTCAGACTGCAGCTTTGTTCATTCTGTTCCTCTTTGAAGAGTTTAATTAAGAATCATTGCAACAAACTATCTAAATTTATTAACTTGTTTTCCCATTGAATCATCCCAATCCCTTTCTCTCACTTCTTCCTTGTCATAAAGAGAATCCTTTACTATTCCAGGTGACTTGCTCATCTTCATCTTCAACTTTACATGAAACTAATCTAAAACACTTTTTCTTGGTTCTATCTATTCTTTAGGGCTTCACTGTCTATTTGCTATGTTCTAAATATTTGTGTCTCTCCCTAAATTCATATATGAAAACTATTATTAGGAGGTAAAGCCTTTGTAGGTGATTAGGGCATGAAGGTAGAGCCCTCAACAATAGCATTGGTACCCTACTAAAGTGCTGAGGAGACAAGAGTTTGCCCCTTCTGACACCTAAGGTTATACAAGAAGATGGGTCCTCATCAGACAATCTACTGGAAACTTCATCTTGAATTTCATACGTCCAGAACAATGAGGAATAAGTTTCTGTCATCTTTAAGTCATCAGCTTATTTCATTTTTAAATAGCAGCAAAAAAACTAAAAAGTATTATATTTTGTTCTTTGAAAATATGTGGCATTTGTTTTGCTTTCATATCTATGGTGCAGAAACTTCTGTTGTTTCTTTGTATATCTGTCATTTCTAGCACAGCACCTGGCACAAATTTGGTGCTCAACAAATATTTGTTGAATTTACAATAAAAAATGTAGCTCAGTGGTAGAGCACTTGCCTAGCACACGTGAGGTGCTGGGTTCAATCCCCAGCACAGCTGGGGTGGGGGGAATGTATGGTTAGTTTTCTTCTTTTGTGTATATGTCCCATCTCCCCATCTAGAATTTATATTCTCTATAGCAAGGACAAAAGTGTTATATTTTTCATTATGCCATTCATTATATCTAGCTGGGTGACCTATAGAAAATGATAATCTAAAAAGTTAACAATTCCTATGTTTCTAAAATGTATCTTCTTGGCTGTATGTAAATAAACTTTATGGAAATTTACCAAACCTGTCCTGACAAATAGGTCCTGTGTCTAGGAGAAATATTTGGTTGTAAATATTTATAATAAATAGGCATATGATAGACATAGAGATGTTCTTATGTAATAAAGAGCATGAAATTAACAAAAAAAAAATCCAGTGTTCTCACCAATTTCAATAAGGGAACTGGATTGACTGAAAGGCCAGTTTGATCACAGTTTTTGAAAATCAACATTAGGCAGCCATCATTAGAATAAGTGTATCAGAATACGAACTGCAGGACTTGAGCTCAAGTGCTAATTCTTCTGTCAACTGGATATGTGACTTTGTGAAATTCACTTATATTCTCTGAAATGTGATTTTTTCCATCTACAAGGTAAATATTATGGTTTGGATATGAAGTGTCCCCCCAAAGCTCCTATGTTCATGCAAGACTAGTAATAGGTGGAATGATTAGATTATGAGAGCTGTAACCTGGTCAGTCCATCCTAGTCTGATGGACTAATTAGGTGTTAACTGTAAGCAGGTGGAACATGACGGGAGGAGGTGGGTCACTGGGGGCCTGCCCTGGAAGGATTCATCTTCCTGAAGCCCCTTCCCCTAGCTGTTTGTTTCTAGCTGTGGAACAGAGCAGCACTCCTCCACCACACCCTTCATGCCCTTATTTTGGGCCTGGAGCAATGGCATTGACCCACTTTGGGTAGAACCTCTGAAACTGGGAGTCAAAACAAATTTTTCCTCTCAAAGTTGTCCTTGTAAGTTTTTTGGTCACAGCAATGTAAAGCTGACTAACATACCAGATGTGACCGATAAGGCTGTGAGGAGAGAATAAGATAGTGGAAGGGAAGATCTTCGAGGGTATTATTAGAATCTATTAATATCAGAGTAGCAAAATGTAATTTAAGAAAGAAGAAAAATGTATGTGCGGATCCTGTAAATCAGAGTCATGTTGTATTACTACTCTTTTCTACAGCTCTCAAAGGAACGATCCCTTTCTGGCTATCTCCTTTTACATCAGCAATGGTTGTCATGGTTTTTGTCTCAGACTCTAGAGAACTGTTCTGAATTGTCACTGGGATTCATCTGGGCACCCCTCCATTAGTGTTGGATTTCAGTAGTCTCAGAAAGTACAAATCATTCTGTTTGTCATGGCAGCTGGTAAACAGCACCCTTAATTTTATGTCATTACTCTTAGTTACTTGGGAATTGCTGGATTAAAAAATTCAATAGCATAATTCTCTGCATTTTCTTAATAGCAAATCTCCTGTGAAAGGTCCAGGAAGCCACTTTGATAGCATCAGAGGAGTTGGGCATAAAGCTAGCTATACTCTTGATAGTTCATTCGCTGTATAGCATAGAAGATAAATTGTATCCCCTGCCCCACCCCCAGCAGTCTATTGTCAAAAACAAAGAAACACAAAGTAAAATGGTGATTGTCAGGGATGGGGAGTGGAGTGAGGAATGAAAAGATGTTGGTCAAAGGGTGTAAAGTTTCACTTATGCAAGATGAATGATTTCTGGATGTAGAATTGATAGCATGGTGATTGTGGTTATCAATATAGATTGTTTACTTGAATTTATTTAGAGAGTAGACCTTAAGTGTTCTCCTACCCCAACAAACCACTCACAAGAAGGAACATGTGAGACCATAACTACGTCAATTAGCTTGATTTTGGTAACCATTTTACAATGTATACTATTGCCAAAACATGGAGATGTATACTTTGAATATAAACAATTCCTATTTGTCAATTATATCTTGATAAAGCTAAAAAGTTTTTTTTTTAAAAAAAACAATTTTTTCTTTAAAAGACAAGAATTTCAATAAGTAAATATTTTTCAAGTATGTGTAGAAAATAGGTTAGTAGAAAACTGCCAGAGGAGTGAAATGTTATTCCGAGCCTCAGTTATATGTATTAACTAGTATGTAAAATAATTCTATTAAATTTAGAAAAGAGATCAAAGTTAATTTTATTACCAAGTGCCCTTGGCCCTACTCATTTAATAGTAGGAGATGCATAATCTATCAAAGTAAAAAAAAAATTAAAAGCAATTTAAAATCATTTTAACAAGGTCAGAAATTAAGTTTTCAGGTATTCTTTCCAGAGTAAGTACAATGTCATGACATTAATAACAACTAAAAATAAATTTATACTTTTGAGCAATTTTTTTTCCCCTGAGGGAACACAGAACCTTGAAAGTACCTTGGGGGAAATTACTTAACCTCTCTGAAAATTAATGAATCCATATAGTATCTCAGAGTTCTAAATTCCTTTCTAGTTCTTCATCACAGATGGCAAAGAACCTGGCCAATATTTTCTGTTGTTCAGAGACAGACAGACTGAGATCACAGTAATGCCTCTGCCTTTTCAGTTTGTCCATCTCTCAATCTTGTCTTTTTTTTCCCTAACAGATGAGAAATGACTTGTCCTTTATTTTAGAGTCTTATATCAATGACTGAAGTTTCTAGTCATATTCTTTGGACTATTTAGAGCTAAGTGAAAATTGAGTTTTGAATAGATAATATTGTACTTTTTTGTCCAATTATTTGATACCCAACCTGTAGTATTCTATATCCGCATGTGTGATTGTATGACATACTGACCCCTGGCTAGGCTGTGAGACTACTGCCCGATGAAATGTAAAGCAGAATGCCAAGTCGAAGCCCTAGGAACCACAGTGAACAACAGCCATTTCTTTCTCCCTTTTTTAAGACAGTGGGATGTTCAGATGGGAAATGTTTCTTTTTCACTTGGGTACTGGAATAATAGGATAGGTATAGCAGAGCTGTAGCTGATCCACAGATGACTTGTAGCATAAATAAGAAATTAATGTTTATTGCTGTAAGCCACTGAGATTTTGAAGTTGTTTCTAATGTAAATTACCTTACAAAAGTTGCTAGTGCACAGTCCTTGCCACACTGTGTTAGATTTAAAATAAATGACTATTTTAATTCTAGTTCCTGGAAGCAAGCATTCAGCTAGATGTTGAAATAAAAACTTGAAAACATTTGGTTCATTGTCATTGGCTTTTTATCCTCTTGATTACAATATTGTTCAGGTACTTGAATAAAAGAATATGTGTGTCCTTTACGAAAGAGACAAAGGTGAAGATTCAGTTTAGCACTCAACTGTAAAAATGCAGATCAAGTTCAATAGGATCCTGGAATTTCTGGATTTAAAATTGACCACTTACAAGTGATCGTTAAATTTGTTATGTGTAGTAGGTTGTAGTTTTGCTAAAGCATCAATTCAAGTGGTATTCTCGGTGATTCTATTGTAAGGGTTTAACACTGTGCATGTCACTGAGCTCTGGGAAGCCCTCGTCTCATGCTTCTCAAAGGATAGTCCATGGACCAGCAGCATTAGTATAATGTGGGTCCTTGTTAGAAATGGAAATTCTCTGGCTTTATCCTAAACTGACTGCCTCAGAAACTCTTGGGTTGGGGCCCAGCCGTCCATTTTAATGAGCCCTCCCATAGTTCTGCTGCTTGTTAAAATCTGAGCACCACCCATCTTGCCATTTTCCATGAAGGTATTTGCTGTTTTCTATACCACATAGAGGCACAGAAACTGGAAACCTGCATTTTTTTAAAAGTCTTCATTATTCCTGATGCAGGCAGTTCATTTCCACTGGTTTACATTGTAAGAGATAATACAATGGTGCTATTCAGAATATAGCTTCCACAATATAAAAGTGGGCATTCAGAAAGAGCTTGATATACAGCAATATCAAGAGTTTCCTATACATGGAATATTGAGTAATAAATAAGCATTCAAATACTCATTATTATATTCAATATTGGCTTTTATAAAAGAGAAAATCCACAAATACGATACCACAGCATCTTCTGAAAACTACAGCAAGGACCCAAGGTCACTATAAAGAAGACAAAGAGTGAAACTCCAGTCCCTGCTTTTCACACCCTCACATTTCCCCTGTGGTTTATCCTGTTTCTGGTGTCCCGAACAAGGAAGATAGGAGATCAGAACCTAGAAGCTTCCTAAAGAAAACAGACTCCCCAAATTAAAGTAGTAAGGCAGAAATCGAGGTCACATTGGGAAGGATAGCTCAGGCAAATGGGGTATGGAAAACAATGAAGAGGAATTTGTATCTGAATCCAAAAACACAATAAGAACACGAAGAAAGAAAAAAACAGGGAAGGAAGGGAGGGAAGAAATGAGCTGTCCATCACAGTTTGCTCTAACAGCTAGCTTTACATCGGTAGTTCTAGTGTTAAGCTTGTGATAAATCGGCACCTGAAGACCATGATTTGTTGGCCTTAATGCAGTAGAATTGTTTCCTGTGGTTAGAACATAACCATCTTGGGAATACGAGTTTCAGTCAGTTGTACACTTGATCAATCATTTATGCACAGCAGCAGCTTAACTATGAAGCTAAGCCTGAGATCCTCCTTTCCATGGCCCACTTTCAATATGCATAACTTCATTTTTGTATTATTTTTCTTAAAGAGGACACCCTCCAATTGAATAAGCTTCAGATCTCACCAAACGTGGATCCACCTTTGGTTAATATGCAATATATTGTGGTGAAATAACAAAGTTGCTAGAGAGAGAATGAACAGTGTGAAGATTTACTAAATATGTTTAAAAAAGAAATTCAGTGGTACTTGGTGATTGAGTATATTATAGAAGGAGAAGGAAGGAACTACAAAACGAATAACCTTATTTCTTTCTCTGATGACATTATTGGGTTCAAAGATAAGTCATGTGTAAGAGACAGAATATCCTGATATCAACTGGCATATGACTGCACCTCAATGATGCACTTTTTTGCCAAAGTGGAGAAATAGCTAAACATTGCCATAATTAAATAGATCACATACTGCTTCAATGACTGCACCAAATGACACTGATTAAAGGGTTAACATAAGTCTGGAAGTTCCTAGGGGTATGCCAAATGCTTAGATTTTTATCCCTCTTCTTTTCAATATGCTTGTTAATGATTTGAACCAAATTATAAGCATATGCTCAACACATTTACATATGTGATGTGATTTTGAGAAAGCCAGAGTATAAACTAAAAACTGAAAAGGAGGCAGAAGTAGATCTTAATCTATTTTAATTAGGAGATATGACTTGGCAACCACCTGACTAAAACTGACTTTGTGTTTCCTGTTGCCCCTGAGTTCACTTTGTGCAAATGTGTGATGATCATCCACAAAGGCTAATGCCGTCCTAAGCCATGTTGATAGAAATGCTTTCCAGACTGTACAATGAAGGGGGAGTGACAGCCTCATTTGGATCCACAATGCTCCTTGCAGACACTCAAGCAGTGGGCTGTAGATATGTTCTATCTAAGAATGGCTCTACTTAAGCCCCAAAGATAAAGCTAGGGTGAGTATCAGCTGGTTTGATTTCGTTACCAGAATTTTTAATAGAAATATAACAGATGGAAATGTGATATTGAGCTGCTCGCTGTATGTGTTCAAATACTGGCTGGAATAATTGACCATTTAACTAACATTTTGTAGGGGAAACTAAAGCATTATGTACTTGGTTATTTCATGGCTTTAAGATATCATTTATAACAGCATTTTCAAGATACGATTACCCTATGACACCTTGATAATTTTTATTTCATTTCTAGGCTTTTGGTCCAACTCCTCCTGAGTTGTTCTTTTACCTCCTAATTGAACTGGCAGCCATCTAGGGAATGATCCTTTCTGTGTTTTCAGTATCATTTCATGGATCCAAAAGATAAATTCTTATTGAAACTCATCTACTGTTTATTCTTCTATTCAAGCAAAATGCAGTTTGTCATAAATCTTAAGAAATATAGTTTTTAGGATAAATACAGGGGTTTGAAGGAGTTCTTCACAAAATTAAGATGATGTATCCATGGTGCAAGGTCCATGCAGATGAAAAACTGTAACCTGATAATTCTAGATTTTTCAGCCCCAGTTTTCTTGAAAAAATACTATGTAATCATTCTCACCAAAGTTCTTAGTCAAGTAACTATTAAATTCATATAAATAAAATACAATATCAGCCGTATTTTGCCCAAATAGTTATATTAGAAAATATTCTTTTAAGCATTAGTTCTCTGTTTGATATATGAGCCAAATTTTCACAATAAAAAGAAATTGAGGTCTTGTGTTATGGTGACTCATAGCAACTGGTTAATTGTCTTAAAGGTCAATAAGTAAAAGGGCATTTATTAGCAAATGTGATAACAAGATTAATGAGAAATTACTGTTATCCAAGCATTCTTTCATAAAATAGCAAAGAACAGATGACCAAATTTAGATTTAATATAAAACAGACTAATTAATTCTTCAATATAGGCATCACAATTAAAAGAGAGAAAAAAACTTCTATTGATTAGCTGAAGCTATTTAAATATTATGAATAGACATGGAAAAAGGCAAAGCAATAATCAAGATGAGGAATCAATAACTATGTTCAGAAAACAATCAAGTAAGTCTAACAACCATTGTGAAAGGGATGAGAAGGAAAAGGCAACAGGGCTATCACGACATTTATAATAGGCTTATCTTTTGGAAACTAGGATTTGCCCTATTGTTTCACTGAAATCTAAAGAGGAGACTTGTAAGCATGAATATAACTGACCTCTAGATTACACCTGGAAATTTATTCTTTGCAGCTAAAACTGTCATTACCCTTTCTAAGAACACTTACAATATTATTTCTGCTTTCAATAGTACCAGTATGGAAAGACATATTTATTAAAAAGCGAAAAGGTTGTACTTAAATGACTCAACCTTAAAATTTTCCATCACCATATCACAGGCTACCACTGAGCAATGGTTTACCCTGTTCTGTTACAATCAACATGTTATAAACTCTGGGGGAAACCATCAATATTTACTTTTGTAGAAACAATAACAACAGGAAACTATGTAGAATGTTAGGGCCTAGGGAAATAACTAAAACAAGAACAAATGGTGTACTCATAGATTTTGAAAATTTATCTTAAGTGTGACTCTTACTATCATCATAATCATCATAGACTATTACATTATCATGGAACCTAATGTTGCTCTCTCAATTCACCTAAAAGTGCTACAAACCTGAAATGGCTTCAGTAATAGAAAGCCTTTTATTAGGTAATATGATAGACTCCTATAAAGATTTAGGGCTTATGTTCACTACTCTGATGAAACTTCAAAGCACAGGAAGCATTAGAAGAGCTCAAGAATATCAGCTAAACCAACTAGGAGCTGCAGGAGCCATGTGTCCTTCTAGAAAGAGCCATAGGTCAATTAAGTGCAAAATAATCTCTGTTCAAATGCCACCCTCTTCAAGAATCCCCTCCTGACAAGCCCATCTGAAATTGCTCTTTCATAGTCACTCTCTAGTCCCTTATCACATGTTGTTTCTTTCACAACATTCATCATTACAGTATCATGTAGCACATTGATTTATGTGTTTATCGTCTGTCTCCCCTTCTCTGAATGTCAGCTACATAAGGACTGTCAGTGTTTAATTTGTTCATGGTCCCACAAACAGAAATGAGACCTGAAAAGTTGGTGACTTGCAACATAAATTTGTAAATGAGTAAAACCCAAGGGAGGTAAAATACCAGCCAATGGAGGAGAAGTAAAATTCTTCCACAGAATCCTTTCCTCTTCGAGGTATTTGGGACACTGAATATCATTTACTCAGACATTGCTAAAAGCCTGTGAAAAATAGTACAGATATCCCAGAACCTAATTTTCTCAGTGTACAGTAGGAGACAGAAGACTCCAGAAAAATCTATCAAGCTTCCCTATGAAAAAAACCAATTACACTCCAAATTCTACGCATAGATGCAGAATCAAGGTAGTTTTGAGTCTCTCCTTCTGCTGAACTGATTATAGAAAGACTGCAGTCACCAATGTTTAAAGAATTGGACACACACATTCACAAAAATAGAGCAAAATATTCTAAGCAATTAGAATGCAGTTATAGACCACTGTTCTAAAGAGTGAATTAAAAAACAAACCAGAAATATTCTGGGAATAATTAGCATCAGAGAGTTAAATGTAGAAAGAAAACATTTATAATACATGAGATACTTTAAATATGTTCATGAAATTTTCAGCATTTATGATCGTGTTGGGGTTATTTATTTTGGCAAGGAACGGATTTGAGCACTGTTGCAGTAAAATCAGTAAGCCACAGGAAGCTGTTTACTCCTTTACTTGAGGTTTTCAGTGTGTTACACAATGCTTAGGGGACTAGCCATCTTCAGAGAACTAGCTCATGAAGTCCAGATCTGCTAGGAGAACCCACCAAGGGAAACAACAGTTGAAAGTGACATTTTGTGTGTATGTGAAATAGGAAGGCGTTTACTGAAAGATGACATAGCACCAAACACTGCAGGATTATTCCATAGCAACTGAGAAAAAAAACAAAGAGAGCCTTGTATTGAAGCAGTTAGTCTTTTGGTAGCAGCCAATTTGAATTTAAAAAATGGAAGAGTTCACACTTTCTTCTGTGAAGGCAGTGGTACTCTTTCTGCTTTCTTTTCTATTAGATAAGCAGTAATAACAGAACTAGTTCTTGGATGAACTTGGTAATCCCATCTTTTTTATTTTATTTGTAAAACCAAGTCATATTCAATATATTGCTAAAAAAAAGAAAGAAAGAAACCCCACTATGATGGACTCTTTTTAAAGTATAGATGACCCCAGTTCCCTGAGAAAAAGGAATATTTTCTCATAATTAGTTAAATTTCTTTAATGGCACATTTTGTAGGCAACTGACACTATGGTCCATCTTGAAATTAATGCAAATAACCAGTGAGTGTAAGGCATGTAAATTCCAATCTAGTCAGCATTACTCCATTTGTTTGTTTATATTTTTAGCTTTATGTATTTGAAGCACTGGTATCTTCATCTTTTCTTCATTCCACTTATTCAGCAGTGTGTCCTTTTGTTGTGTGCAAAAAAATGCTCATTTCCTCTCCATATCCTATTTACTTTGCTGTCTTATTCATTGTCAACAAAACAGGCTTATTGATTAAGGAATTCAGTGCTTCACATGCAAGAGGCAGCTTCAAGGTTCAAATGCTTAACACTTACTTCTAATATTCTTAATAACATTTCCTATTGCATAAAAAAAACTTCATATCTAATGTCAAATGGTAAAAGGAAAACCATATCATGATAGAGTAATATTATAAAATTAGCATTATTATAAAAAAAACATTATTCTTAAAGTTGTAGCTAGAAAGCACGAATTTCTGCCATTTCTCATACCTAAAGCCTGAGAAACATTTTGCATATTTAAGAACATAGTACTGGAACTCTTGCTTTGATTTTGCTACTTGCTTAATTTTCAGCATGTTCTGATTTTAGCATTTCCCCCCCTCATGTTAGGAGAGTTGTTTTCAGTCATCTTTCCTTCAACTTCATTCTTTTCCTCCCTTTTCTTTTTCCTGATTGAAACTTGATATATTCAAAGCAGGAAATGAAGAAGAATGGCCTTCTAGGATATTTCCTGAAGATAAAATTCAGCTTCAAATCCAAGGAAAATAAAACTGAATTTCAATACCCAATTAAGGATTGTGAACAACAGAGCAATTTGAGAACTTGTTTTCTCCTGCCATTTTACAATGTCTAATTATTCTTCAAGATTTGGTATCTGGTTATTCTCTAATGCTCTATGCTCTTCGGATCACTGGGAGATTTTGCATTTTATGCAAAGACCTCTGAAGTTCTTGAGATTTGTAATTTTTCTACAACACTAACAGTTAAGATAACAAGAACAACACTATTTATTTTGACACTGAGGTTTCAAAAATGTACCTTTCTTGCTTTTTTAACCAAGCTGGACACTTTTGAAAGATGCCTTGCTGTTAAGTCTAAGGCAGCAACCCACTGTCCCCCTTTCTTCCCAGTTCTCAACTCCTCCCATCCCCTGCCCTCCCCCACAGCTCCTCAGCAACCTCCTCCATATATTCTGGAAGCAGAGATTAGATGGTTTGTCCTTGTATACTATTAGAGACACAACTCCTTGCTGCTGATTATCACAGTGTTCAGCCTGCTCACATGGAAATACCTATCTCACAACATCCTGGAGACCTCATGGGATGACAAAGAAAAGGAATCTCAAGCTCACTCCATGATAAGGAACAGTTCTTAAAGAAAACCTTTCCTCTCTGAATGGAGAAGCAGATGTTTTAGTAAGAGAAGTGGTAGATGAAAATAAAACAAAAGTAAAGGCTTAGAAGGATGGAAAATGTGTACAGTACCATATTAACAATAATACTACCTTATTGACAACAATAATGTGCATTTCAAAAAGCTAAAAGAAAGAATTTTGTAAGTCTTTTCTAAAAAGAAATGATAGATATGATATGTTTAACCTGGTTTAAACATTGTACAATGTATACATGTATTGAATCATCACAAGGTACCACTTGGAAATGTATAATTTTATGTTTTTATATATCAGTTAAAAGTAAATTTAATGTTTTAAAAAATGGAGGATGGGAGAAATGCAGAATGCAGAAAGGAACAAATGCTGAGGAGTTAATCAATCCATAACAGTTTAGGAATCTACTCCATTCCCAGTCCTTTTCCAAAATCTACCCGTCCAGGTCAAGGAGGGTTATGTATAAATGAAAATAATTTTTAAACAAAATTTCCTTTCTTAGTCTTGGGAATTATTGAAAGCATGGTATAATGATCAAAATACAAAAAATGCAAATGTTTAGGTGTGTATTTTGTTTTTGTTGTATTCTAAAAAACATTTTCTGAGACAAGATAGAAAAATCTGAACATTGCTAAAATATGAGATTAGGTATCAATATGTCTTAGATATTTTGAAACTCATGATTCTCAAATTATCTAGAAATGGCTGCCATTAGACAAAATATAATGTCCCAGGTTATTTTATTTTGTAAATGTAGAATTGTTGGACAATAAAAAAAAGAATTGAGTATAGTTTGTCTGCTTAACTGAGAAGGTCTAAGTCAAATTATTTTGTCAGGTCCTGGAAAGTTGAAACAATGTTTTATTTTTCCCTCTCCCTAGGACCTGGCAAAAATCAGTTTTGACTTATTCATTTATTCATTCAACAAAACTGGCCCTAAATTATTGCATCCCAGTTTATGCTAGCTTAGTGAATGACAAAATAAAGAATTATTTTAAGATCTGAAAAATTCTTCCTCTTTTCTCATAGAAAATCACATTCCTAATCAGGTTCCAAAAAGCAATTTTTACAGAAATTTACAACCTGGTTCTTAACATTTTAATACTGTGCAAATAAACTAGAGTAGCTATAATAATCTTAAATAAGAATAAACAAAGTTGGGTACTGATAGTTCCAGGTATTAAAATACCATAAAACTGCAGTAAAAAGGACAGAACACAGATACAAGAATGGATAAACCTGTCAATGAAGCAGAATACAGTACAGAAACAGACCTAAACATACAAGCCCCCTTGATTGATCACAAATACACCATCAAAATTCAGTGGGGAAATAGTCTTTTCAATAAATATGCCAAGTGAATTGGAATGTCTACATAGAAACAATTAGTTTTGAATCCTACCTCAGAATATGTGAAAAATCACT
Source organism: Marmota marmota marmota (assembly GCF_001458135.2). Lineage (NCBI taxonomy): Eukaryota > Metazoa > Chordata > Mammalia > Rodentia > Sciuridae > Marmota > Marmota marmota. Next base: position 21,418,502 of record NW_025999900.1, read on the forward strand.
TTGAAGTATATCATATGGTTAGATGTGAAAGGTATCATAACATAATCTCCTCCTCCTCCTCTTCCTCCTCTTCCTCCTTCTTCTTGTTTTAACTTGGTTAGAAGCTTATCAATGTTATTGATCTTTTCAAAAACTGGCTTTTGGTTTTATTAGTTTCTTCTATTTACTGTTCTCAGTTTCATTGATTACTACTCTTTTTTTTATTATTTCTTTTCTTCTGCTTACATTAGATTTAATTTGTTCTTCTTTTTCTAGTTCCCTAAAGTGGAAGCTTAGATTATTGACTTTAGATTCTTCTTTCCTAACACAGGCATTCAATGCTATAAGTTTTCTTCTGCACATTGATTTCATGGCATTCCACACATTTTGATGAATTGCATTTTCATTTCATTTAGTTCAAAGTGTTTTTTAATTTCTCTCGAGATTTCTTCTTTGACCCATGCATTGTTGAAAAGTGTTTTGTTTAATCTCAAAATATGTTAGGACTTTTCCAGTTATCTTTCTATATTGATTTCTAGTTTATATTCTGCTTATGGTATCCTTTGTAATTTGTTAAGGCTATATTATGTTGTGGCTTTGTGGACACAGAAGTTACCTTTATCTTTTTACCAAACAAAAAAGAAATTGGTCATTTTTTTGTTGTTAATTGTAAAATTTGCAGTAGGCTTTGCTTTAGTGATTTTTCTAAGAAAATTTCCTTTAAGTTCTTGTTTTTGAAACTTTTCTTTTAATCTTAAGTATTAAACTTTATCAAATGTCTTTTCTGCATTGTATTTTTGCCTTAAAATATATTTGGTAAATGATATTTGCCGCAGTCCAGCTGCAGCAAAATAACCGGGGGGGGGGAGGGGGGGGCTGACAAACAACTTGTGTAGATTGATACAGCAGGAGTGGAAGCCGGAAGCCGTTTATTGTAGGACTGGAGCGGTATATATACATTCCACACAGCTTATCTTAATTAGCATAAACTAGATACATCAGTCAATCAATAAGAAATCTCCACACTTAATGGCTCGCTGGTGTTACTTCACAAACCACTCCCTCTGGCATTTTGCCAGGCACCATCCAGACTTGTTTACAGACTCTAACATTTGCCAGGTGCCATCCTGACTTGTTTACAGACCTTAACAGATATTGATGCATTTCCCCGATTTTGACTAATTCTTGAATTACTGAGTTAACACCTAATAATCACACTGGGTTATTTTTAACATCTGCCAAATTTAGTTAACAAATTTACTTTAGAATTCTCCATATGTGTTAGTACATGAACTAGGTTTAGAGATTTTTTTCTACTATCCTTATGTAGTTCAGAAATCAAGGTTATACAACTTTATAAAACATTTGCTTAGCTTTCCATTTAAAAAAGTTACTTGATATAACTTTTAAAATACAGTAATTGCTGGGCATGATGGCTCACACCTGTAGTCCCAGTGATTCGGGAGGCTGAGGAAGGAGGACTGCAAGTTTGAGGCCAGTGAGGTCCTAAGCAACCTGTCTCAAAATTAAAAAAAAAAAAAAGATTGGGGATGTAATTTAGTTGTTGAGGGCCCATGGGTTCAATTCTCAGTACCAAAAGAAGAAGAAGAATAAAAACACATAGAAATTATCTAGTCCTTGAATGCTCAATAGAACTTACCTATAAAACTTTCTTGGTTCAGCATATCTTTTTATTTCCTTTCTTTTCTTTTTTTAAGTGTTGGCAAAATCTCCAAATATTATTTCAATATTTTGAAAGAGTAATAATCTATTCAACTTCAATAATTTATTCTATTGCTCATTTTGGCATTTTATACTATTCAGAAATTTATTCACTCTATTTTTCCATTATTACCGAGTTACAGCATTGCACCACATTCCTTTCTTTTTCTATTTAACTATACTTTCAGAATTCTATTTATAACCCACATTACCTTACTTTTAGTTGCAGCATGAGTAACCCTTTTCATGAAGTGCTTTTCTAGTGTTTCATTTTTTTTTTCCGGTCTTCCAGTATTCCAACAGTTGGATGCACATGATCTATTTAATAAGTCAAGCGGCAGATTTTATTTTCCAGAGATGGTCACACTCCATCTCCCATCTCACGTAAGAGGTAAGGTCTGTATTTTCTCCTGAGCCAGGTTTGGAACCATATATTCCTAACGGAATGCAGCAGAAGTGATGTTTTATGACTTGTTTGGCTAAGTAAAAATGGGTAGCATGGCTGAAGCCTTCCCTTGTTTGTTGGAAAGTGGGGACAGGCTACCAGTGGGAATAAGAACAGGGAAGTTGCTCCAGCCGCTATTGCTGTGCAGCAAGTTTCTCCAGACTTGGTGTCTTCAACCATGATTTCATCTTATTCACAGGAGTGCTTGTCTCTTCCACAATGCCTAAGGCCTCCCCCAGGAAGAGTTAATGACACGGGTGACTCCGTAGGTAGAGTTACTGTCATCTGAATGTTTCCTTAAAGAATTTCCTCTAATAGAAGATGATTTCAAGTTTAGCAGCTGTATGTTTTGTAGCTTGAGATCATTTCCCCATATCCAATCTCTATGGCAATTTAAGATTTATCTTCATTGCCAGTAAAAAGACAAAAACAAAAACAAACAAACAAACAAAAAAAACAGTCAATAAAAACTGTAGCCATTTGCCCCAGGAGTCACAACAGAACCCAGGGTATTAGGCTCAAAGCTTCTAGCATTAGGGCCATCTACCAGGGTGCTGGGGTTCCTGATTTCTCCCCATTCCCTGACCCAATCCAGTTCTCTGGCTCTTGACTTCTAAGAGAGACCCTCGACTTAATATTTGTCACAAAGGTTATTCTTATTGTCCCCACCCTTTCCTGTTTTGGTTTCTCATCTCTAGAAGAATGTTAAAGGGCAGTATCTACTTTAGAAATTGTGAAGGGAAGCAGGCTTCATTTGGGAGCTTTCTGATCCTGTATTCCTCTAAATAAGAGTGTAATCTCTATTTTGGGGGGAATGTACTTACAATAGTTCTCATCCAAGGCAAAGAAATGTCTCTTGAAATAAATAATTAAGGGATATGAACATTTTGGGTTCTCTTGTAAATTGCCCTTCTAAAGGGCTGCTTCTATTTTAATCCTTACCTGTAAGTGTAATTTTCCCAGAGAGAAGTGGTTAGAGCACAGCATAATCATTTCAAGATGGGCCATTCTTCTGTTTTTTTTTTTTTTTCCAAGGAGAATAATAAGAAAAAAATCCTGCAAAGAAAAATCTCCAACTCAGAAAATGGAAGCTACTCTTCTTCATCTCTTTGTTGTACATCGTTTTGGTATAAAGAAAAAAAAATAACACTGCCTGCCTTGATACTAGTGTCAGTTTGGACTTCATGTCATAAATAAGTATGTACTCTAATGATGTTGAATGTAATTTATTTTAAAAGCTCCATGATAGTCTAAGGGAATATACTGAAAGGCTTTTTCAACACTGCCTAGAAGGAGTTGCAGTCATGTCATTCACACCAGTGCATGCTCTGATCAGCAAGTGAGCATGAGCGTATTGTGCAGTGAGAAGGTTTATCTCCTAAGGAAATCCTCAATCGTTTCCAAACCTATCTTGTTCCAATATATCATATCAGAATCTTTGTCATCATTCTTACCCAATATGTTTACTCAGTAATTGTATGAATAACTTTAATGTAAGGGTATCAAGATAAGCTTCCTGATGTCTTAACCTTTTCTCTTTAAGGAAAAAAATATTTTCCAGTACATGCTCAGTGTTGTTTTGAAGTACAGTGTAACTGCTTTCTTCTCTTTGCTTTAATGACTCATAGCACTGAAATAAATTTAAACAGTTAGGAAAGGTTTATGAATTTAGCATCCATCCAGTTAAAGTTCTGATCCAAATCTAAGATCATTAAGCATTATGCTTCTATTTAATTCCTTCCCTAATTCCCCATCAAATGAGAGGAAATGGCTATAGAAATATATTTTTCCTCTTATAATATGTTTGTTCTCATTGGCTAACAATAGGGTTACACTTATTAAAATGATGAGTTGGAGATTTGCATTATCGCCATTTCTTTCCCAAACCCCAGTAAGACAATAACAAAGGGATTATTTTTTTGATAGCATAACAAGGACAAAAATATTAGGAGAATAAAAATTGTAATACATTTTTGAAAACTGGAAAGCAGATGGACTAGAAAACTAAACCCTAAATTGGCAATGAGAACTCTCAAAAGATCCAAATTAGTGTTACCACTAACCTCTGCAGACTGGAGGTGGGGGAAGATTGGAACTGAAAATTAAATTGTAGCTGAACATCTTTTTAAAAAGGAGTAAGATCCTCAGATTTTCTCCACCTTCTGTGCAGCTAGACAACAGCTCCTTCGTCACCCCAGGAGTTTTAATCTCTGCAGAATATAAAATACACTGTCTCTAGCCTGAAGGACCATACCATAAAATAGGGGGTGAGCAGCCAGCCTTTTGCCCTTCAGATGGGAGATTAGAAGCACCTTTTCTAAGGACTCTAAATAGTCTAACTAGTCAAGAGGAAAGAGCAATAAATACTGACTGACATCGTAGATTCTGTTTTAGAGACTGCCCTGAAGAAAAGCTCTCAGACAAGAAGCCAAGAGTCTGCACACAGAGCCTTCAATAGACTGCTTTGTTCATTGCTTCTAAATCCAAGACAGCAGACAAGCCTCAGAGAGGAGAGCAGAGGCTTTAGAAATTAGAAACAAGATCATTTTTAAAAGGCTCAATGAAGACTGGACAGTAAATCAGGGACAAAGAAGATTCTAAAAGTGTCAAGGAAGAAAAAACAGGTTTCATAAGAAGGATTAAGAAGACTGGCCTGGACATGATGTAGAATAGTTTGGATACCACAGGAACGACACTGGAATGTAGAAGACAATTCCATAATGCCTCACAATACTACCAGGAAATCACTTTCTTCTTTAAATTTTCTTACCTGACACATATCAATGAAATATAAGAGTGAGATAAAGTTGTTTTTCAATGTGCTTCAAGAAAATGAAGAACTAAACAGGAAAGAGAGAGAGAGAGAGAGAGAGAGAGAGAGAGAGAGAGAGAGATCCATCCAGAAAGCAAGGAAGCACCACCACCACCAGGGAGAGACAAATGTGAATGCAGAGCTCTAGTATGCTCTGAGATGAACCAACCCAAGCAGGGGCAAGTTATTAGTCTCCAAGTGACCTCTCCAAAATAGAAAGGATATGAGCCAGTATATTTATTGAACTAAGAAGAGATTTAACCATGTGGAAAACTGGGATCAGAACATACATGAACTCTCTGTATCATTCTTGCAACCTTTTTGTGCATCTAATACTGTTCTAAACTACTACATTTATTGAAAAAAACCATAGAACAAATTTGGGAAATGAAAGTCGGGGAGATGTGCATATGTAAAGTAGGTAGAGGGTACAAAATGACCCTCATTCTCCTTCCATCTAAAATGAGAAAATCAAGAGGTTAAAATATAAACGTGTGATTTAAAGAAGTGGAGGTCAATATCAAAATACAAACTTGAGGGAAGGGGTAGTAGGAAATAGGTAGCAGTGGTCAGAGGAAAACTCGTTTAGTGACATACTTCCTTGTGCTTTTTAACTCTAAGTCGGATGTATGTATAATTTGATGGTATAGATCATATTTAAAATGAAAAGATGCAGTTCAAATATATTATCCATATTTTTCAGGAAAATTTTAATGTCAAACAGTATTTCCCATTGTCCCTCTCCATTTACCTTGCTAAGCCACATCTACAATGTTTCAAGAAATAATTTGGCTTGGAAAATTTAGCCACTCCAGGAAGAGCAAACTACTACCAGTAATAGTCTATGTGGAGGCCAGGGTTGTGGTTCAGTGTGGAGCGCTTGCCTAGCATGCATGAAGCACTGGGCTCTATTTTCAGCACCACGTAAAAATAAATAAATAAAGTCATTGTGTTTATCTGTAACTAAAAATATTTTTTTAAAAAAAGAGTCTATGTGATTTTCATATTTGTGGTCTGAATATAAATGATAGTGCTCAAATTATATCTAAACATATTATTCTTCATTCTTAGATTAAAGGAAATAATTTATTATTTACGTGTATAACTTACTTCTTTTTCCCACAAGTGCATGTTATACCACCTCCCGTTTTGTAAAAACAAGGCAAAGTGTGAATTAAAGGAGTTTTAATGTACAATCTTTATTTAGCAAGGCATTCCAATATATATGCCAAAACTTAAATTTATTCTTTCCTGAACACTTTCAAATATAAATATTTTGAAAATGGATAAGGACACACTGTAAAAGTCCTCACTGTGTGACTCTTTATTCATATTTTGACTATCATTACATTATTTGCACATTTGTGAAAGTGGGGATCTATTTTTGCCATTTCTCACTCATAAACAGCTGGGCCTATAATTAAATTACTCATCTTTAAATTACTTTACCTATGTTGCATTTTAAAATAATCAAGTTCTTATCTATGTGAGTCGAACTTATAGCCTTTTCTTGGTGGGTATGCTTTGTGTAAGCCATTGTTCTCTCAGAAAATAAAATATAATTGTACTGTTTGTCAACTGGTCCCTTGCCTTATATCCAGGATCTGGTAAGTATATGCTAATCTCTTACATTGATTCAACTGTGTTTCCATAACCGTGCCCCAGTATTGTTTTTGTATTATCTCAAACATGACTATCCTCCTTCAGTTTACACCACGTCTGCCTTGATATCTTGTTGTTACTCATCCTCTTTACATGACTAACCCAGCAAGACTGAATTGTGTTAGAAGCCTGGTGGGAGGGAATAGAAGTGAATTTTAAGTCAAGGTTAAATTTCATTCTGTGATTCCAAAGGAATCAATGGATCTGGGACTTTTAAGATATTTTTTAAGCATCCATAAATGAATGGCCTACATATTTTTAACATATTTATGGAGTACCATGTGATATTTTGATGCAGATATATCTGGCATGCTGTGTACAGATGGATAAGTATGTCTATTTTTTCAGACATTTATTGTTTCTTTTTTGAAAACATCAAAAATCCTTTTTTCTAACTTTTTCAACTAGGTAATACACTAACGTTACTTATAGTTACCCTATAGAGCAATCATACACCAGAATTTCTTGCTCCCATCTAACTTTAATTTAGTACCCATTTAACTGTGTGTGTAAAACTTGTGGATAAATTTTAAAATTATATTTTTTTTAAAAAAACATATTTTTAATTGTAGATAGACACGATACCTTTATCTATCTATCTATCTATTTATTTATTTATTATATGTATTGAGGTTTGAACCCAGTGCCTCACACGTGCTAGGCAAGTGCTCTACCACTGAGCTACACAACTCCAGCCCAAATTAGATTTTTATTTATGTCATAACTAACAAGAGAATTTTGTGGATGAGTTTATATTTTTTAATTTTTCTCTTTAATACCTGAAAAGGACTGTATCTGGACTCCTTGACAGACCTCTTAGTAATAAAATAATGCCCAAATATTTGCTGCTTCCCTTTACAATCCCTTTGTTGTTCAAGGAAAAATTTGTTATGAGTCTGGATCCCATTAAAAGCAATGCTTGAAACTGTCCCCAAAATACAGCTATGGGTAAGCATAATAAAGGCATTGAATGTACTCATATTTTTCTAGACCTACAGATTAATGAAATCAAAGTGGGAGACAGCTAAGATGAGCATACCCTAAGACAGCTTCAGATAATGAGCCTGTCAACCCTCCACGCCCCCTTTTTATACTCTGTGCACATCTTGTTGTGTCCTGTGAAGGAACCCTCCTGTTGTTCTGGTGAATTCTCCCATGTTCTTACCATTTTTTACTAATAACCATCAAAACTGGTAATCAAAAATAAAAGCTGTAATTTAGTAGATTTTCACTGTCTCATAACCCTACAGGTGCTCTTAGTATCCCTTTTTACAGTTCAGGAATTGAGTCTTTATATTTAGAGGTTAAATTGCCTCAAATTAAATGCTGAGGTCTGATTCAATGAGTGTAATGCCTGGCACTTAGCCTCCGTGTCACAGGCCCTCCCTAGTCCATACACCTCATGAATACTCTTCTTTGCTTATTGCCATTGTTCCCTGAGAACCAGGCTGTGGTCAAACTTCTGAAGAGATTTTTCCCTTCTGGGAAAGATTTTTCCCAGGGAGTCTTTTGGTTTGTTTCTCTAATATTATATTTTTATGTATCTTCTCTACTTAAAACTCTTCCCTTTGTGTCTATGATACTTAAAAAACAACAACAACAACAAAATTTTGGCTTTCCTACCTCTCTGAAACTTCCTGGCCTGGATTGCCTTCTTTCCTTTTGCTATATGTGGGCATTCCCAGAGACTCCATCCTTAGCTCCCTTCTCTTCAGTCTTTACATTTTGTTACTTCCCGATGAACATCATTACCTTCTACCATGAGTTTGCTATATTATTTGAGAATAATCATTTTTTCTAAAAAAAAAAAACTATAAAACAAACTAGATGACTGAGATACCTAAAAAATGTTAAATATATACAAACAGTGACTAAGTTAGTAACTTATGACATTGTTTTTGTCCATCCAGACAGCTATTACATAACCCCATAAACTAGATGGCTTATCAACAACCCAGGTTTATTCCTCACAGGCCTGGAAGCTAGAAAACCCAAGATCAAGGTGCTGGTGAGGACCTATTTCCTGGCTTTAATATAGTGCCTGGTTGCTATATCCACACAAGGTAGAAGGGTCAGGGCAGCTCTCTGAGGCTTATTTATATGAGCAGAGCCTTCACCAAAGTTCCCACATTCTAATACCATTACCTTGGTGATTAAGTTTCAGCAAATGAGTTTTGGAGGGACACAAACATTCAGATCATATGAGGTATGTAAGCGAAACTCGTGTCATATGCTAAGTAGGGACAACAGGTAAACAAGCAATTTGTGAGAAGGCAGAATGCATAAGATAATAAGTAAGTTAGTAACTAGTAATATGTATTGCCAACAGGTCAAGAATGAGATATATAGCCAGGCACGGTGGCACACACTTGTAATTCCAATGGATCTGGAGGCTGAGGCAGGAGGATCCCAAGTTCAAAGCCATTCTCAGCAATGGTGAGGTGCCAAGCAACTCAGTGAGACCCCGTCTCTAAATGAAATACAAAATAGGGCTGGAGATGGTGGCTCAGTGGTTGAGTGCTCCTGAGTTCAGTCCCCAGTACCCCCCTCAAAATGAAATATATAACAGAACAAATAACAATGTTACTTACAGACAAAAAGAGATGGGATAACCAAGTCATAGTTATGTCCCACCCCAAGCCACCAGAAGTATTTGCATTTCTTTGAAGTCCTTCAGCCTGTTATTTGAATTTCTTGTTTGCTACCTTTTCCCACGAAGAAAAACTCCCACCTCCACATCTACATTGAAAGCTCCCAAGAAATAGACATGACACATATATCCTATATTCCCAGGAGAATTTTGCATCTAGAACCACTACCTAATACATTTGAGTGCATAACAGCATAACCTGGGCATCTCAGCTGGAAGTTTACTGCTTCTCTTTTATTATCACATTCATAAAATTGTTCATCTGTGAAATAACTGATATTAAAAATATTTAGGCATTTTTATCAAGAGTTAATGTTTTCCAGTTCTCTCAGTACTTAAGCATGTGTATCACTCAGTTTAAACTAGTTTCTTTTTCTTTCACTGAAAACAAATTTTAAAAAATTCACACACCTATACTGATGTACTACATCTATAATTTTTAATGTAATAATTATATGTAATATAGAAGCAGTGCAGTATAGAAGTTGAAAGCATCAACTCTGGTGTTCCGTGATAGGTTTCAGATCTGGACTTGTGATTTACTAGCTCTGTGACCTTGGATAAGTTCATTTTATATCTACTTTCTCCAGGTCCTCCTCTATAAATGTTGGGAAAATAAAATGGAAATGGTTCCTCACACATGGGGTTCTTGTATAGAATACATGAGTTAAAGCAGGCAAAAGTGCTTCTAATGGTGCCTGGCATACGGTAAGCTGTCAATACCTGTTAGCTCCTATTATGGTCCTACAAATCCATTTTAAACAGATTTCCTTTCCTATCCCCTGTCTGAATAACCTTCCAGCCAGAACTGTTTGCCTTTTAAAGCCAGACTCCTGTCCCACATCCTCCCTAGATAAGCAAATAAATACCCGTTCATTATTAAGGCCTGGAAAAGCTGAAAATAATGCTGTTGGTCATTAACTCTAATAATACTCCCTTTATGTTTGTTTTGTCCTGTTGGGTTTACGAACCATTTCACATTCATCACATCATTTAATTTTCACTCACCTCTGCAACACAAACAGCCAGCTATTCTCATTTTTGGAAGACAAAGAAACCAAAGCACAAAGGGGTTAAAATTGCTTGCCTTGGTCACCTGGAGGGACCATGAACTCAGGGCACTATAATCCCTGGCCATTGACTTTGTACCCAACGCTGGTGGAGCAGGTACTGCTGACAGACATCAAGAGCCGGTGGAGCTTCATGCCAACAGTGTCTGACTTGCCCTCCCCTGCGTTCTTTGTTTTATTATTTAATTCTCAATAGGTTAAAGTAACTTATGGTTTATTCTACTCAAGGACTTTGCTGCTAGGATCCTCCCTTCATTTAAGATAATTTTAAATTCTGAGGAAATAAAAGTAGCACCTTCTCAACAGTTATGTCCCTCATTCACTCCTGCTCTTTGTCACATTGAACCCCAAGGTAACTAAGTTAAGGCAGCACTGACTCAGAGAGAAGGTTGTCTGAGTTAAGTTCCTGTTAAGTTTAGTTTAGTTGCTTATCAGCTGCATTTTTTTTAAAGAGAGAGAGAGAATTTTTTTAATATTTATTTTTTAGTTTTCGGTGGACACAACATCTTTGTTTGTATGTGGTGCTGAGGATCGAACCCGGGCCACACGCATGCCAGGCGAGTGCACTACCTCTTGAGCCACATCCCCAGCCCTCAGCTGCATTTTCTTAAGATAGCTAATGAACTTCCATGTGCTTCAGTTTCCATCTGTGAAATGGGGACAGCAATAATACTTCAGAGAGTTCTTGTGAAGATTACAAGAAATTATAGCATGTAAGATATTCAAAAGAGACCCTGGTGAAATAGGTATGAGCTCCTGTTGTTATTATATGTATGAGAAAATGGTTTAATTCTCCCAAATTTTGGCTGGCATTGCTGCAGCTGGCATATGCAAGACCCATCACTCTGTGAACCACACAACTAGACCTTGAAAAGCAGCTGCTGAAACCAAAGCACCATGTTGCACCTCTCACCTCAGACCCTTGGTTCTCCCAGAGCCGCTCTCCCTCACCTACCTCAAATGAAAATATTCATGATCTCATCAGATTGCCCAAAAATATATCTTGACAAGTCTGTTTTCTGACTTTTACCCTCATCACCATGACCACCCTCTGGTTTTGCCTAAGGAATAGGTTGCTATGGCAACATTCACCACCCACAGTCAACAGTCAAATTTCATTTCTCAGATACAACTATTAGAAAATAAATGGTCCATGTAACATTCTTTGTATTTGTTTCCATGTTCATTTGGAAAAATCTCCTACCTGTTCGAGGCATCTACGAATGTAATAAAAATGCCATTTTTAAACATTTGAACAATAATTTGTTAATTCAGACAAAAGCAGTCTTTAGATTCTCAATGTTTCCCAAATAGCTTTCTGTCAATATAAGGAGGGGTGTGTGTGAGGAGGTGTGTGTGTGTGTGGGGGGGGAACACAGTCATAAGCTACTTCAGTCCCAGATTTTGTTTAGTCAAACTGCTGCTTGTTTTGCAATAGGAACATGAAATGAATTGTAACATGCTATTTGCTAAAAAGAATTTTCTCTCTTTTATTTTTCTACCCCAGGCAAAAATGACTTAACTGTTTTCTGAAACAAGAAGGAAGGAGAATTTACCTCTCTTCAACAGCCTTGCCACCAAACCCAAAGGAATAACACATGCATGCTGGCTGCTGCCAAAGGCACACTTTCCCAGGATGCCTTCCAGGAGGATGGTCAGGAAATCCTGATAAGATGCCCTTTAAATAACTGGTGATTAATAATCATGAACAAAATAACATTGGAGAAGAATCTAAATGGATATAATACACTCTGAGTTTAATAAGAGTATAGCAAAGAAGGATTTAGACAATGTTCTTGTAAGAATCATTCAGAAAAAAAAAAAAGCTCAGGATTTTTGAACAAGTGTCATTTAAAAAAAAAAAACACACAAAACAGTCTACATGGATATAATAGGTTTCATTTCTCCCAGCCTCCCTTTGTATTTTAACTTTATTAGGGGATCTAATTTAAAACAATGAAGACTCATTTGTACATGGATAAAGGAGACAAGCACAATTAGCAGGAGACACACTAGGAGGCATTTTTAAAAATCTGGCCTTATGAGATCATAAATATAGTATGCAAGAATAAACGTACTGATTTAGCCTCAGTCTATGTTGAGTAACAGATGTACTCTGAGATTTCAAAGGAATATGCATCTTTTTTTAATTCAGAGAAAATGACTTAGGGGTTCTTATAAAAATTCTAAATATCAGACAAATCCTTCTGCTGTCCTGGCGTTTTCTATTAAAAGTGAGTAAATATTACAGCTAAAAATCAATGAAGTAATTCCTTTTGGAGAGGTAATGTGGGTAGGTGGAAGCCAGCTGAAGGGTATATATCAGGAAAACTGATATCAATAGGCACCAAGGGACCTGAGGCACAACAGTGACATGGGATGAAACAGTTCTCTGCTATGCATCTAGTTTTCTGGTAAAGGAGATGAGCGGGTGGTTTCACTGTAAATGTGAAGAAATTAAAATAATTTATCTTATTAACTGTTTTTTTTTTCCAAGTGGATTTTTAAAATATTAGTTGAATTTAATTCCTAACCTGTAATGACTGTTTCTTTTTCTTATTATCCAAGGCATTATAATCCCCTGGTGCTTGCAATTTGAAACAAGTTAAAAAATCAGTTGAGAGGCAAGACATAAACATACTGCAAAAGAAAAAAATATTACTTCTTTTACATTCTGGATGGGGAGAACTGAAACAATTTCTTGAGAGGAAGTAGAATCTCTATAAATCAAGGGGAATTTCCTGGTGGTGAAATCCAAACCAACCCAAATCTTTGCTAAAAGACATTTTGGTTGTTATCCTAAAGGGTCTCAATTGGAGTTGGTTGTTGCTAAATTCCTTTGTTTGTAATACTTATTCATTTTTGGAATAAGACTGCAGAATATTTGAAATTAATTAAAGGTATACATACAAATATAAGCCCCAATAACTATTCAGGATACAGCCTAAAAATTCACCAAGATCCTTACAGACATGAAATTAAGCCCTCAGAGGATATTAATAGAAAGAGGAAAGAATGCAGTTCTACCTCTCACTATGTCAATGGAGGGTATATTTTCCCAACTCAACTTGTGTTCTGTAAGTAATAAGAGATAACTCAATTTGAATTCTTTTGACAGCATACACAGTTTAATTCTGGTATCATGTGTAAATTGTTCACTTTGTATCTAAAGAACTAAAAGAATTACACCTTAAGGCTACCTTTGGTCCAACTGCTTTGAAAGAACACAATGGTGTGCTGGCCTCTGTGAGCAGAGTCAGCTACAAGTGGATGGTGCCTTGTTGGGTTAGTTCTCACCCTCACAAGTGATTCCCTGTGTGTACTGACCAAGAGCTCAGAACAAGGAAAACTTCCCTTAGGCCACTGATTGGTCAAAAAAGCCACAGGCCACTGATTGGTCAAGTAGAACAGGTGTTTAATTATTTTAAATATGAAAAGGCAAATCAGGGTTCTGACCAAGCTCGGTGATAAAGCAGGACACCCACGAGTTTAATGCTGTTAATGCTGTTGATACTAATCAAACAATGTGCTCATTGCTATTCTAGTTGCTCTAGAGGGTACAGATGTAGTCCCATTGCCAAGTATTAATGACTTCAAGAAATGTCATTGGGAAACCAGGATGAATACATAGGAAACAATAGAAAATAAACAAGTCAGTATGTTCCCAGAGCAGGAGCTTCTAGTTCTGCTAAAGGCAACAAGAAGCCATGGAGAGTTTTTAAGAGGGTATGTGGGAGGAGTAGGTGCAATCTGAGTGTCTGTGCATCTTACAATAACTGCTGAGGGCAGAGGGTAGTGGAGTGGGAGGGGTGGGGGATGGCTGCAGGAGTGGGCGCAAGGAACCTGGTTAGAAGACTATTCTAAGAGTCTAGGTGGCTTGGGCTGAGATGATGAGAACAGAAAGAGCACAGTGGGTAGATCTGAGATGTGTCTAAGATGGAATCACAGGATAGACTGGCTGATTGTTCATGAAAGGGAGGAAGAAAGAGATTTAAGGATATCTGTGATTTCTCCCTTGAAGTACAATCTAAACCTGAAGTAAGCAGTTCATGTAATTTCATCATGAAATGAAATTTTAAGCAGGATGCTTTTGATGTTTAAAAATAAAAACATGTAATGCTGTGACTATGGGTCAGATTTCTAACAGAATTCAGGATCAACTGGCTACAGTGATATACCCTATCAAAGTCAAAAGTGCTTCCTGGAGTATTCTCGCAACCCATACCCTTGAAAAGGGAGCTCTTGTGTTCACAGACTAGATGCTAAACCATAGTTCACAGGTTCCCACTCACTCCTCCAGGAGAATTTGATCCTGTTTCTACTCTCAGGACACTAGCTTTCACCTTGAGATCTCAGCTTCAAAGACATATCCTCTCTCTTCCAGGAACAGTGTGTCTAAGTAAATATCCTCCATAATCCTCTTGGATAGCTCCCTCCCTCTTTTCTTCACAGCCTTGTCACTCTTTGTAGTTATTCTGTTAATTTACTTGCAGTCTCTTTAAAGCAAGATGTTTCTGTTTTATTTATCACTGTACTCTGAGTGTGTGGCTCAGTGCCAGGATACGGTAGGTGCTCAATAACATGTGTTGAATGAATGGATGAATTCTCCATTCAATTCCATTGCCTTTGATAATTTGGGTACTTCATAGACACCTTCTTAATGAGCAGGAACTTGACAATCTTTATGTGAATGGAAAGAACATGAAAGATGAAAGAAAAAATTATGAAAAAATCTAATGGAATCTAATGTCTAACTAGATATAGGATTTGAAAATGCCTTATAATAGTAAGAATAAATCATATATATATATATATGTCAAGATAGAATCTGTTACACAGGGTGTATGAATTTGTCACATACATAGATCTTAAAATGAGCCTGCTATTAAGTGTAGCTAACAATAATTTCGAGGTTCCATGACTCTACAAGGTAAATGCTAAGGTAACTGCTGATTATCTCTAGTACTTACAAAGTGATAACAGATAAGCCTAATAGGATTTGAATTGAAGTAGCTATAATTTTTTTCTCTTCTTTTTCCAGTTCTGTGAAGTGGAAAGTCTACAGACACCAAAAAAAAAAGCACACATCTGAACTTATGGCATGACCAAACACACAATACAAATCCTCCCCAAACAGATCATAACATGAAGCTACTGCTGGATCAGCCATGGAAAGCTGTCCAATAACCTAAATAAAAATGCTGCACACTTTGTTATAATGGAAGTTTCTCCACAACAGGTCTTGAAGTAGTACTTCAGGTCAATTTATTAGAAGACATGCTAGCCAATGGGCTAGATCATCGCTGACCCCATGGAATTATGATCTGATTCTTGACAAAAAGCTAGAAAATTCCATATACTTAATTATTGCATTGTTCTAAATGGCACTTTATTATATTGTGTGTACTTTATATGTGTGTGCCTGCATGCATGTGCATCATGTGTGCAATCAACTGTTATTTCCTGAGTGCTAACTGTATTCCAGATACATTCATCATTAGGGACCTAGAATAAACGCCAAAGAAGACAATCACTGCTCTCAAGAAAATACAATCTAGTGGAGCAGTGTTCCTCAAACTACCAATGCGCACACAAATCAAGGAGGAATTTGTTAATAAGCAAATTCTGCTTCAGTGTGTCTGGGCAGGGCTGAGATTCAGCATTTCTAAATATGCCTTTTATTGCCAATGTTGCTGGTATTTGAGTAGCAAGATGTCTGATGACCTTGGTATTAAATCACACAAATAGCTGTATACTTACATTTGTGTTATTACTGTGAGGGAGAAAAGTACAGGAGACAAAGAGACCAAGTAAAGCAACAAACCTGATCTAAACCTCAGGGCTATGAGAGGGGATGTTTAAACCGAAAGTGAAAGGATGGTGGGAATAAAGCAAGGCTAAGTTTATGAAACCAACTATCTTGAATGCTGTTATACCTCTCTGCTCACAGGTATCCTCGGGGCATCCTATGCTTCCCGGTGTTTTCTGAACACCACAGTGGACTGGCCCCGTGTTGTGAGATTGCTGGAAAGAGCTAAGGCCATGTGATGTTGAGCTCCTTGTTTGAGGGACAATATTAGGTAAATAAATACCCCAGCTTCTTCTCCTCTAGGAGGACATGCTAAACTGGGATTTAGCATAAATCTTGGATAGCTATCAGTGGGATTGAATACTAGTCACCCACAGCTGTGATTCTTACAGTAACTTTGGCTCTTTGCTCTTTTCTGTCTCACATACAAATGAAAATATTAAGTAGATGATGGATATATGAATTTAGAGCTCATTCAAGAAGAATGGAGTAGGTATAAGTTTGGGCATTGCTGGCATAGAGAAGATACCCAAGACCATGGCATTCAATTTGATTTTGGGATTTTCATGTTTCTTTCTCATAAGACATGAAATGAAATTACCTGGGAGAGAGAATATTCATTAAAAGAGAAGAAGAACCAGTACTAGGTCCTGAAGTGCCGCAGCCCGGCTGGCTGGGCAAAATAACCGGGGGGTGACGAACAACTTGTGTAGATTGATACAGCAGGAGTGGAAGCCGGAAGCCGTTTATTGTAGGACTGGAGCGGTATATATACATTCCACACAGCTTATCTTAATTAGCATAAACTAGATACATCAGTCAATCAATAAGAAATCTCCACACTTAATGGCTCGCTGGTGTTACTTCACAAACCACTCCCTCTGGCATTTTGCCAGGCACCATCCAGACTTGTTTACAGACTCTAACATTTCTCTGGCAAAATGCCAGGTGTTATTTTGACTTGTTTACAGACTCTAACACTGAAGAACTCAAAGTTCTATGGACCTACTTAAAAAAAAAAAAAGTCAAGCAAACCAAGATGAACACTTGTAACTCACCAGTTAAAAAGGTCATTTTGCTAAGGTCCAGTCCAGTTCTAAAAGGCTATGGACTCTCACAATTCTTAGTCTCTACAGATTAACTTCTGAATGCCATGTTCCTCTGCTGGAATGCTGCCTGCATTTCAATTTCCTCAAGTATTTTTATATATCTTAAGTGAACTCAGAAATATACTAAGACCCAGATGTTGTTCCCTTTCAACAATAATAGAGTTTATTCATTGGGGATCAAAAACTTTATAAATTTGTCAGGTTACATGTGATTCGTGGAAATTATTTCTTTCTCCATATTGAATTGCTCAGATATTCTAAATTAATAATTAAATTGAAATGTTGGGCTGAACCTGCTTTCCTTATACATTCTCTCTAGTTCTTTGAGTGACTTTGTACTAGTGTATGAACAAATAAGTATCAGACATAATTTGTATTATTTAAAAATTCTAGAAGTGTAAGGAAATATTTTATTTATTGTGCTCTTTCAGACTAACAATTGGCTTAAATTTCACTGATCTGCCCTCATTTGTCTCCTGCCCAAAGCATTCATCACCCTATCTCCATTATTCCTTTTATCTCATTGTACAACTTTATTTTCTTAAAAAGTATATATATTTTATATATAAGTATTTAGCATTTTTAATGTTGTAAAAAATAATGGCCTATATGATCTTTTGGAAATTTGTCACTTAACATTGTATTGCTAACATTAATTCATATTGTTACTTGTGGTTACATTTCATTAATTTGATGGTTATGTCATATTCATTGAATGAATATAACACAGTCTATTCTCTATTGTTTCTGAGCATTTTGAGAGATTCTGATAGTCATTAACATGAACAAAACTGCTATAAACATCCACACAAACAGACACACATGCACACTCACACTTGTTCATTCGAGTAGTGAGGTATGGAGTATGCAAATATTCAATTAGAAGAAAAACTGGCAAGATTTTTCCAGTATAGTTGCTCTCATCTATAACAAGAAAAACCTATAGATTAACACTTCTTATTATCAGATTTTGAAGTATTTGGACATGAATGAAAGTAAAATGGTAACCTATTGAATCTTAATAAATGTATTATTCAAAAATAAAAGCTTTTCTCCATTTCTAAATTTTCAGATACTGTACTTTTCAAAATGTTAGTAGCATGTGAATCAATACAAACTAATTAATTATGAAATGATATGTGTCTTATTTCAAACTAATTTTTTTTTTCAAACTCTTCTCTCACATCATTTCAGGCATGGCCAAGACTATGATGTATAATCATTACGGTCAATATGTTCCTCTCTTGTAATATGCCATTACCTAGGCAGAATGCCAGGGAGTGAGATCATGTATTTATTATAAACTTTTCAGTTATTCAATCCTTTTTACTCTTGAAACCTCATCTCATCCCAAGTGATTTTTAAAATATCTAAGAATTTCCACGAACTACTTAAGTTTGAAAAAGGTTTTATTGAAATATGCCACACCGCAGTGACACATTTACCCAAGCACTGTCTGTCATAGATTGTACAGGCATATAGAGATAACCCAAGTGATCAAGTATTTTCAAAATTCATTCAATTTGATTTTGGGATTTTCATGTTTCTTTCTCATAAGACACTAAGTTACTTAATTTAAATGCAAAACCATGTTTGGATGTCTCAGACATTTGAAATGAAGCACTAATGAATGTCCTTTAAATTGGGAAACAAAAAGGGTAGGAGAGAAATCCTGCTGTGAAACTCCACAGTCAGCAAAAGCAACGTAAGTGGGATGATAATTCATGATGTTTATTATGGCTTGTTAAAATACATGGAATGTCTGGGACGAACAGAAAGTGAGAAGAATGATAAAATATATATATATAAACACATAAGATGGGAGCATGCAGATGTGAGCCTGATACACCTCCTTTCTCAACAATCATTAACCAGAGCAGTTTAACAAAATGAGCCTAAGTGTGTGGTGGTATTCATTGTTCATGGAATGGGAACTGTCATTCTGAAGGATATTTAAAACCATCATACATCATTATGAGTGCTTAGTTGAAACTCTGATTTCTGATTACAACACATTTGGTCACTGTTAGTCAAGATAAAATGGTATATTTTCTAAAATGATGTTGAATTGTCTAAGTTTACTAACAAGAAATTCAGACAATATAGATTTTGAAACTTTCCTTCCTTTATCTTTTCTTCCCCTCTTCCAAGTGAATATTGGTATTTATATTAAAATAGGCCACTTCTTGGTACTCTGAAGAAATTGATTCAATAATCTTTCAAATTACAAAGTATCATTTTACAGCATACAATATGCATCATAATGTAGTACATATTTTAAATTTTTAAGGATGTTGAACGCTAATGTTCTGAAAGGAGACTTTTACAACTTACTGCTATAAATATTGATACTTAGTCATGGGAGAAAATGATATTAAAATAGTTCCAAGAATAAAATCATACATAGGGCAGTTGTTTCTAATATTAATAAGTCCATGAACTCATTTGTACCTGACCTATAAGCTTGAAGAAAACCTAACCACCTAACAGTTAAGATCTATAGCCCTAATATTTCATTTAGGTGTAGAAATAGATTTCCTTTCCTGAATAAACTAATATGGGCTATTTCAAAGGGGGTGGGGGTGAAAATAAACTTTTAAGGCCAGTGCTGACCTAAGAAGCAAGTGTTTCCCATTTAAAATACCCGAAGGAATTTTAAATTCTTTGACTAGCTATCAGGACGACTGGATTTCCTTTGACAGAATAGAGAAGCAGAGCCCCTGGAAGAGATCTGCGGTTAAATAGTGCTGCCTCTGGTGTAGAGGGGAGATGCTAAGATTTCTCACATGACTTTTATCTCCCTACAAGAGCAGGAAACCTGAAGACTGGAGCCGTCTGCAAATTACTGTGACGCCAATTCCACCATCCCGGACAGAAACACAATGCGCGGGCGTGGGCCCTTTTTTCCAGTCCTTCCTGCCAATGTTCACCAATGTGTTCTGGGATCCAGGTCCAGAAATTCCCTGAGCAAGGAAAGCGATACACTTCATCCTAGTAGCAACTTAACTTTTTCTCCTGCTCTAAACAGGGCATTTGACCTTCTGGTCTGTGTTCCCAGTGTTCAGGCGCCAGCTGTGTTCCTGACCCCAGAATAAATCAGACTGCACCGGACCTGGCTAAGCTATGGACACATTTCCTGTCGCGGCCCAGGGGAAGCTGTTGGCCTCAAGGACTCTGGTGGGGATTCTGGCAGTTGGGGCACGGGGGCGGAGGAGAAGAGAGGGGAGGAGGAGAAGAGAGGGGAGGGGTCACCCGGTGGGGGGAGCCAGCTGTCTAGGGCGGTGACCCGGCTCCAGAGCCTCTCTGCGCTCTGGGGCAGGGCAGATCTAAATTGGGAGCAGCTGTGGACAGAGGGTCTTCACGATGAGGCCGGCTCTCGCCTTGTGTTTCCTCTGTCAGGCGTTCTGGCCCAGGCCTGGTGGTGGCGAGCACCCTACCGCCGACCGCGCGGGTTGCTCAGCCTCTGGGGCTTGCTACAGTCTACACCACGCTACCATCAAGCGGCTGGCGGCCGAGGAGGCCTGCAACCTGCGCGGCGGGTCTCTCAGCACAGTGCATGGTGGTGCTGAGCTGCGTGCAGTGCTCGCGCTCCTAAGGGCAGGCCCCGGGCCTGGAGGAGGCTCCAAAGACCTTCTGTTCTGGGTCGCCTTGGAGCGCCGACGTTCCAACTGCACCCTGGAGAACGAGCCATTGCGGAGTTTCTCCTGGTTGTCCCCCGACTCCGGAGAGTCCGAAAATGACACGCTGCCGTGGGTGGAGGAGCCACAACTCTCTTGTACTGTGCGGAGTTGCGCGGGACTCCAGGCCACCGGTGGGGTGGAGCCCGCGGGCTGGAAGGAGATGCGTTGCCACTCGCGCGCCAACGGCTACCTGTGCAAGTACAAGTTTGAGAGTTTGTGCCCTGCGCCGCGCCCCGGGGCTGCGTCTAACTTGAGCTATCGTGCTCCCTTCCAGATGTACAGCTCCTCTTTGGACTTCAGTCCTCCTGGGACCAAGGTGAGTGCACGCTGCCCGGGGGAGCTCTCCATCTCAGGCACCTGCGTCGAGGAAGAGAATGGCGCTCATTGGGAAGGGCTCCCCACTGGGGCGGTGCTCTGTCCCTGCCCCGGGAGGTATCTCCGTGCCGGCAGATGCTCAGAGCTCCCTAACTGCCTAGATGACTTGGGAAACTTTGCCTGTGAATGTGCTGCAGGCTTCCAGTTGGGGAAAGACGGACGCTCTTGTGTGACAAAGTGGGAAGGACAGCCTACCTCTGGGGGAACCACGGGGCTCACCAGGCTCCAGCTGTTCACTGAAGCCAGCCCAGTGCCAAAGAGACCGTCGTCAGCCCCAGTCCGTGAGAAGCCAGGAGAGATACCCCATGTCAGTGGAAAAGACAGTTCTGCAACATCTGTTTCTGAGATTCTTCAGTGGGGAACACAGAGCACCATATCGACCCTTCAAATGTCCCCTGGAATCAAGTCAAAGGCCACCATCACCCCATCAGGAAGCGTGACCTCCACGTTTAATTCCACATCTTCCTCTCTCATTCCCCATACTTTGGACTCCTCATCCACCGTGGTCTTCATACTCGTGAGCATAGCAGTGGTAGTATTGGTGATCTTGACTATGACAGTGCTGGGGCTTTTCAAACTCTGCTTTCACAAGAGCCCTCAGTCCTCATCAAGGAAAGGGCCTTTGGCCCCGGGGGGCAAGGAGACTGATGCTGAGACCGCTACTTTGCGTTCCGGTTCTGCACATTGCACAGACAGTGGGGTGAAGGTCGGGAACTCTGGTGTGCTGGACAGAGCAGAGGGCGCCTCGCTGGCAGGGTCCTCCCTTGGCTCTAGCAACACGTAGGGAAACAAGTCATGGACACTCCTTGTGAACATCCTTTCGCAATTTCAAGGAAAAGGGAAAAGAGGAACTTACTTGTGAGATGGCGAGTTCTACAGAAATTCCCCTTCAAATTTCCTCTGTGCCACCAAGGAACTCATCTGAACAGCACACCCATTCCCGGAAAGTGGATGAGGTGGAAGTGTCTTAGTGTGGTACTGGTGGGCAGGGTGGTATGGGGTGGGGGGGGGGAGGACAGTATTTTCTTATGTTCTGGAGAATTTAGAGAAGTAACAGAACATTTCAAGACACTGGAAGCAAATAGAAAACAATACATTTTTAAAGGTTATTTTTTATCAAAATAGGAAGGCAATCTGTCTATATTGTTCAGCTGGGAACATTACTGATTTGAAATTCCCAGTCAAAAAAATAAATAAATAAAAGATTGTTGATAACCCAGACTCAAATATGTTGGCTCCCACAAGAAGTAACTATTTAGGAATAATTTAGGAGCATGTTGGGAATTGTAACAAAATTTGGGGTCTGCTGGGAATAGCCACAAGGTACCTATTCCTTTTAGATTGATGGGAAAGTCCTTAAGCCCTGTGATAGAACAGATCTTTCAGAGCTGGTCACTTTTCCCTTTGTTCTTTTATCCTTTGATTTCAAAGTCACTGCTACTTGTGTGCTCTGCTATAAATCCACAGTGGAGTGTTTCCAGAGTTTCTGGCTCTGGAAGCAAATTATAGTTGACCACCAATTCAAGTGTTTTCTGTGTGCCCTTGCCCAAGGAAACAAATGATTTGTGTTTTCCCTTTTCAATGTTTGTGCTCTCCAGTGTAATGACCTCTGCAACCAAATCACCTTATCCTAAATATTAGGATGCTGATCCTCACTTCCAATTATGGTGATGTTAATTCTCAATTAAAACGTTAATGCTAAGTATTGATTTGAAATCTTCTGGGTGCATTAAAGCAAAAGTAAACTGGGTTTCTTTCAAAGTTGGTAGATGCTTGTGCACTTTTTAATTCATGGATAAACTTGATTGTCAATTCATTTCCTTTTCTTCTGAATAAGCATGTGCAGTCACAATACATGTTCATCTTGGAATGATTACAATTTAACAAGAGTCTCCCTTGACAAAGGCATGGTAAACAGCTTTTCACAGAATTAAGAGTAGAAGGAAGAAATGATAAATAAAAAAATCTGTCAATAAGTTATGATTTGGTATTATTAGGGAGTAATCAAAATGAAGCACTTCTGTGACAAAAAATTAAGACATAATAAAAATTACTATGTAGATGTATCAAGATTTCTGATTCTAGTTTTAAAGTGCTAAGAATTTAAAAGTGCAAAAGGGTTAGCTCATGGAGAGAGCTAGAGAAACAAGTTCAGTAATGAGGAAAAACAAAAATAGGAAAAAGCTTATGCCATATTTTCACAGAATTATTTTGATATACTTGAGTGTATAATGTATACAAAGGAGGATGGACCAAAATTAGTAAATTACCAAAAAATAAAATAATCTACTAGAAAATTTAAAAAGCTCAATGTATAAGCCCATTATTCTAAATATAAGTCTCTATATTTGGTATTTTAACATTAAAGGAATAAAGTAATAGATAATTTGCTTCATATGCTAAATATGTTTCTAAGTAATTACAGTTAAGTAAAATCATAAGTGAAATAGAATTAGCAACATTTGAAGGAACTTTAAAAGTTATCATTTCTTAAGTGAAACTAAAAATTAGATCAATAATGGCTTGCCAAATGTTCCCCAACTCATCAGAGTATGTCTCAGCTCACCTCTGTTTTAGTGTTATAGTTTTCCTCTTTACTACATGAACTCTCAGTAGAGAAGGTAACTATTGAATAGAGCATATAGTGATTGAAAAAATACCTTCATCTGTAACTTAACTGACCTATAACACACCCACACACACACACACACACACACACACACACACATGCACACACTATCTTAAAGCTGTATGCTTTTGTATTATTATTTCATGCAACAGAGAATGTGTCATTATTTTATAAGGCAACATATGGTATTATGGGTTTGGGGCTCTAAATATTCTTTGTGAAGAATAAATGGGTATCAGTATTATTTGGTTATTGTTCCTTATTATTCCTCTTATTAGTATATCAAAAAAACTATTTGTTTTCTTCTTTGATTTCTTGACAGATAATTGCAGACCAAGTGGCACTGAATATCCTTTTATTTCTGGCTCTGAAGTCTTCCCTTAAAATGTTGATTCTGTGGTAGAATACAGCCAGCCAAATATAGTCTCTTGAGCCTATTTGAAGATAGGGTCAGTGTTCAGCCTCTATATTACTTCTCTACTATCACTTTTTATTATTTATCAGTATCTTTGAGGTTCCTGCCTTTCTTGCTCAAAAACTTCTACTCCCACACTCATCATTTAGCTTCCTGTCCACTCATTTCCTTACAATGAAGACTTGGAACCTAATTGATGACCTATCTCTCTATCCTAAAACCTGTCATCATCTTACACAATTTAAATCATCTTGCACGACTCCTTCCATGATAATGAATTTCAATTCCTTGACTTCATCATTTCCAGTAACTCACAGTTAATTTTTGCCATGTGCTTGAACTGCCTCACAAATTTGGATGGTTGTGAAACTGCTCCACATCTGAAATCACGACACATATGTGCAAACGTGTTGAAACATGTGTATTTAATGAATGATTGCCACTGATTAGAGGTAAACCATTATTGTTTGAACTTTGATATTCTTTCTTTCTTACAGTAATAAGCTTACAGGGAATAGTAGCCTGGCATGATATTATTTTTTTTCCTTTTATTTCTTTTTGAAATAATTTTGTATTTACAGAAGCTAAAAGTACCATAAAAATAACTCTTTTTTTTTCCTGAATCATTTAAGAGTAAATTGCCAAACCCATGACTCATAGCCCCTGAATATTTTAATATTTACTTCTAGGTGATCTAGTTTGTTGGCATATAATTATTCATAGTATTCATAGCTAGTGATATTCTCTCTTCCATTTTGGATTTTGCTTTTTTCCTTTTTTTTTGATGGGTAGGCATTAGTAGTCAATCTAACTAAAAGTCCATTCATTCTGTTGATCTTTTTGAAAAATCAATCTTGGGTTCATTGATTTCCCTTATATTTCTACTCTATATTTCAAATATTTTTATTACTTTGTTTCTTATCCTTGTTTTGGATTTACTTTGTCCTTCTTTTACTAGTTTCTTGAGAGTAGAAATTTGGGTTATTGATTTGAGATCTTTCTGTTCCAATATATGAATTTTCAGTATATCTCTCTGGGCACTTACTTCTTCAGTGACATTCAACAAGTTTGATCACATCATGTTATCATTTTTCATTCATCTCAAAGTATTTTTTAAATTTCCCTTGTGTTTTTTTTCCCTTCAATACACTGGTTATTTAGGATGATGTTGCTTAATTTTCACATATTTACAAATTTCCCTAAATTCCTGCTGTGTTATTTTAATATAATTCCATCATGAGTTAGAAAACATAGTTTATACGGTTCCAATCCTTTTACATTTATTGAATCTTGTTTTCTGGTCTTCCCCTAACTTGTGTATTATGAAAAATATATAAGTGATCAAGAAGAATTTTGTGTTCTGATGTTGTTTGGTAGAGTGTTTTACAGAAATCTATTAGGACTAGTTTATTTATAGTGTTTTTAAAGTATTTTATTTTATTTTGATCTTCTGCTTAGCTGTCCCATTATCTAAGTGAAATCTCTAATTATTATTGTTCTCTATTTATCCTTTCAGTTCTGCCAGGTCTGATGCCATGTATTTTGGGATCTCTTATTAGTTGTGTGTGTGTGTGTGTGTGTGTGTATATATATATATATATATATATATATTACATATCTTGGTGGATGAGACCTTTAAT
The DNA here is from genome assembly GCF_001458135.2 of Marmota marmota marmota. NCBI lineage: Eukaryota > Metazoa > Chordata > Mammalia > Rodentia > Sciuridae > Marmota > Marmota marmota. Next base: position 21,444,499 of record NW_025999900.1, read on the forward strand.
CATTATAATATTTTCATCTTTATCTTTAGTGACCGGTTTTTGTTTATAGTTTTGTTTTAAGGTCTGTTTTACTTGATATTATCTGGCTATCTTTTTTTTTATTTTAAGCATTGAAGAATATCCAAGGATTTGCACATGCTAAGCAAGTGATCTTCCACTGAACTATATCTCAGTAGGGATATAGGCAGATTTTAGGATAGAGAGAAAGGTCATCAATTAAGTTCCAAGTCTTCATTGTAAGGAAATGAATGGACAGTAAGCTAAATGATGAGTGTGAGAGTAGAAGTTTTAAGGTCTGTTTTATTTGATATTATCTGGCTATCTTTTTTTTTTAAGTATTGAAGAATATCGAGGGCTTTGAACATGCTAAGCAAGTAATCTTCCACTGAACTATATCCCAGTATTTTCAAAAATGATTATATTTTGAGAAAGATTCTTATTAATTTGCTCAGGCTGTCTTTGAACTTGCATTCCATTTGCCTTGGCCTCCTGAGTACCTGCTGGGATTACATATCCAACTGCTTTATAGTTTTTGCTTGGTATATCTTCTTATATGTTTTAGTTTTTAACCATTTGTGCCTTTTAATCTGAAGTGTGCCTCTTTATATATTTGAACCATTTAAAAAAAATCCATTTTGTAATCTCTGCCTTATGATTTGAGTGTTTCATAAATTTGCATTTATTGCTCTACTGTTAAGACAAGATTCATATCTATTTTCTATTTACTTTCTATGTCTTATCCATCTTGTTCTTCTATTCCTCCATTACTGTCTTCTTTTGTATTAAATAAATATTTTATAGTGTGCTAGTTTAGTTCTCTTGTTTCTTTTCCTTTTGTAAACAAACGTTTAAGTAGTTGCACTGGGAATAAAATTTAATATCTTAGCTGGGCGTAGTCTGTAATCCTAGTGGCTCGAGAGGCTGAGGCAGAAGGATCTCAAGTTCAAAGCTAGCCTCAGCAAAAGTGAGGTGCTAAGCAATTCAGTGAGACTCGACTCTGTTTCTAAATAAAATACAAAATAGGACTGAGGATGTGGCTCAGTGGCCAAGTGCCTCTGAGTTCAATCCCCAGTATCCCCCCCCAAAAAATTAAACATCTTAACTTAAAAACTATGAGGATTAATACCAGTTTAACTTCAATAATACACAAAATTTTTACTCATATGTAATAATTTAGAATATTTTATATATTATATCAAATATATACGATATATTTATTATATGTTCTACACATTAAATATTATATGGTTTATATATTATATAAAATAGATATTATATATTTTATATATTAAATATTATCAATTATTATATAATTTTTGCTCATATAATCTTCTTCGTTGTGTTATTATAGGCAATGAAATTATGTATTTATACAACATAATGTCATTATCATATTTTTGGGGTTGTTGTATTATGCAAATATCAGGTAAGAGAAGAAATGGTGTTGCAAGCAAAAAAAATTCATAATGTCTTTTATATTCATTTGTACCTTAACCAATACTCTATATTTCTTTGTGCACATTTGTTACTGGCTAGTGTCCTTTCATATCACTCCAAAGGACATGTGTTAATATTTCTGTAGGTCATATCTACTAGTGATAAATTCAATTCTTTAAATGTCTTAAATTTTTAAAATATCTTAACTTTTAAATGTCTTAATTTCTTTTTTAATTTAGAAGTGTAGAATTAGAACTTCTGCTTCATAATCTTTTCCTCTTTACACTTTTCCTATGTCATCTCACTGCATCATAGTTCCTAATAAATGCCAGGTATTCATTTTACTGAGGATTCTTTCTCTGTTACTGTTTTAAACTTTTTCCTATGATTGCTTTCTTGTTTCTCTGCAAGGATCATATGGTTATGTCAAAATCTGGCTGTTTTAAATGATGCTTGGCATCTATGTAAATCTGTTTCTTGATAGCTACATGTAGTGTATTGTTCCTGCTGTTTGTTCAATTACTTTCTTTGATTGATTCTAAAATATCCATATTTTCCATCAATCCCTGAATTACTTCCTAACTATGTTCAAGTAGCTTAGTTATAAGCTTACCACTAAATAAAAACTTCTCTTAATTATTAGACCAATAACTTCCCCATCCTTTATGGAGGGACTCTAGGTGTACATTGGAGCAGGACTTCAATACTCAGGAGATTTACAATCCTGTCCTGGACTTCACTTCATAATTTTGAAGGGCCTTAATCCCACCCAGAGTTGAGAAATTTGGGCCTTCTTAGATCTTCCCTGGGCATTTCAAAGTTTTTCATGTGCCTTATGAGAGTCCCAGGAATATGTTGAGACTTTCCAAAGCCCCTTATAGACATCTCTTTCTTCAGATCTTTAGTTTTGTCCAGCCTCTTGTTTGCTACAAATGTTTTCCTATGGCTGCTGTAACAAACTGGCAGGAGCTGTTGTTTTAATTCTGTTTAAAATAATCAAACTTATTCTCTCACAATTCTAAGGGGTAGAAATTAGTAACCAAGCTATCAGCACAGCCATGTTTCCTTGCAAGTCTCTTAAGAAATAATCATTGTTTCCTGATAGCATCTGGTGGGCAAAGGCAATCATTGGTGTTCCTCAGCTTGCAGCTGTATTACTCTGATTTCTTCCTGTGTTGTCACTTTACTTCTATGCATGTACCTGTGTCCAAATTTCTCTCTTTTTATAAAGACGTCCATCCCAATTCAGTATGTGTTATTTTTTAACTTGATTATGTCGGTAAAGGCCTATTTCCAAATAAGGTCACAATCAGATACTGAGGGCTAGAATTTAAACATCTGTTTTAGGGTAGCAATTCAACGCACATGTACACTATTATATTTTTCTCCTTAGGCTTCCCTAATCCATTCTTACATCTCAAGCTATTGTGCTGAGTTTCTCTTTCTTTTGGTCAGCTACTACGTTAATCAATTGCCACTTACTATTTTGAACAAACACCTTGAGAATAGAGTTTTTCCCACTGAGTAAACTGTGAGGCGTATCAAACAATGATCCCTGTGAATGGGGATCTTAGAGATAGGTCAGAAGGTGATAATTCTCGATGGATGGGACTCTTTGAAAGCTCTAAACTATTCTGCCCCTTCCACTGACTGACAGGCCAGTGGTTTCCCCAGCTACTTTATTTGCAAAGCTGCTGATTTTAAGGCTTTCTGCAGTCCTGGAGAGTGGAGATTAAGAATAGAGCATATTAAAATGTCACAGAGCTCACTCTTCTTACCAAGATTCAGCTATTTTTAATAAACACTTCTCAGGCTATGGTGAGCCATTGGTTAACTTCAAGACTTCTCAAAAAATATCATTTTGGCATCCAACTCCCTGGTTCCACATTGTTTTTAAGGAGAAGCAAATTTTCAGAAAAACATTTTACCTCCTGAAAGTTTCACCCATGTGTTGCTTTTAGGTGTCATATCTCTTTAGTGTTCTTTAATCTGGATGAGTTTCCTTGTCTTTTATGAAATCAACAGTTTTAAAGACTATATGCTAGCTATTTCTGTAGAAAGTTCCTAAAGAAGTGTTTGTTTCTTCATTCACGTTATGCATCTTTGACTGGAATATTATAGAAGTGGTACTTTGTTTTCCTGCTTCTTAGAAGTTGACGTGTGACTTCAAATTTTACATTATTTATGTTAACTTCCATTGCTGAATTAAGGTAGTGTCTATCAGATTTCACTGTAAATTCTTTCTTTGTAATTATTTTGTAGGGAGACAATTTTTGACTACACAAATTTCCTGCTCCTCATGAAACTTTCAATATTTTTGCTTATTTTGATCATTATATTCATATATTTCTACTTTATTCAATAAACTACTATAATATTTATGTTAATGTTCAGTTTCCTCAGATTTGGGCAGGGTGATCCTCTTCAGGTTCTCTCCTGTGTCCTAACAGGTCCCGAATATTCTTTGAGTACTTTTTTCTAAAACAAAAAGAAAGACTTATTTTGTACCTTCCCTGCTCAAGTTTAAAGCTCTAGTTAATTTCAGAAGAAAATGGTCATCAGAAAATATGATTTGGGTACTAGGTATATTCATTGTTTCTAGATTATTGTTCCCAAGAGTATCCTTAGAAAGTGGATTTCAGGATGTATGTATGTGTTCATGTATGCATGTATGTATGTGGATGCATAAATACACATATGTACATACCTATTTATATATGTATATGTGTGTGTGTGTGTATACACACACATTCACTTACATCTATATTTACTTATATACTTAGCTGTCTATACATACTGAAAACCATACTATTACTAATATCTCTAACTCAAATCTAACACCACAGGGTTCAGATTTCCTATCCCACGTGGTCTCTTTTCTCTCTGTTTGGCTGCCTGCTCTTGAAGATATCATCTTCCTACCACTTGAGCTCTGATCCCACATTATAGTCTGTGGTCTCTAGTATCGCCTACATAAAAGACCTCTGCTTACCAAAACTTATCCTTGTGCCATCTATATATACATATTCATCTACTTAAAACAAACAAACAAACAAACAAACAAAAACGTCTCTTGTTAAACTCTGTTTACTACAACCTTCTTCCTTCTTTTCATCTGCTAAATCCTCATTCATCTTTCAGGACCACAGAGAACATCATTTTTACCTGAAGGAGTCTCCAAAGACTCAACTCCAGGATAGGACCTAATGGTCTCACATTTGCATGGGATCACCTCAGTGCCCAGCACACAAATCTTGTTGTCATTTTTTAATGGATGTTTTATCATCCTACTTCTTAACTTTTATCTCAGATTTCTAATATTTATTTAAAAAGATTAAATCCATGTCCTTTTCCCCCTTAAATGTAATGGAAAATACAACATGTCTTACTATAGGTTAATGGTTTGTTTTTTTTCATAGCAACTGGAAGAAGTTTTTTAAAATTAATGATCCTAGTATCTATCTACTGACAAAAAGAAAAAAATCTCATCAATATTAAGTTAAAAATAAAATCTTGTTTTGGGTGGATATTTGTCAAAATGTAACTGATTAGATGAAATAGCTCCACTTACTTGTGAACTTCTTTTAGTTGCCTAGAGGTATATTTAGCAACTAATTCACATTAGAGGACATGATGTGAGGTTATACTGCTCAGTTCATATTTTATAGGAACATTACTGATATTTCTTCCCAGCCAAACTGAGTGTTTATTAATTCATAACAAGAAATTATCAGACCAGAAGTATAAAATGTCTTTGAGTGTGCCGATATATAGCATACATAACTATTCTTAATTCATATATATGCAATATATTGATAAGTTATAGATATTAGAAAATTCATAGAATAAAGATAAAAATAACTAAAATATTTTGTTTCATTTCAGCACAATATTTTTTTCACTATAATACTATTTTATTCACTATGATTAAAAATAGTTCAATATCTTTTTTAGCAGCTTTACTGAGGCTAATTTGAGATAAATGAACTATGCAACTGTGAAGTCACTATTTGACATTTTTTACTTATTTATAAACATGTGAAACCATCGTTATAATCAAGAGGATAGATGTATGGTGCTTAGAAGCATCCTCATTAGTAAAAAATAAATAAATAAATAAACAAAAAACAAAGTCTTTCTTCCAGCTTCACCACTCCCATATCATTAAGCAACCACTGGTATGTTTTGTACCATTATTAGCATTTTCTGGAATTTTATGTAAATCAAATCATACAGTATGTATTCATTTTCTGTCTAGCTTCTTCCACTCAGCATAATGAATTTGAGATTTACTTATGCTTTATGTCCATTCCTTTTATTGGACATATGATTTATATAAATGTTGGTAAGAATGTTCACCTCTGTATTTATGAGGGATGCTATTTTATAATTCTCCTTTCTTACAATGCCTTTGATTGGTTTTGATATAAAAGTAGTATTGGCCTCCTAAAATGAGAAGTAAATATTCCCTTCTTTTCAGTTTCTGGAAGATCTTGCATAAAATTGACGTTATTATAACTTTGTATGATGTGATAATTCACCAGTGAAACCATCAGGGCCTAAAGTTTTCTTTGATCTACATATTCAGTTTCTTAAAAAAAAAAAAAAAAAGCCTGAATTCTTACTCAGGTTATCTATTTCTTTTTGACAGAGTTTTGGTAGTGTGTTTTACTCAAGTCCATTTCAATCAGGTTGTTGAATTTATAGACATGAAGTTGTTCATAATATTCCTTCATTGTCCCTTTTAAAATCTGTAGGCTCTGTAGCAAAATCACTTTTTTTCTCTTTCTTGATATTGGTAATGTGTGTTTTCTTTCTGATCAGTAGGGCTAGGGATTTATGAAGATTATTTATCTCCAAGAAGTAGCTTTGGGTTTCAATGGTCTTCTCTTTTGTTTTTCAGTGTTCTATTTCATTGACTTATGTTTGATGTTTTCTTCTGCTATATACTTTATCTGCTACCCCTTTTCTACTTTCTGGTGGAAGAAGCTGTGGTCTTTGATTTTAGATCTTCCCTCTTTTCTAATACAAACATTTGATGCTACTAATTTCCAAGTACTAGCTTAATTGCAACTACATATTTTACATGTTGCACTTACATTTTTATTCAGAATACTTTCTCTTTTAACCCATGGGTTATTTAAAAGTATATTAGTTAATTTTGAAGTACTTGAGGATTTTCAAGATGTCGTCAATTATTAAGGTTATCTAGGTTAATTACTAATTTAATTCTCTTGTGGTCCGGGAATATACACTGTATGACTTGAATTCTTGTACAGTTATTGAAACTTGCTTTAGATTCCCAGAATATAATCTGTCTTCTAAATGTTCTGTGTATACCTGAAAAGGTTTATTTTATGGGGTTGGCTATGTTTTACAAATGTTGACTAGGTTGAGTTGGTGGATAGTATGCTTCAAGTTTTGCATTTTCTTGTTGAGAGAGGGATGTTGACCAGAAGTGTAAACTATTTATTCTATTTCTTCTTGTATTTCTGTAGTTTTTTTCTACTTATTTTGAAGCTCTGTTATTAAGCTTATAAACAATCAAGACACTGTTCTCTTAAGATTAGATTCTTTATTATTTTGAGATAACTTTTTGTCCTTGGTAACATACCTGGTTCTAAAAGTACTGGTTTATCTTTTTATAAGTGTCAGCATAGTAAGTCTTTTTTCATCCTTTAACTATTTGTGTCTCTTTATTTAAAGTAGATTTATTAAAAGTTGTAGTCGAGTTTGGCTTTTTTATCTACTCTTACTCTCTAATGTTTAATTGAGGCATAAATACCACTCCTGGCATTGCATATAATCTGAGCACTTTTATTTCTCATCCTTTTTGGGTGTTTTTTTCCCCAAGTTCAAATAGTTTCCTCGAGCCCGTGAACTAATCAACCAGCAACTGAATAGTCATAGGATTTATGTTATTTGTTTCCCATCCCTTAGGGATTACTGTTCCTCATTTCCTTATATCCAATATCTTATTGATTCGTATATTTTATCCAGTTTTTTATTTGTTTCCGGCAGGAAGATATATCAGGTCCATTATTTCAACTTGGTAAACAATGGGAGTTTGTTTCATTATATTTAAAATAACAATACAAATTAATAAGAAAACTTACTAATAATAGTGAGCAATTATGTTGTACAAGGGACTCATTTGGGGACCTTATATGCTGTAACTTAGTTTATCCTCTCAATAACTCCGAGGCAAGTACCACAACAATCCCTATTTTACCACTAGACATTTTCATAATCATTTGACAAATAGTATCCTAAAAAACTAGTATATAAATATAAAAACTATATTATTATGCTGGTGAACACCAAAACAGATGAAAATAAATTTTAAAACATGTGACCTGTGTTTTACAAAGTTCTAATTAAAAGAGTTTGGAGTTTTATATTATACTTTAAACATTTCTTCTTAAGATAGGCAACAATTTTAATTACCTAAATACACTAAGAATTATTCTTAAGATAGGCAACAATTTTAATTACCTAAAATACACTAATATTTATTCCTAAGAAAACCAAAAGTCTCTGTGTTTGTTCAAGTATCTTATAGCTAATAATTTAATTATGAAATAAACCTTTATCTGTATAATAGTTTAAAAGATTGTATTAGCCATTTTCCTAGCAAAAATGAAATAAAATAACAGAGAAATAGCAGAAATAACACATTTCTTAGAACTCTATTTTTTTTCTTCTTCTTCACTCCTTTTCCTTGCTTTTGCTGGGTGGTAGAGAGAATATTAAAACACATAATAACACCAACTGTTATTTACCTGAAAACTTTTAGTATCTTCCTGCTAATCTGTGAATAGGATTCTGAAGGCAAACTTTTTTTTATATGTTACTAGAGCTATTAGTAAGGATTTGAGTCCCTGAAGGGATCACTCTGTCTTCTGAAAATCGAAAACATGTTTACAGATTTGCTTTTCAAACTCTAATATCCAGAATTGTGCCTGGTCCACAGTAGTTGCCCATTAATTATTTCATTATTGACTTATGATAAATGAATATATAAAGCAACTCTTAGAACTTAATAATTTAAATATTAAATATATCAGGAGTTGCAAGTGTAGTTTAGGTTTCCTTATGTAGTTTATTAAAGTCTTACAAGAAACTCTATTTTCTATTAATCCCTTTTCATTTATTAGAGAAATAACCTTTTTGAATTATATATAAGAAGTGATCGTGTTTTATTTGCTGACAATGGATATTACAGAAACATATGTTACTAGGAGTTACTTGGATTGTTACATAGTCCTGCCCTGTATACCACCCTATAAAATCCTAGATATTGGCATGGAGTACTTTCCAAAAGTGAAAGTTTTAAAAACTATTAAAAAATGTTGGAAGAACCATCATCTACCTTTGTCAGTTGGTACAGACATTATGACTTTTCATCCCTAAATTTATTAGAAAGCATTTCTTGGTAATAGTGTTATTATTCTACAGAAGTACAATATTATTATCACAGCTAAGACAAATAACAATGTGCCAATAATATCATCTAATATGTTCATTATATGAAATTTCTCCAGTGGAAAATGGTCCCCCAAAACATCTTTTGTGGCTCTTTTTCCCCAATCTAATATGCAGTCAAGTTTCATGCCTTCTATGTGGTTATTAAAAATATTTAGTATCTTTTAATTCAGCATAATCTTTTAGCCTCTTAGGTTTGTTTGTTTTATATGACACTGATGATTTATACAGAGTCCAGGACAACTGACTTATAGAATGTTCTATTCTGGTTGTGTCTGACGATTCCTTTATGTTTAGATTTGGGTTCAATATTTTTAGCAAGAGAACTTCATGTTCTGAACAGTTTTTTTAATATTTATTTTTTAGTTGGACACAATACCTTTATTTTATTTATTTATTTTTATGTGGTGCTGAGGATTGAACCCAGGGCCTTGCACATGCTAGGAGAGCGCTCCACCACTGAGCCATAATCCCAGCCCTGAACAGTTTTTATAGTATGAAGTTTACCTATGTTGAGTTACCCACACCAGTGCTCAAAGTCACAAATTTGAGCACTTGGTCACCAGGCATCTCCACTGTGAAAGAACATTTTTGTTTTCTGTTGGTAAGCAATTTGTTAGAATGACATCCTGAGGCTTGTGGATATGCTGAATTCTAACAAACTTTGGCCCAAAGGACTTGGTACCTACTGTGATCCTTGCCTGTGTTTGTTAGTAACATTTTCAAACTAGTGATTTTTCTCATTGTTATTCATTCTACAATGTGATAAAATTAGCTTTTGGACCTCTTGCTTTTAAACATCTTAACTGCAGAACTGCATTGTGGATAATCATCTACATAATTATAAGCTGGTAGGTGTGAAGGTTTTACTCTTGTCAGACAGATTTCAATTTTAAGCTAGCATTCCTAAAAGACTAAAAGGGATTTTCCTCTGTGTGTGTGTGTGTGTGTGTGTGTGTGTGATATTAATAAACCTACCTTTAGAGCTACTAAATTTGTCTTTGCGGGTTGGGCTTTGTAATCTCGCTTTATAGATATGTTTTAACCTCCACCCCCAGGTAATTCTGACCATAAACAAAATTTCACAATCATTTCATGCAATTACATATACCTAAAGACAAAAGTCTGATATTCTCTCTGTTCTCTAGATCCGCAGTGTCTGTAGCACAGCATTGCTTACTCAATGTGTAGAAACAGTTCCATTTTAGCAAGTCTAGGAGTGTTGAGCGTCCTTACCATAGCCATGTACTTCAGCAATGTGACTGTAGTCTTTTATTTTTCCACTCCTTTAACACTTTCGTTTAAGCTAATCAAGAGTAGGATGAGGAAGTATGACAATTTTGGTTTTTTTTTATGCCTATTAATCCTATAAAGCTATGTAAACTGGTGGTCAGAGAGGTGATAATGACATGGGACTCAGTAAAAAGCATATTGCACTGGTTAAGCTCTCTCTCTGCTGGGAGAAATTTTGAGATATTAACAGGAATTTTCTCTTTACTACCCATTTCTCTGGGGACCTCTTTCCTTCACTGAGTCAATTATATTTATATCCCCCAAAGAGTCTATTTATGTAAGAGCAAAGAGTCAAATTGTTGGTCTTGAATTACAAAATATGTTTTTTATATTCATAGTATAAGATAAAATCCTGAAAGCCAAGGCCCATTTTTTTCTGATTTTTTTTCTTTCTCCATAAAATAAAACACAGATACAGAAAGTTGCACAGAACAAATACATAGCTTAGTGAATTATTGTCAAGGAATACCTTTATAATCATCATCTGAGTCAAGAAATGAACCTTTGCCAGCTGCCCCTGAAGCCTTTCCCTGAATCCCATCCTAATCATAGACCCTTCCATCTCTCCAAAAGTAGATTCCATCTTGATATTTGTAAGGGTTATTCTCTTGTATTATTTATAGTTACATATCCCAAGCACACACTGCCTTATACTACAGTTCAATCTTATAAAATTTTTATTCTTTTTATTTTTAATTTTAAAATTTTGATTTTGAAATCATTTCAAACATATAAAAATGTTTAAGAAAGTAGAAAGATGCCTAAATGCCCAATACCTACAAGCTTCATAAATGTTAACATAGTACCAGATAACCACAGTACTATTGTCAAATCAGGAAGTTAACATGTATATAACACTATAACCAAATACATAATATGTAAATTTTCTCAATTTCCCATTAAGGGCAGTTCCACAAGGGTGCCAAGTTCATACAATGGGAAAGGGTAGCTTATTCAATTTATGGTGTTTGGATATTCATTTTCACAACCAAAAGAATGAAATTGGAGCCTTTTGTCCCACCATATATAAAGAATAACTCAAAATGGATTTAAAAACTGAAAATAAGATCTGAAGCCATATAATTCCTAGAACAAAACATATGGGAAAGGATTCTTGATCTCAGTCTTGGCAGTGTTCTTGGACATAACACCAAAAACACAATAAATGGCTAAGTGGGACTATATCAAACTAGCAATTTGTACAGAGCAAAGAAAACCATCAGAGTGAAAAGGCAACCTACAGAATAGGAAAAAATTGCAAACCATATATCTGGAAGGCATTAATTTCATATATATATATATATATATATATATATATATATATATATATATATATATATATATACACACACACACACACACACACACACACACTCACACACAATGGAACTCTTAAAACTCAACAAATACACAGATTAAAAACTGAACAAAGGATGAGAATAGACATTTCTCTAATGAAGATATATAAATGATCAACAAGGATATGAAAAATAAGTATTTACCATCACTATTCAATAAAACAATGCCAAGGAAATCCACAATAAAATATCACCCACATCTGTTATGATGGCTGTTATTGAAAAAAAGGTAAATGTTGGTAAGGTTGTGGAAAAACTGGAACTCTTTGTACACTGTTGATGGGAATGTAAAGTGTTGCAACCATTATGGAAAACAATGTGGGAATTCCTCAAAAAAATTTTTTTTAAAAATGTGAACCTATCTCACTTCTGGGTATACACCCAACAGAATTAAAAACAGGACCTTCAGTTATCTGAACTATCATGTTAATTGCAGCATTATTCACTTGAGTCAAAATATAGAAACAACCCAAATGCTTATATACATGCAATGGAATATTATTGTGCTTTAACAAAGAAGGAAATTCCACAATTTGAGATAATGTGGATGGACTTATAAAACATGATAAGTGAAATAACTTAGAAACAGAAAGACAAATACTGAATGTTTACTCTTAGAAGTGGCATCTGAAAGAATCCAAGGTATAGAAGACAATACAATGGTGGCTTCCAAGGAATAGGGGTGTTGTTCAATAGGTATAGAATTATAGTTATACAAGATGAGTAAGTTTCAGAGATTTGCTGTATGCTTTTATAGTTAACAATAAGATATTATATGCTTCAAAATTTATTAACAGAGTAGATCTCATGCTAATTGTTCTTACCACACACCAAAACAAACAAACAAAAAAGCCCAATAAACAAACAAAAAACCTATAAAGAATCACAAAGAAACTTTAGTGGAGTGATAGATATATGTATTACCTGGATGGTGAGGATTGTAACATGAGTACATTCATACATACAAGCTCACCAAATTGTATACATTAGTTATATGTGACTTTCATACCAATCATTCCTTATTAAAACTGGTAGGGAAATCTGGGAGCAATGACATATGCCTGTAATCCCAGCAATTTAGGATGCTGAGGTAGGAGGATTGCAAATTCAAGGCCAACCTCAGCAATTTAGCAAGACCTTGTCTCAAAATAAAAAATAAAAGAGGACTAGGAAGGTAGATCAGAGATAAAGCACTCCTGGGTTAATTCCCCGTACCCCAAAGAAAACTAGGGGGAAAGAGAAGAGTTTCTATTTTATATCATTATTTCTATGTTAGTTACTTGGATTTCTATGTAAAAAAAATCTTTCCTTATATTTCATTTACTCCTTTATTAATTTCTATCACTATAGATTTATAGATTCCTATTTTGTGGACTCTACCCACAACAAACATATTAACTCATTTTCTGCTGCTGTAAATTTCAATTATTTGAGGCTTTATAAAGAAAAGAAGATTATTCAGTTCAGTTTTAGAGGTTAAAATTCTGAAATCATGTGGCCTTATCAGTTCAGCCTCTGATGAGGACCCCCTTGACTGACATATTGAGACAATATGGCAAATGGCATCATGGCAGGTGCATATGTAAGAGGGAGAGATTATGCGCAAGACAGGAATCCAGAGAGTGATTCAGGGACCGGGTTTTCTCCTTTAAAATAACCCACTCTTGTGAGAAACAACTCATGTCACAAAATGAGACCAACATTCATCCCTTTAAAAGGCAGAACCACAGTGATCTGACTCCTTCCAGTAGTTACCTCCTCTTAAAAGTTTCATCACTTCTGGCATTGACACACTGGGAATAAGACTCCAAAGCAGGAGTCTTGAGGGACAGATCACAACCAGAGCATAGCAATGATTATTTATTTTATTGCTCAGAGAGTTTCAGATTTGTCTAATGGAAGTTCTTGTCATCTCCTATTTCCTTCTGAAATATCCACATAATTTTTTGAGCACTCTTTCCTTTTTGGTGCAAGATATCCCAAACTCATATTGCACGTTCCCTGTCCCTATAGAGCATAAGCTGTTCTTCTAAGGATCCCCAGGAATTTTAGTAGGAGAATGATATTTAAAAACCAGTATCTGTGTATTGGATGTGCTCAGTAGCATTAGGATGTCATTACTTCTAGGCATTTTCAGTTGACAGAGATGAAGATATAGACATATATGGTATATTATAACATAATAATATATATTACTCTTAACTTTCTGTGTATTTAGAACTGAGCAAACAAGTAAATCTAGAATATCATTTTATATATGCATGCATTCATAAATACCTTGTTTTTAATTGTTGGAAAAGAGTTGCAAATAAGAAGTGGAGAGGAAGGCTGTAATGAATTCTGACTGCAGGTTTGAGATTGTGAATATTAATATGAACTCATGAAATATGTAGAGATAGATATATATGTACATATGTATATGTTTGTGTGTGTATATATGCCATTTCTGCAGACAAGCTGAAATGTGTGTGTATATACATATATATATGATTATATATAAGTAAGATAGATTGCATAAATAATTATGCACATAATATCATATAATTATCATAATATATGATACAGAATATAATTTTAACATGTTACATAGTACATGCTAACACACATCCATATCAATCTCTACATATTCCATGAATTCACACTGAGAGTCACAATCTCAATCTTACATTTAGAATTCATTCCAGCCCTTTCCCCTCTTTCCTTATGTGTAACTCCTTCTTCCAACAATAAAAACATGCCATGCACGTATAATGTTATGTGTGTGTGTGTGTGTGTGTGTGTGTGGTGTATATATATATATATATATATATATATATATATATATAATGAATTGTATACTATATATTTACTTATTTGTTAAATTCTAGAATTCATAAAAAGTAGTTTCAGACTTCACATTTGTAGAGTTTGTACAATTCTTTTGAATTTTAGCCATAAATATGGCAACATACCATATCCCGAAGTTACTTCGGTAATTCTTCCCCTCTGCTGCTTCATTATTTTCATTTCATCTGTAGTGAAGTTAGCTTCACTTGATTATATTCCATTTTGGCACCTCCATACTTATTGGTTTTAATTATCTATTTTTTAGCATATAAAGCATTAACAGTTAATTATACAAAAAAATATGTAGGAGGAAGTGTCACTTGCTCCTCCTTTCCTCTGCCTCATTCCCATTCCCACATACTTCCAACCTAAACAATTTCATTGATTTCTAGTTTATCAGTCATGTGGAGTATTTTTCCCCCAAATAAGACTCATAAGTATTTTCTTATTCACTCCTTGTTTCTTTTATGAAATGTGGCATACTGTGGATGCTTTCCTGTTCTTTGCTTGTTTACTTAAAGATACATTTGGAAAACTTTTTAGAGCATTAGTTCATAGAGATACTCCTCATTTTTCTCTACAGCTACAGGATATTTCAATAGTCCAGATGTATTGTGTCTTAAGTACACTCAATATATTTTTTAACTTGATGTTAACTTGATGTTATCTCTTAGTCTATAAATACAGCTGCTTTCATATGTTTGGTTTTCTTACAGTTTGTATATTGAAGAACTTGGGGGCATGTTTCATGAAGAGATTTCCACAGTATGTATTTTTCCAATTTCATACTCTTGGTGCAGCTCAATATTTTTCTCCATTTCCTGTATATTTTACAAACTGGCAATTATAGTCAGAAGTATAAACTGGGTTATTTACTATCTCTCTGACAAGTATATAAGTGGTGGTAAGTTTTTCATTGGTAGGCATTAAATTTTTCCTTCCTTCCTTTTTTCCTGACTGTGAGATACAATTGATGTTACATAGTTTAAATATTATATATTAGTTCACTGGGGCCATAAAATTGTCATTTTCTCATACTACTTTGTTTTTATTTGTTAACTGGAAAATTTTATAAAGAGACACTTCTCTTCATCTACTAGTTTGTTATCAAACTGTACATTTCATTTATAGTATATATGCTTGATTATTCTCTTACATTTTTCCTATTTTCATAGTAATGAATTTGTACTCCATCATCCTTATGTGGTAATAAATTATCTTCTTAAAACATAAATATGAATTCATAAAATTAAGCATATTTGATCAGTTTCACTCCATTGCCAGTTTTGATCCTGTTGAGTCTCAAACTATCCCACCTTTGGCCAGTGGGACCTTCCTGAGTAGACCCCGTGAGTCTTTTTGACGTGACTTTAGTGTTCTTTGATAATTTCCTTGCATCTGGCATTACAAAATGTTTCAGGCTTGTTACAATTCTTTACTGCCCCAGATCTATAGTTAGCAGCTCTCCAAGTAGCCTTGGTTTATTTTAATAGAAGATGGTATTTCAAGGCTGCAGGGTAGACTCAAAGAATTCTATTACCATAAGAATGGAAATGGTTTCTAGGCCTTTTCCAAGGACACCCTTGAAAAATATAATAATTCCTAAAATAAAATATAATTCTATTAACGAGAGAAAAATGTGTAGAAGTGCAATAGAGGTAAACATTGAGTGTTCCTAAGAGGGCACTTACCCTTGCTTGCCTTCTCCCTGAGCCTGATCCCTTCATAGGGTGGAGAAAATGGTAATAAAACTATTTTCAGATTAGGGGATGATGAACATAAAGGGGATTGACATGTTGCTTCTCCAGGCATGGCTCAGGAAGACTGTAAATTTCTTAGAGCAACTGTAGCATAACATGGCACTGATAGTATAGAGTGGTGGTGTGTGAGGGATGCCTCTAGGTGGATGAAACTGAGGGCAGCTTTACCAATTAGTGTGGAAGCGAGGCTAAAATTTCTTTTGAAGGTGGCTTTGGGATTTAGAAAACCCTTAGCGTTGGACTTATCATGCTACAGAATTACCTGAATGGAGACCCAACATACAGAAATCAAAAGGGAACTCATCTCCTGAAGCCACTGATGTAGATAGTCAAAAGATGCTGGAGATCAGATTTTCTATAGTAAGCCAGGTTGGACCACGGATCATGGGACTTGACATCTATCCCCCAGGTAAATAAATTTCCTAGAACTTAATTATCCCTATGGATAATTGAAGAATTGAGAGGAAGAGAATCCCAGAGACCTATCAACTAGGCAGCATTAAGAAAAATCAGAAGGAAATGAGTTTACCTTGATATGGCAAGACTGAATTTTCTGTCATCAGCAGGACATGATCAGAATGCAAGACCTGAGACCTATTGCTGAAAAATAAAGAAATTTCTGTTTGTGCATACTTGGGTTGTATTAGCGGCTCACTGTAATGGTTAATCTGAATTGAAAACATGATTGGATTAAGAGATGCCTTAAATTAAGAGGCTTCTGGGTATGTCAATGAGGGTGTTGCTACAAATAATTGGCATGTGGGACCGTGAATGGAAGCAGAGAATCACCCTAAATATGGACAGAACTGTCCAATAGGTTCAAGGCTTGGGTAGAACAAAAGTTGTAAGAACAAGGAAGTAACAGCAGACATAGGCTCATTTTTTGAGCCCCATTCTTGATTGCTACTGTGATCACCTGAGGACATCAGACTTCAGCAGCTCTTTCACTCTTCCAAAGAAGACTTTGCCCAATAAGAGAGCTGGACTGTGCTTCTGCTTCTTGGACTGAGCAGTTCTTGGTTACTCCACACTCTCCAGCTTCTGGTTGTGTAAGCCAATCTAATAAATTCTCTTTTTATAGTCATGGTTCTTTTCCTCTAGAGAACCCTGAGTGACATACTCACTTAGAAAATACTATGTGTGCTTTTAGTTTCATCTGTAAAATACTAACTCATAAGAATGCTATGAGAAAATGAATATAGAGACTTATTCCAGTATTCTGGAGTAGAAATAACCACTCACCAACAATTTCAGTGGCAAATTGAGGGAGGAAGCTATGGAATGTCTGATTATGGTACCACTCAGACCACACTCGTTTCCAGTTTTAGGAAGTCTTGTTAATGTCATAAACTAATGAACATAATTCACTGTTATGTTGTAAGAAAATAAATCTACTAGCTTACAACTTTGAAGAACAGAGCATTTAAATGAATCCAGGGATAGCAAACGTTTCTAAACTGAACACATTTTTATTTTTACCTCCAAGCCCACTAACCTGTCATGTGATATAAGGTGAGATGGGAGTTGGTAGTGTTATTCATTATTTGAAAAAGCCATCCCTTCCAATTTCCACATTTCTTCCTTTTTCAAATGGCAGGACTAAGTGCATATAGTATAGAGTCAAAGGATACAAGATTGATGGATACTTAAATGTGGCCAGAAAGCCTCTTTCTCAAAATCTGTGATAGGAGCATGTCCTCTAAATGATCTACCTGGATAGGAACAATCTCCCAGAATTACTATGTCCTAGGGGTCAGTGATTGAGGTCTATTCCCTGGACAAGCCCCAGAGCTGTAATTGTGGGTACATCACCAGTGTAAGGAGTGTCACTTTGGCAGATGCCATTATTTCCAGTGCACCTGATTGGTTTAAAGTATCCTCTTTACCACTACTCCCTTCATCAACATATGTAGGGTGTTCTTAGAAATATTAAACCACATGAATCGCTTTAAATTCTTTTTGTAACCTGGCTGAATACAAATTACAAACAACAAAACAACCACAGATTATTCTGACATGTTATAATAACCACATAGCCCTATTTTATAGACCTATAATATTCACATAGCAACTTTTTATAGACAAAATATTTTACATGTATTATCTTGTTTTATTTATCTTCACAAAATCCCTGTGAAATTGGGAGAGGGATAGATTATAGATAGTTACAATACCAATGACAGTTCTTCCCAAGCTGGGGCCTTCAGAATTATTAAGGCTGTAGTCATAGGCATAGGCAGATCAGCAAGGTTTTTCTTCATTTTAACAAGATGTCCTCCTCCTTGAAAAGGTATGAAACTAATAAGTTTTATAAGGATTAAAATTTCCATTTCCTATGGCTGAGCCACATTTGACTGAACTTTTCAAGTTTATGTGAAAGCCACATCAGAGTAAAAACTATATTCACATTTCTACTATATTAGACCAGTGACTCAGGAGATATGGACCAATGCCAACAAATTGCTATCACACATTAAAGCCTTCATCTGTACACCATCACACCACCTTTTAAAATTTTAATCAGTGAATTTATTTTTAACTGACAAATAATAAGTGTGTAGGTTTATGGTTTAAAATGTTATGTTTTGATATATGAATACATTATAGAATGATTAAATCAAAATAAGTAACATACCCATCATCTCATTTATGCCTTTGTGATGAGAATGTTTAAATTCTACTTCTTTAGAAATTTTGAAATACAGTTTATATTTCTTCTTTCCCCCTATTTTAGTTCTCAGAGTGGGCAGGGGGGTGTTGGCTAACACGTCCATTTATGGTCTTCCCACTTACTTCAGGCATTTGAGACATCTTATTTTTACCTTCAATTTTCCTCTCTGCTCTGGTCTTCCCTTTGGATTATACACCCATGAAGTTTTTCCCACCCTAAACCACAAGTACAGAGAGAAATCTCATTACCTCCCTCCTTCCATATATTCTCCACCTCTCTTCCCCAGTCTGGTATCAGGTTAACTTTCCTAATGAACCACTTGAATGTTCAACCTTGCTGCCCAAAAGGTTCCCAGGCCTCCCCAGGATATGAATCCCAGCTTCCTGAGCATGGCTTATGCTTTCTTTCCTGCAAGGTTCTACCAGCTTAGTCCATACTCCTGTCATCTCACTCTGTCTTTTTGCCAACAACTACCCACTATTTGGGTTTATGGGAGTTTCATGGTTTTATCACATATTCCTTATACCTGAAATACCAATCATAACCAGCTTGCATACTATAATTTGCCCACACTAAAAATTCCAACTCAGCCAGGCTTGGTGGCGCACACCTGCAATCCCAGCAACTCTAGAGACTGAGGCAGGAGGATCGCTGGTTCAAAACCAGCCTCAGCAACAGCAAGGCACTAAGCAACTCAGTGAGACCCTGTCTTTAAATAAAATACAAAATAGGACTGGGAGTGTGGCTCATGGCTGAGTGCTCCTGAGTTTAATCCCTAGTACCCACCCCCCGAAAAATATCTCAGTTTAAAGGCTACTGCTTTCAGGACATTGTTCCTAGTTAACTTAAACCCAAACCAATTCTTCAAAATCCATTTAAACTTTATTTAATTCTCTCTACCACATTTGTGCTGTTGAAGTCAGGGACTATGCCATACACATTTTGTAAAAAATAAATTACTTTCATATCACATGCTATCAACAGATGTTTTCCAACTAAATTATAATTAGAAATGAAAATTAATTTGTTGAAATGCCCATTAATATTTACACTGAAAAAAAAGTTTCAATAGTTTTAAATCTTTAAAATAAGGTAGTAACTATATTATATATTATTACTAAAAGTTCTCTTGGATAACCTATGTGGTTTTTCCCTTCATAATATACATATATATGTGTGTGTATGTATATGTATGTGTATGTATATATATCAGATATTAAAGCCTTCATTTGTACACCATCACATCACCTTTAAAAATTTTAATCATTGAATTTATTTTTAATTGACAAATAAGTGTTAATATGTATACATATAATATATATATATATTATGAAAAAGTATGAAACAAAGTTATTTCTCTATATTCCTGATGTCTAACTTTCTGTGCACCCACACCTACCCTCCCACATGGTTAAAAACTGAGATATCTTTCTCCTCAGATCATCTTTTTTCTTATAAAGACATTTATAAAAAAAGAAATCCAGATGGATTCTTTTTCTCCCAATATCCTTCCCACACCACCCCCTCCACCCGCCCTGCCCCACATCCTCCCCTCTAAAGACCAGTGTCATATATACTCACAACTCAAAGCAGCAGAAATTCTACAATAAAAAAAAGGATTTGTTGAGGAGCCATTGTTTGGGAAAGTAAAGGTGGGATAAATACAAGGCTGGTAGTGAATGAGCCCTAAACAGAAGGACACATGGAAGTAGACTCTGTTTGGGGGATAAAATTGTTCCTAATAGTGCTTATCCCACAGGAAGATCTCTATCCTATAACAATCTTAAGGAGAACAAGGATCCCTGGGCACACTGGCTTCTCTACTTGAGAATCTATGGAACTAGGATTCTGCAACACCAATCCTGTCTCTACCACTGGATTAAGTTTTAATCCAATGAATAGGAAAAAGAAAAAAAATACAAATTGAATAAAAACAATTTACTTGTGCATCATCTTTTGCCCTTACCCCAAACTTCCACTATCATTTTCTTCTTGACATCCCACTTGTAGCATCTTTCTGCCATCCTTATTTCCCACATTTCTTAAACCCAAGGACAGACCTACAGGTTAACATTGAAAGTAAATGAGAATGCAGGCTGGGTAATTCCAAGTCTCCAAAGCTGAAAATAGTCATCTATTCCCATCCAGTTTGACATCTGAACTAGGTGACAGAACTGGGTGGCAGGTGAAATGGAAATTACTATGAACATTTGTCATTCATGGTCAGGCCCTTGTCTTCAGGCCACCAGGCTAGTATCTTCCCAAATGAGCTACTGTCAAAGTACAACTGATCTAAAATACTTCTTGTTCTGCAGATCTCTACCTAAACCCTCTTACTTTGGGGAGAACCCAAAGCACATAGTTCTACACATTATACTTCACATAATTTGATAATTATTTTGTATGTATCTACTTTAAAACATGGATCCTGTGAGGGCAGAGACCATGGTCACCCTAGGACTTTTCCTGTGTCTGACACATAAGTGGTACTCAGAAAGTCCTTATTAAATAAATACAGGAATAGCAGGTGATTTGAAACTTAAGGGGCACAGCTGGTTGAGGAAAAACATGTTTTGCTCTTCTTCTGAATTTATATGCATTTGACTGTGTATAAACACATGTGTACACAAAGATACACACACACACACACACACACACATTCGTCTTTTACTTCCTTATCGCTAAAGAAGTTGCCTGTGTGCCTCTGCTCTAGGACTCTATGCCTCCCAGCCATGCCATTTTTCCTGGGATGCACTCTTTCTATCACTCTCTATCTCTCAGCCACTGTCTACCCTATTCTTCCTCCAGATGATCTGATGTCTTCCTCTTCCTTTGTTGGTGGTCCAGGAGCTCTGCCAACAAAGAGCACACAAAAGGTAAAAACCTTTCACAATTGTATTGAGGACTGGTTGTATTTACTTTTGCATTGCTGGAAAACATTAAAGTTGAGCAGAGGTTTGTGGAGGGCTTGCATGTCCATAGAATGTGACTTCCAAGGCTCTATCTTCATATCTGCTTCATATCTTCAGTATCAACTCTCCAGGGCTTAGCTGCCTGCTCAGGCATCCTCCTGCCTGGCAAATAGGACATGTCTCAAACTTGTCACAGGTTCTTCTTGTAAAGCATGCTTATCACTTTATTGGTACAACTCTCATCTCACAATTCCAAGCTGGATTCCACAATTTCTCTTTTCCAACCAAATTTTCCCTTTAATCTTTATACTCTACATCACTAAATTCCTATTGATCCTCTTTTGGAAATATTCATTAGATTGTCCCTTTTCAACCCAGGTACACCATTACAACCCCTTCTAGGCTTTCATTACCATCATATTCACTTAGTAATTTTCTATACTTCAATATTTATACCCCCATCTACTTGAAAAACTGTTTTAATCTCAGTACCACCATTTTTTTTTTCAGAGTAGCTTTACACTTCTCCTTTTCAGAAAACAAAGACCTGGAAATCTATGAAAAATCGAATCCCACCCTATATATTTGTTCAAACTTATGTTCCAAGATTCCTTGTAGTACACTATCCCTTCTGTCCAGTTCTCCGCCTCATGGTTCTTTAACCTAGAAGTCCTCTGTCTTCTCTTGCCTATTCAGATCTTTTATGAGGACTTCCCTGGTTAATCTGACCATCCTCAGCCAAACAGCAAATATTGTTAAGCATATACTTTGTGCCATGCTCAAAGATCAGTACAGGAGATAAGACAGGGCCAAAGACAAATATGATCCTTGCCCTCATACATTTATAATATATCTTCAGATTTTTCCCTACCCTTATCTGCCAATAGTGCCTTGCCACTTAATATTTAATTATCTGCTGACACATTGCTGACTTCCATATATCCAATCAAGCATTTTTCATCAGCTAGGTAATCTGGGTAGGACATTATGTTAGGCAGATGGAAGCTGCAAGGTGTAGAGGTTGGAAATCATGTCATTGCTGTATACATGCTGTCTAGCACAGTGCCTGCAGGTGAGTGGGTAGTCTATAACCCTTTCAAATGAATACACATAATAAATAGTTATAAATATTGAACAATCAGAACTTAGGAGTGAGTTAAGGAGTTTGCAAAAGGCTGTACTTCAAAGGATGAATGGAATGTGCACAGACTGAAAAGTGGATAAGAGCAAGCAAGTGCAACAGTGAGCAAGGAAGTGGGGCAGGTTCCCCAGCTGCCACTATCTGACCTCCTCTGTTTCCATTGTAATGGAATAGAAACAGCCCAGCAAGCCCTTGAATCAGGAGTATCCAGATGATTGTTCTTGGGGCTAAAACATGGGTAGAACTAATGTTTATAACTTTCACATTTGTTTGCTGTAATAAGGTAGGCTAGCTTATGTTGTGGAATAAACAGAAAAAAAAATGTATTTCTCGCTCACAAAAGTCTCCTGCAAGCCTAGGTGACTTTCTGTGGTAGCTGTCTTCTATGTATTGTTAGATGTAGTTTAGATCTTGTAGCACCTCACTGTCAACCTGTGTTTTGTAGTTACCATGGCAAGGAAAGCAAGAACTGGAAAGTCAAGTCCCAGCAACTAAAACTTCAGCACAGAAGTGAATCAAGGGCCATTGGCTCAAAATTCATCACATAGCCATGCCTAACCATGAGAACGATGAAGCATAACCCTCTGTGTGCTCATCAATGGGAAATAACTGGATATTGGTAAATATCATTATATAAAATGGAATTGCATATCATAGATGCAATCACTACTTTATGAAGGCCAAAATATATGAGCTGCTTTGATCCAACTTTGACTATAAAAATGAGACTGCTCCACCCACTGGGGATAGTAGAAGCATGAGATGAAAGGAGTCTGAGTCCCTGAATGATTTTTGTGGAGCACAGCCAAGGCGTGAGCCTGCAACTCCCACCTCCAGGTTATTGGGTGTGAAAGAAACAAACTTTTATTTGGGCCCTGTGTCTAGATGTCTCCTTCAGTAGCTTAGCCTATGCTCCAACAAAGAGAGGAAGAATCAACAGAGACAATGATCTTGACTGGAGTTAGGGCTTAGGTGAGGGAATAGTGCTGTGGCACAAACCAGACTAAATAAATAAATAGATAGATAGATAGATAGATAGATAGATAGATAAAAAGACAGATCGGTTCATCTCCAATACACTGATAGACTTTGAACTAGTAAAAAATAAGACAGAAACCATTTTTTTGTAGTTTCTTTAAGATTTAGCATATTCCTACATCTCAAGGGTGTGCTTTGTATATTCTTATTGGCTGGTTGATAATAGAAAAAACAAAAATATAAGAAATCAAATTCTATGTCTGACTCTACCAGAGACTCAAGAACCTCTATAATATAGCACACAGTCTCAAGCCTGAGTTCATACACCACTTCACATACACACACACACACACACACACATTTAGAAGCCCAGTCTCCAAATGGAAGAGGAGATGATACTTCAGTTAAAATGTCCATTGATCCACTGTTCTTCCAAATGTAGGACATCACAGAGAAAAAGAGCATGTCTACAGAAGAGACATTTTTGTTTGCTTGCTCCTTAAGTTTATTTATATTTTTATTATTATTTTTTTGCTCTTAAGTTGTAACAAGAGCTGTCAAGCTTATTGATAAAGAAATGTGTTTATTACTTTTTCATTATTAAATGATTTTCTCCTCCTGTTTCCAGAGCAACCAGGAAAGGCATTGGTTCCAACGAGCAAGGTCATATTCATACCCGATAATTTTTTTAAAATGTTTTAAACATAGAAAAGCCCACTTACTAGTTCATTCCAAATATTATAAGAATTAAGTTGTAGCAATAATATAGCAGAATATAATTCTTCCCTATGTCAATAATTAACTGAAATATGTATCAACTAGAAGAAGGTTAATATTCTAATCTCATGTTCAGATAAATATCAAATGAAATAATTGCTTAAAGGGGCTGCATAAGGCAAAGTAATATAAAACAAAAAATATAGAATTGACAAAATAATTTTGGAAAAGCAAAATTAAACATGTTGATGATAAAATATATATTCATAACCTGACTAACTTATGATGAGACATCTATATTTATCTTATTAGTCTGATCATTATACAAGTTTTCCTATTAAATTGACTCTATAAACATTGGATGTGTAACTGATGTGATCTGCAATCTGTATATGGGGTAAAAATGGGAGCTCATAACCCACTTGAATCAAAGTGTGAAATATGATATATTAAGAACTATGTAATGTTTTGAACAACCAACAATAAAAAATTAAAAAAAAAAAAACATTTACCTCATTAGCTTCAAGACATGTTCATGGTGAAATCATTACAAGTATGTCTTTAACTAAAATCAGCCTGGGAAAAGCATGGATTGGGGCAGTCTTTTCCTTTGAGGGCTGGGTTGTGGGGTGCCCAGTGTAGTGGAGACTTCATGGGATGCTGAGAAGGGAGCTGTCATGGATCTGCCTGAGGTATGAGTATCACTCACCGGACATCAGAGCTAGAGCTTGGGAAAACGTGCATCCTACTCCCTAACTCTGCCATGGATCAACTGTGGGGCTTTGGTGTTGGGATACAGGGGAACTAATTTCAACAGGTTATGAACCAATGAACACAGGCAAAGGAATTAGAAAATTATTTCCTTTTAAACTGGTAAAAGCTGAATTTAAGAGCAAAACATGTGTGCAGACATCCTGGCCCAGCATGTACCTGAATCCAGATGTGGAAACCTACCACACTCCCCCAGTTGGACAATCAGACAGCCTAACATGGTAAGGCTTAGGGCAAGAAAGAGCAATGCCAAATGTATATGGGGCCTATGGCAGACCCCAAATACAAAGAGTAACTGAGAGCAGAACCCTCATACCTAGATCATCTCCCTGACTCATTAATCATCTCACTCATTCTAACTCCAAGGGATAAATAAAGGAGAAAAGCCCTTGATGGCTCTGAGAACATTCTGTCATCAGGGAACTCAGAGGAGGAGGGAAGAAGCCATCTTTCCAGATATAAGCCACTTAAGCTTCATGAGCCTTGGGCTCTCCCATCTGTAAACTTGTATCTCCAGTGTACATGCTAGCCCTAATATTTATTATTTTTAAAGAGCTTTTTTTTTTTTTGGGGGGGGGGGGCTTCTGAATATCCAGTGCCCAGGACTGGTGAAGAGAGAATGCTACTCTTGAGGGTCACATGACAGTCACTGGGAATAGGGAAAGTGGTCTTCAGTGAAGTAAGGTGTGAACTCAGTGCCATCCATAGGATTCTTTTCTATCTCCACAAATATTTATTCAGTACCACCCCTGTGACAGGGGTCAGAGTGGTCTATGGTATAGATCATATCCCCACCTTTCTTCTTATATCTTGCACTCTACTGAGGAGATATACAATAAACAAGTGCACTAATCTGCTGTTACCAAATGTTTTAAAGCAAGAAAATTGTATAGGGATGTTGGGTGGAGAGGAGGGAATAGCCCTTTAGACAAAGGAATAACATGTGCCAATGCCCTGAGGTTGAAATAAACACAGAATATCTGAGACCTTAAAAAAACTAGCTGGAATTGAGGATAAGGTTAATATGAGCTGAACATAGAGGAACCAGACAGGGCATTATAGAATGTGCCACAAGTATGAAATTTTTTTTCTTAATTTTGTTTTACTGTGGTAAGAACTTGTAAACATGAGCTCGATCCTCTTAATTCATTTTAAAGTGCACAATATATTATTGTTGACCGTATGTACAATGTTGTACAGCAGATCCCTAGAACATATTTATCTTTTTAACTGAAACTTTAAGCCCATTAACTTTCTACCCCTGGTCCCTTCACTCTTTGTTTCTATGAATTTGACTTTCTCAGATATATCATATAAGTAGTATCAAGCAGTTATCTATCCTTCTGTGACTAGCTAATTTCACTTGGCATAATGTTTCCAGGTTCACCCATGTCACATATTGCAGAACTTCTTTTATATGGCTGAATGGTATTCTACTGTATGTATCTGCCACATATTTAAGTGTATTCATCTGACATGGACATTCAGCTTGTTATCACATCTTAGCTATTATGAACAGTTCTACAATAAACATAGGAATGCTAATATATCTTGGAGATTGTGATTTCAATTCTTTTAAATAAATATGCAAAAGTTATTGTCATTGGATCTGATGGCAGTTCTATTTAAAGTTTTTGTTGTATTTTAAGTTAATGAAAATCCAGTAAGGAATTTTAACCTAGGGAATTACATGGTCTAATTTATGATGTTAAAAATTACTCAGCTACACAGAGAATAGGTCTGTGGAATAGAGAATCAATACTCTATGAAGTAAGTTAAGCTATTCAGGTGGAAGAAGGGGGAAGAAGAGTCCTTAAGTCCTGTGGAATGTGATTCCTGAGATATGCCAAAGTGGGTCCAATTACTCATTAAATAATGGGTGGTTGGGTGGGATAATATTAAACTATCATTTTATATATTAATTAATGTTAATACCATTTACTATTTAGTTCAGGGGAATAGAAAATGTGAATTTTAATCCAATTCCCCAAATACAATGATTCCAAACATATACTTGTTTCATCAAAATTGCATTCTTTATGCTCCACTCCCTCCCTGCCTTCAAAAGAATACTTTGAAATCTATACTCTTAAGTCATTTTGGCAGGAAGTTCCACTCCAGTTCATTTCTCCCAGAATCTAGAGTGGAATGATGGACTAATAAGTGAACTGATTTGTGCTCCCCCAGGTATTAAGCACAGCGAGGCCTCTTTGGTGAGATTTTATCCCAGGCAGGGACTATTAGTAATTATGACAATATCTACCCCTCCCTAACCTAAAAGTGTTTCATAGGCTTTGGTGTCTGAGACCCCTAAAATATTTTTTTCTTTCTGCATATGTTTATAGAAGAACTCTTAGAGGAAATAGTTATTGGGTAATTTAGATCTAATTTGCAGTGTAAATTGCTTGTTGGTCTCAGTCCCTTAGAGTCAAAGACCCTCTATCTTGGTAAGGGGAAGTGAACAAGATGGCTTTTGTCCAGATGGCACATTTCACACCTCCAATAACTTCTGTAGGCATCAGTTGAAAGTAACACCTCCTATTACCTCACTAGCTTTTCATAAATTACCACCCAGTCACTAACAAGAAATAAAAAAGCCAAGAAGCAAATGGAGACCAGGACCTGTGCCAATTGCCCCAGCAGCTCCCCTTGAAGGAAACCAGTGATAGGGCAGAGCATTCTTGAGTGACTGCAGGCAACTTGGACATGGGCTTTAGAGAATTGCGGGTGGGAGAGCTACTGCCATCATCCACAGACCTTAGGCTTCTCAGGGGTAACTTCTTGTTCCATTGACTTAACTTTTTCGACCAGTCTTTATCCAGTAACTTCTGTGACCCAGGACTCATCAGCCAGGATATAATTTTCTTGTAAAGGAAAGAAACACAACTCAAACTGACCTTGCGAAAAACGTAATTTTTGAGTTCATGCACCTCAGAAATGCACAGTTTTTTTAAAAAAAAGGTCTCGATACAGGCAAGTGGGGGGGGTGAGAGGGTGGGAGTGGATTCCGGTGACCTTTTGGTGTTTCCATGTCTTGGCTCTGTATTTTTCAATACAGAACATCTCTTCTTGGAGGTGAGAGGTTCCCTGGCAGTTTCAGGTTTACAGTATAGCAACTAAAATTAAAACTGGGCTCTTCCTCCATGGTTTGAACAAAATCCACAAGATTGGCTGTGGTTAAACCAACATGTGCAGATTTGAACCAAGGATTTGGCCAAGGAATTGTGGTGCTTTGACCAGTGGAACCTGAGTTGTACTTAAATCAGATAAAAGGGAGTAGATTAAGTTCCATCCAGAACACATGCACAGAGATTTGAAGCAATGAGCAAAGTAGGGTGATTCCCTGAATAAACCTTTAGGAGAAGGCAGGAAAAGCAAAGCGGAAACTGTAAACTAAATATTTAGATACCAATGGCCACTTCATGAGCTACAAAACTCAGTCTTGTTCCTCCCAGCCTGGTTGCAGGAGGGGGATGCTTCTGAAATGTGATCCCATAAATATTATAATTAGAATGACCATACATCTTGGTTAGCTAGAACTGTCATTGTTTATGTCTGGTGTCTGAGCATAATTATTAACATTGTACCTCTTTAGCCTCAAAAATGCCCTGATTGGGACAGTACATTGTATGGCCATCTGAACAGTAATAAATGTATATTCAAACACACAGAGAAAGAAAGGAGAGATAATGACTAACTGTGGGGGAAAAATAGGGTGGAGTAAAAAAATTTCACAAAGAAGCCGATGCTTTAGATAATCTTGAAGGAGGCCTTGGAAGGTTCCAGGTGACTGAAGTGCCGCAGTCTGGCTGGGCACAATCAGGAGCCACTTGTCAAAAGAAACTAACTTTATTTTTAGAACCACACACGCCAAACAAAACAGCCTCTCAGGAAAAACCCTCAGAGCCTCAACTGCCACCACCGGCTTTCCACAAGCCTCTCTCTCCCACCCAAGCTTCTCTCCACCTCCCACAATCCTCCTGCTCTTGAGGCCGATTGGCTGGGTCACGTGGGCGGAGCCAAAAAAAGTCCCCCAATGAGCAGCTCCGTGGTCTGAAAGGGCAGGGAAACAGTCCAATGAGCATCACCGCAGAGGAGCCAATCAGCTAGATGTTGCTGGGGCCGAGGAGCCAATCAGCTAGATGTTGCTGGGGCCGCTGTGAGCCAATCATCAGCCGGCAGCTGGAAGTTTGCTGGGGCCCCTTTGGCTGTGGCTCTCAACACTGAAGAAGGTAAAATTAGAAGCAGCAGGAACAGTGTAGAAGTGTGCACAGGAATTGCTCCCACACGGCTAGAATATGGTAGAATCAATGGTATGCTGAGAAAAGGGAAGGGACCCAGGGTGAGAAAGATGGGCTCCAATCAAAAGAAAAACACCACATTGAAAGGTATAACCAAGCTTGTAGAGTCTAAAACTAAGCTGAAGATTTACATGATTTAGAGATTTATTTTAGAAAATAGAAAAGCAAACTTGCCCCCTTTATTTCTGGTCCCATGAAACACACTGCCCTATGTCTGAGCTGAGCAGTGAGTTTAGGAGCTTGTTTTGCTTCACTGAGATTCACAGCACCTGCTGCTAAAGCTGCAACCCAGACTCCCAAGATGAAAAATGCCCTCTGTCAGGTACAGACATATATCACCGGTTTGGATCATATGTCATCTGTGACTCAAGTCATCATGAACGCAAAATGAAAAAACAAACAGTTGTGTTGTATAATATGTTTTCTGCTCATCCTGCTTATGAGATACACTATTAAAAAAAGACAGATGGAGACAGATCTATCATGGATGTCAACAGAGCCAACATATTTGTCAAAAGACTTGGAAGAAGTGTGTCTTATGAGTTGCTCCTATAAATTGTACCTGAGAAATGCTGATTATTTTGCATTACTTTCTTCACTCAGCCAAAGTGAAGATCAGTTCTTTAGAGTTAAATTGTTATGTTTGCAGTTTGAGAAGAAAAACTGTAAGCATGCATTCTTATATATACCATAGTTTCTTTCTAGTCTTATCTTTTCTTGTCATTATGTCACAATTCTGTATCCCCACAATGCATTACTCTAAGATGTCAAAGTTTATTTCATGCAAGGCAAATCTTCAAAAGAATAATGGATTTGAATGTATTATAATCTCAAATACTTTATATATAATAGTTAATTGTTCTCCAGAGTAAGGAGAAATATCTCTGAGTAAGGTTAAATATCTTTATGTAATAGAATAAAAATGAGACAAGTGGTAAAATTCAAATGAAATGCTATCCCTTTCTAGCTATGGTAGTCAATGGAATAGATTTTGGGTGTACACTAAATACCATTTATTTGGATGAAAAGATAACCATTTGGTCCTCAGGGTTTGAAAGTGATGCTGGAATCTGTTCTCTTTGTGTATCTGTATCATATCTCCTTAAAATGCTCAGATTTCTTTGAGGTTCATATCAGAATATACTAACTTTTTGTAGCTAGCATCTAATAAGCTACTAGTTCCTTCACTGTTCACAGAAGATTTCAGTATATAAATCTCTATTGTCTTTGCTGCACTATTTCTGTCTTTCTTATGAAGAACTCTTCCAATGCCCTGGTCCCACAGTTCTTTCTTTCTTTGAGACCAATGTGCAAGTTTACTAGTATAAAAGCTCTTATATATGATGTGTGTATAGAGATCATCAACAAATACAAAACACAATGTTAATGAATTTGTTATTTAAAATAACAATAAGAAAATTCAGGATAGTCAGTGCTAAAAGTTGGCATCAGTGACTCCATATTACTCACAAATATTAGACTTTCTCCAACAAAATTAGACTTTCTCTATTATGCATGAGATCTAAAGCATGAAGTCCATATACCACATATCTGAAATATTTAATAGGTATAAATCAGATTAGCAAACTCTTAAACGTAATGTTCTTTTTAATTTGTTCTTTTTAGATATATGTGAAACAGTTGAATGTATTTTGACATATTATACAAACATGGAGTATAACTTATTTTAATGAGGTTCCCATTCTTGTGGTTGTACATGATATGGAGTTTTGCTGGTCTTGTATTCATATATGAGCATAGGAAAGTAATGTTCAATTCATTCTACTGTCTTTCCTATTCCCATTCCCCTTCCTTCCCTTTATTCCCTTTTGTCTAATCCAAAGTATTTCTATTCTTCCCCTCCAAACCCTTCCTTGCTGTGTGTTAGCATCCACGTATCAGAAATATTTGGCCTTTGGTTTTTGGCAATTGGCTTATTTCACTTAGCATGACATTCTTTG
Source organism: Marmota marmota marmota (assembly GCF_001458135.2). Taxonomy (NCBI): domain Eukaryota; kingdom Metazoa; phylum Chordata; class Mammalia; order Rodentia; family Sciuridae; genus Marmota; species Marmota marmota. The sequence goes on from NW_025999900.1 coordinate 21,476,110, forward strand.
GCAAATGCTATAATTTCATTCTTCTTTATAGTTGAGTGATATTCAGTTGTGGATATATATCACATTTTCTTTATCCATTCATCTATTGAAAGGCACGTAGGTTGTTTCCATAGCTTGGCTACTTTAAATTGAGCTGCTATAAACATTGATGTGCCTGCATCACTATAATATGCTCATTTGAAGTTCTTTGGGTATAAACAGAGGAGCGGGATAACTGGGTCAAATGGTGGTTCCATTCCACGTTTTCAAAGGAATCTCCATACTGCTTTCCATAGTGGTTGCACCAATTTGCAGTCCCACCAGCAATGTATGAGGTGAGGATATGGGGAAAAATGTTCACACCATAGTTGTTTAGAATCACTTTTCCCATCCTACAACAGCTACCCACTCCCAGGGTGCATCCTTAATCTTGGTATCACTGAGAACCCTACTGTTCTTCCAATTTTGGGGTCTGATTGTTCAGCCTTACTGCCCATCTTTCTGTCTCATTCCCATACCAGCTGTGCTTTTATTTCCTCAAGTACTCAAAATCATCAATCTTTACTCTTGCACATTATTCATGTTCTCCTCAATTTTTCCTTATTTAGCTGGAACATTTGCATATTACATCATTACAACTACATACTTCAAAAAGAAAGAAAAAAATAGTTAACTCTCTTGCTTTTCTTTTTCTTTACTCTCCCTATCACCAAAAACTCTGATTTTTTCCCATGGTCACTTATTCCACATGGAGAGCTGGATAAGTCTTGGAGAAAAGCAGGAACTTCTCCTCACTGATCCACATTAAACTCAGTCACAAATCCTACCTGAGTATTCAGTACTGCTCAGTCATCATTATACTTTAATATAAACGCTCACTTCCTACTCCTACTCTCCAAAATGAGATTATGTCACAATTTTCATCTCTTCAAACTGCCAACCTTCATCCCAAGATGCAAATAACCCTCTGTGCCCTCATTGTCTCACCCTTTCCACTATACGAAATGATGCATCCCTGCTCCAACCAAAGCCAGCACCTGGACGCATGCTCTGGAACCTATGCCTTTCCTACTTTAGCATGCTCATCCTGGAATATTCCTTCTCATCAGCTAGATACCCCTCTCTACTGAATTATTTCCACCAACATAAACATATTCTCTTATTTCTTCCTTTGGCTCCTGCCTGTTTTCTCAGCTACTTTTTGGAGAAAAACTTCTCAAAAGTGTTGACAATGTTGCTATCTCCATTATCTCCATCTGCTCTTCTCTCAGATCATTTCAGCCCCTCTTTGCCTTTCTGCTCTTCTGAAACTGTGCAGCATTAGGTGAGCATAATCTGCATTCTGACAATTTACTGGTCACTTGAATGCCCTTCGCTTGCCAGATTTCTCATTTGCATTTGACATAGTTTTATAGGAATGCATATACACACACACACACACACACACACACACACACACTTTCCTCTCTTGATTTTCTCCTTCCTTGCTGGCCATTTCTCTTTTCCTGGCTCATTCTCTTCTGCTCAGTCTCAGAACTACACATTGCTCATGTTGGATCCTCACCTGGGAATGTCCTTGCCCTCCCATGTTATCAGGGTGATCTCCTATGTGTCATTCAAGTCTAACAAACATCACCTTCTCAGAAGGGCATTTTCAACTCATCCTTAGTCTCCTGGAAGCACCATTTCACATCATCTTGTTTTATTGTCATTATAGCTGTTAATATATTTGAATTTACTTGTTTATTTTCTGCCTCACCCCACTACAATATAAACTTCATGAAAGTAGGGAATTTGTCTGTCTTGTTCTGGGATGTTGGCAATTCAAACTATTTCTTGCGTGAGATAATTAATATTGATTCATGTATTAACACGTATTATTTGATCACTAACAACTATCTTCATTGTATCTTCATATTTGATATCATGTGCATAAAAATTTCTCCACTTATTCACAAAATCAGATTTTCTTTTAAATTTGAACTCTAGTATCTAGAAATTATCTAAATAAATTTTTAGAAACCATTGGATTTATTTCAACTTCTAATGCAAAACACTAACCTAGGAACTCCAATATTATATGTAAGTATAATGCACTAATAAATAAATAATATTACCAATTATAAAAAATAAAATACTAACTTAGGAACTATAGCACTTACTCTGTATAGGTCAAGATGCATCCTTTAAAAAGATCTTTTCAAAGTCAAGTATGAGAGCTTATTTAAAAGGGGAGTTCCCTAATTAAATTTGTCTAAAAAATAGACAAATTTGCCACAAGAATGATTTTTTCTACCTCAGATTTAAACTTAAATGTTAAGATTTAAACTTAAATGTATTAAGACATTTAAATGCAATTCTAAATTACACTTTATGACATTTTAGCACAAGAAAGAATCACCATATTTTCCATAAATTATGCTAGTTATTTCATCTATAATTTTGATTAATCCTTTTCTTTATCTTTGGATAGTGAGGCAGAAAATAAATTCTAGAAGCAGTAACTTAGGAAATTTAGGTAGATTTTTAATTCAGTTGTTTTTTAACCAAAGAGTAAGTCAAGTGAAAAAGAAGTTCTCAATCGTTGGTTGTACAATTAAAATTTAAGGAATTTTTATAATAATATGACTACTCCTTTGAACTTATAAAAATCAGATCATGTAAGGAGTTTGCTTAAGACATGTAACATCACCCAGTGATGCCAAATCTAAGCATGTGAAATAAATTAATACTTTTTCACGTTTTCTGGTTTTCATGCCAAAAATTGCTGACTGTGAGGTTATTTATCTATACTATAAAAAAGAACAAATGATATTCCACCCCTGGCCAATATGGATAAAGACTCATGATGGATTCACAAAAGGCAAGTCTCAACGAACAATAAAAACACATTTTTAAGGAAATTTTTCTCATGATGGCTTCTGTTGTGAAAAATTTTCTTGACCAATATTACTCATTTAACTTTAATCCACAAATAGTACATCATTCCAATGATGAAATCAAAGGGTGCAATCCTTTCAAACAAGAATAGGAGGAATCCACAATTGCAAATTTGCTATCTAAAATATTTGAAGTTTGTAAAATAAATATAGTGTGTGAGAAGCAATTGAAATAAAGATTCAGAATCAAGATAGTAATAGAGTTATACTTGCTAATCTTTTATCCTTAAGATTATCTTTTAAGTTTTTCATCTGATGCATAAAATACTAAAATATATGGTTCCTGACCTGGAAGTAACTTTCAAATGGTGAGAAACATAATAGTAAATGGTAGTAAAGATGTGCAACTTTTAGAAAAAGAGAAACTGTTCCCAGTACTAAAAATATTTTATGTGTGTTACTAAAACCTATAAGATTTATTAAATGAAATTGGGTTCATAAGCATTGGTTTTCTTTTTGTGTTTGAACACAAAAAGAGTTTTCCTATTCCTGAGGAGTTCTTTGCAAAATGTGTTTTATTTCATATTATTGGTTGATGTTTCTTTTTCTAGTTTTATGCAGCTTATAGGAAAGAAATGAGACACTACATTTATTTGAGCTAGTATTTGCTTTTGAGCTACTCTCCTTTTATGCCTAAGCTAAATATTATCCTGATATATTAGATATAGGCCCTACACTTTCCCTTTATAGTCATATCTGTCATTTGATTTTTTTCCAAGTCATTAGCCCTCCACTTCATTCTTTTTATCATGGCCTTAAATATCCACTGAGACCCTATGGTTTCTCATCTGAACATTAATAAACCACTCCTTTGAAGTTGCTTCAACTGAAGCTGCACAGCTAGGAGGTCATAATAAGGATGATGGAAATAATAATAGTCCTTTCATCACCACCATACTAATCCCACTGGTCATAATCAAATTTCTCAGGCCTCATAACAGTGATAAACTAACATATCCAAGAAATAAAATCCCTTACTGCTCAGGGATATCATTTGTAAATTTGACTTTTAAATTGCATATGATAATCACATGAGAAGACAAGAAAAAGATACAGAGGAAGAGGTTAAGGATAAGCATGTTATATACTCTTTATTTAACTTTAAATAACTGGTGGAGCATGAGCCAAGACCTGAGGGAGTTGTGAGGATGTGAAAAAGGAAAGTCACAGACACTTACCCACTGAAGAAGTCTTTTCCCTTAAAGAGATGTGTCTGCAGGAAGAATATAAAAGAGAAAGCATTTGAGAATGCATATTTTTTTGATTGCCCTTGAAAATGATACCAGTAAAGGAGGGCTTAGAGACAATATTCCTGCCTAGAAGAGCTGTCATAGATGACTATGGCATGGTATAATTTGAAGGGCTGGGGGAGATCTGGTATTGAAAAACAAACAACAACAACAAAAAACAGCAACAACAACAACAAAAACCTTCACAACCAATAGACAAATCACAGCACCTAAGATTCCTTCACTAAAAATGGAGTATTTCCCTTTGGGAAGCCTTTTAAATCAGCCATAGTAGAGGTCCTACAAATGCCAGTGAGTGGAAGTGCCTGTTCAGAATCCTGTGGAAATATCCATGACTGGACTTCATATTCAAGAGTTTCTGAAGTTAGGCATTAGAAATATATGCTTTTAAAACACTCCCCAGGTATTATTGATGTGCCTCCAGGTTAGGGAACTGTTGCTATCTCCTGTTAAAGAGCCCACTCGCCAAGGAATAAAAAAATCCTTTAAGTCATTAATAACTTTAGAAAAATTAGTTTACATATGCATGTGAAATGCTCATGGGGGAAAAACTCCTAGCGAGTCTATAAATTTAATGTAACTATATTTTGCTGAGTACTTAGAACATGCACCATTTGCCAAATATTGTTCCGAGTACTTGACAAATGTTAACTTATTTAATCTTCATAACAACCCTTCCATGAAAGTACTATTATTCCCCCCACCATTTAACAGATGGATAAACTAATGCTAAGATGAAGATTTGAAGCCAGAGTCAGCTAGATATTGAGCAACTGAAATCCACAGATCCCACTCCTCACTACTGCATACTACTCCCTTTCAGTTGTGTTAACTGGGGGCTGGACAGTGAGACAATAGCCCCTGGAGAATTTATACACTACTTGGAAAACAACTGGGAAATCAGGTTTCTGCATCTGTGTTTTGGAGTCAGAACTAGGTTTTGCCCAAGCAAATCCTGCTCAAAATTTCACCCTCCTCATGGCTCCCCATCTTTGTAAGAACCTACTTTGCCTGCTACAACCTTGCCTTTGATCTCTCCTGGGCTTTTGTGAGAAAAAAAAATATGAAAGGATATTTGAGTACATGTTCAATTTGGAGTGGAGTCAGTTCTATTTCATTTTGAAATTGGATGTAACTAAATGTTGGTTGTGATGATTCTAGAGATTCTCACTTTGGAGAAGATGCTATCATAGTGAAAGGATTAAAACTTGCAGAGGAATCAATGCAGTCATCAACTTTATTCTCATAGATCCATCCTTGGTTTGCAAACGAGATGAGCGATGCAGCTGCAGGTGAGACAGCACTCATTTAAGAGAAGAACTTGGCAGACCCCAGCTTTAAAGTGTCCACAGCTGTTTGAAATTGTGTTTTGCATATTTACCTCTTTGTTTTACATTCGCCTCCATCCGCTTGTGGATTCAATGAGAAAATTTACAAGAACATACATTTTTTTTTACAGTTTATAATATAGGTTTTCAATATTTGAGAAGTATTTTTTTAGTTTCTCCTCTTTCTTTCAGCAGACTCTGTTCACTAAAATAATTCAGTAGATTCTATTTAATTTGCATTCCGATAAATAGTATGACCTCTTTCTTATTTGGGAATAGTGCCAGACAAAAAAATTTAGTTTAATGCTCTTCGATTACTCTATGCTACTATTACAGCAGAACAATTTATTAGTTTAAATAGAGAGGAAGAAATTCAAACTTGTTCCCAATGTCCAAACTCTGTTTACAGTAGTCTATAGGACGAATCAATGTTGCTCATCTAAAATTATATTTTTAGACTCCAAAGTTTTGTCCTTTTGAATGACCATCTAAGTAACAGTATCTGACAATTATTTTAAGTTTCTTAATTATTTAATTCTTAATAATTAGTGCCGCAGTCTGGCTGGGCACAAAATAACCGGGAGGTCACGAGCCACTTATAGGTTCAAACAGGAACTACTTTATTGCCTGAACCCAACGGGAACTCTCTAGAACTCCACCGAAACTCTGCAAGAACCAATGGGAACTCAACGGGAACTCTGCGAGAACTCAAAAGTAGTGGGCACCCGAGGCAGCAGGAGCCGCCCCACTGCCGGACAGCAGAGGTCCACATACACAACTGAACACACAGCTTGCCCCAATCCAGCATCATCCAGTTACAGCAATCAGTCACCATCCCAATAATTATACACAGCTTAACTTAATCACCATCATCCCAATGGCTCGCTGGCATCACCTCCCAACCACTCCTTCTGGCAAAATGCCAGGCGCCATCTTGACTTGGTTGTGGCTCTCAACAAATTAGAATATGTTTATTATTTCTTATGTGGAAAGAGAACTATGTTTCTGGATTTCAGAGTTCATGAACTGTTGCTCTCTGTATGATACTTATATAAATGAAAAGGAGCACTAAAGTGTGTAAAAACACTGAAAGGACCTATATATCACTTTGCTATTATGGAGCAGAAATTATTTTTATTCTCTTTGTGAACTAAATGGTATGATGCCTGAGTGAAAAAATAACCCGCCCACAGGGACACAGCCCATAATTTTCAGAGCCAGGATTCCAAACCACACTTTCTCATTCCTGATCCAATTCACTTAATTACTACACATGATACCTCCCTCTTTAGAGGGAGGGACATGTGTGGTATCACCTTAAAGGGTCATATGCAGTTCTTGAGAAAAGGGTACATTTGACTTAGAGGTGAAACTCATGTTCTCTTTGGCCATCTTGTTTGCATAAGAAATATTGCTGCTTCTTTAATCTGTAACGGGTTATTCTCCTTTAGGTATAGAGACCATGAGCAGGGTGGTTTGTTTTGTTTTTGATCACTGCGATTTGTAAAACTAAACTTTACTACAACTTCTACCACTTTATGTAGTTTGTGGAATGAAGTCTGTGTGCCATTTAAAAAGACATTAACTGATATGCTAGAAGGTTCATGGTTCTTGGAAGCAAACAAGTGTGTTTTCCAAACCAGTCCCGGTTCTGCTGCCCATAGCTCTAACATACTGGACCTCTGTGTATCTCTGTCTCTGTCTCTGTCTCTCTCTCATAACAAAAATAAAGATTTCTAGTTCCTAGGAATTTGGGGGAAAGCTAAATGAGATAACATGTAAAGCACCTAGCAAATATATCACAAAGTTGATATTGAATAAGTGTTAATTCTCTTTCCTTCCCTGCCTGCCCTGTTGCTATATTTTAAATCCTGGTTACTGACAGTTTTTTTTTTTTTTATAACTTCTATGAAATCTGAGGGGAACTACACTGTCAGTCTAATTCATGAGAATAGCTTTTCTTCATCACGTATTTTAGGCCCCAACCATGTGGCACAGACGTAGGTATAAACTATAGTAAAATACAAGTAACCTTATTTGGATATTGTTTTGCTAATTATTGGTTCCTATCTCTGCTGTAGTGGGCTACCTTATTTCTATTATTTAGAACCATACTTAAACCTCCCTCTGATTGCTGATGATAAAGTGTGGTTTCACACCTGGTCCAGCCGAACTTTTGCATATCACTTCATACTTTGTTCATATATGTTTCTAACCTCACTGCCATCTTCTATATGCTTAATACCAAGCCCATTAAGATGCCCATTAAAATGACTTTATCACCGTTTTTTAAAAATTTAGTTATATAATGTCATTAGTCTTATGAGAATGTAATAAGTTGTTACTAATCTAGATTGATGTCTAATTATTATATCATGAAGATATAGAACCTGAACCACAGAGTGATTAAGTTTCATGAGGTCATGTGAAATTGTCAGTCTCTAGATCAAAATACTTTTAACATTTGTGATACATTTTGAATTTCCCAAATTCTTTATGATAGAAAAAAATATATTATGTCTATAAAAATATATTTGTTTGATTTTCAGATAACTTATAAGCAAAGAAATGAAGCAAAATCCTATATATTTAAGGTAACCTGACTTAATTATTGGTGACTAGATTAAGTAGAAGCACTTTAAAACCTGAATCACCTTACCTCTCTACTTCCTCTTACGAATATCAATAATGATTAATAATAATAATGATGATGATAATATCTTCCATTTATTGAGTTCTTGGTATACATATACCTGATGGTTGTAGACAGTGCTAACTTTATTTTATTCTTGTCACACAACATATCAGTTACTTTGGGTAACTGTATTTCACTTTTCTTCTAAGGAAATACCCTGCCCCTTCCCACTTCTGAGTGAGGATGACCCTCTCAGTTTCAAGGATGAATTATAGCATTCAGGCCCAACCACCTGCATTTCCCAGGCCTTCATAGTAAATACTGTTGAAGTCTAGAATTTGGCTTATTCTACTTACAAACTAATAAGTTAGTCTACTGCTGTTTTGTAGATGCTGAAAGATACAAGATTGCTGGGTTAGAGACAAAAAAAAACTTTATTACTAATGGAACAATGAAAAAGCAACATGATTTGTGTTTGTCTCATTTGCCCCCAATTCTCATGTAGAGAGATTCTATGCAGCAATGAGTTTGTGCCCCATCTAAGGGACACTGACTTAGAGAAAATCACCATTTTATAATAAGGAGTGAGCAAGAATTCTTTCTGTCCTTGAAAGAGACAGGGCTTATTTGTAAGATTGTTTGCTGTGAACACAACCTTGAGAAGTCATCCAGGTAAAGAACGGTTGTCAGTCAGGGCTTCACCTTCTTGACATACTCAGCAAAATGTAAGGAAGGTAAGAGGCCCGTGGAGGAGTGCCTCTCACCAAATGATCTCAGACAGTCCAATTAGACAGCCTGGTATGTCTTCTTTCCTCTTAAATTTGGACCTGGAAAGATGTCATGTTGCACTTTCTGCAGCTCTCTTGTAATTGCAAAGGAATATCCAGTCCAAAAGGAGAGCCAACACAGCAAAAGTCAGAGATGAGAAATGAAGACCGAACAAAAGTTTCTAGTGAATTGCAGATCAAGTACACCCTGAAGCCAGATCTTCTCAAGTTTTTTCACTTATTGAATTTTCATTCATTCTCAACTAAAAGAGCTCTGACTTATTTGGCATTTGACATACACTGTCTCATCAGGACAGCCCCGTAGAAGAGGCTTTCCTAACCATTATCCTGACATTCTTCATGAGAATCATGTGCATCAGAGAATTGACTTACTCCATATTACACAACAAAAAGAGCAGAACCATGTCTGCTGATAACAAGCTCCATGCTCTTAACATTTAAAGCATTAGTTTTCACTTTAGTGTTAGAATCATCAAAATTCACCCAGAATCACAATCTCTATAACAGAGCATAGAGAATATGCATTTTTATAAGTTCTTGGATGATTTTGATGTAGGACTTATTAATCACTTATGAAACATTTGCCTCAGAAAGTGTGATTTCAAGGACACTGCTGTCAAAAGTTCTGATACAATGTCCTTATTAAAAAATCTTGCTTCTGGAAGAATACTACTTGAAGCCTTGTCAGTTATGTAAACTGTAAAATCAAAGAAAATTCTCTTCTGAGAAGACCTTTATAAGAGAGGTGGGAAAAGCTAGAAAACACAAATTCCTGAGCTGGGGAAAGAAAAAGTAGAAATGAAACCTTAAAAGGTAAAGGGGGAGAAAAGAACAATCTTGAAGTACTAGTTTACCAATCAGCATCCAAGAAGTTTTTCTTAATTAAATACTGTGTGTGTGTGTGTGTGTGTGTGTGTGTGTGTGTTTTAATTTTAGGTACCAGCATTCATATGTATAAAGAGATTTGAGAATCTTTTGAAAAAAAAATACAGACATCTGCTTGGTTTGCTAATTACAGCAGCTCATTGGATGTAAAGGAGAATGTTTAATTTAATTATTGACTTTGACGTTGCCACTGATAATAAAACTAGCTAGATTAATTAATTGTTCAATGGTTATAGAGACAAAGAGAACACAGTGAGACCTACTTTCCATCAATATTTGGACATCCTTTTTTGCAGAATAGTCATGTAAGTTACATGTACTATTTTATAATATTAGCTTGCTTGCCTATCATGTCTTCAATTCCTCTTTTTTTAAATTTAAGTGGAATATAACTTGTCCTTTGAAATACATACTATTCTTGCAAAATTCATAACTATTTATGTACATAATAGTCTGCATAAGATGGTGTCCTTCAAGTGGAACCTAATACATATTGAGTCTTCCTTAAATTATTAAAAGCTGCATTACTTGAGTCTTTATCTGTAATAGTTCCAATCACATAATCACTGTGTATGGGCTAGAGTTAAATTTCCTGAAGAGGTAATGTTAATTTAAGTTTAAAATTACTCCAGAGAGTTTGTCTGTGGTCCCAAATGGCTGTAATATTTCTAGCTTTGGACTAACATTGAGCTTAATGTATGATTCGATAATAATTCAGTTTATTATGAAAGTGAACATTTTACTAATGGACTTTTCTTTAAAAATCCCATCTCCTCTCTCCACAACAGTTTGACAAGTAGACATTTGCTACTTTTGTTTGAACTGGTTTCTTGGGTATACCACCTCCTCGACCTTTTCATTCTTGCAGAAACATCTTGCTTTTCTTTGTAGTTGAACTCAGAAGCTGGGTTCTTTCGAATCTGTAAGAACTCAACACTGTAACAACAGTGAACAATGAACACCTCTCAGCCATCTCTGCTGAGTACCTAACATCTCTGATTGGTGCCTTGGGATAGAAAAAGGATTGAGCCAGATGTGCAAAACATAACCCCACAGCCAAGAGCTTTTCAGAAGACTGATATGGTATTCCCATTATTTGTTCCAAATAGGTTGGAAATATATTACAATTTTAAAGTTTTTATCCAAGAGAACCCCTTGCTTTTTCTTCTCAGGTAAAAACTACACAATGAACATTTTGTATAATGGCAGGGTTAAAATGGATGAGACATTAAAGGTTTTTTTTAAAACATAATCCTTTTCTATGGATATTGTGTGAAAAGATGGCCTGGGAAATACTATCTGGGAACACAGAGGTCACTTGTAAGCAAACTTATAATAGTTCATAGACACTAAACAGATACACTTTATCTTTCAAGTGTTACAGGGCATTTGAAGGCCTCTGAACCCTGCCCCCAACTCTGGTCCTGGAATTACTGCAAATTTTGTCTTGGAAAATAGTTTTTTTCTGCTTATCTTGCTGGAAAAATAAAGTCTAGTAAAACAAAACATACATTCTTCCAGGATGGAAATGTCCACTATTGAACAAAGCATATGTTTTCTCTTATGCTGAAATCTGATTTTTGTATTTCTTTTACACATTGCCCTCTGCAAAAGTTTTAAGAGATACCACCTCCCATCTTTTCTTGGGATGTAAATCAACAATTACTCAGTTCCCACAATAAATGTTAAGGTCATAAACGAGAGCAGACAGTACTTTGATCTATGAAAGATTGAGGTATTGTCTATTTTGTTGGCAACAGTGCAAACCAGGGTAGCATTGCTCCCTATTCATACTTACATGACTGTTTCCTCTTCCTCTTTCTCCTCCTCCTCCTTCTTTCTTCCCCTTATCTCTCCCCCCACCCTCTCTCCCCCTTTCTGTACTAACGAGATTTTCTTTTTTAGAAAAATAATTAAAAGTATAATTATTATCTTGGTAAAATTTTCAAAGATGATTTGAAAATCTAAGTGAAGCATAAGGTAACTAAGGCTGTGCTTATGTAAAAAAAAAAAAAATCCACTGAAACAGTAAAATTCAGAGGGCAGCCAGACTATTTGCAACAGCATAATACATTTGTTTATTTAGTTAAATATTACAACAATAACAGGTTAAGAGCACTAGATTTGTATCCCATTAATAGGATTATGATCAAAATTTTGATTTGTAAATTTAACTCTTCTTAGCCATTAAAAATCCATTTTCCAAAAGAGTGATAATATATGTTATTATTAAGGGACAAATTTAAACTCTGATTTATGATCAAAAGCATATTTGTTCATTAGTTTAAACAAAACAGAGACATTTTAACTCTTGGTTACTGCTTTCAGAAAAGCACAATGTTCTTGAAGCAAATATACATGACATATCTTTTTCAGTAGTGAGATCAACCATTGTGTATTATGTCAATGACAGAACCTGAGAATCCCAGATTTATTATCTCCTGATCATTGCATCACACTCTGGTTTACTTAAACAATCAAGAAAAAAAAACAAACAAACATGTATTTAGTGCCTACTATGTACAAGCCCGAATAATAAAGCAGTACAAGAAATACAAAGAAGTAAAACTACTGGTCCTTGCCCTGCTCTTTCCAATGCAGTTGGTAAGATTAAACATAGACACAAATTATTCCACTTCCAATGTCCTCAAAAGTAGTGATTATTTTAACTGAACTGTATCTCAGAATCTCCTCTGAGGGAACCTAGGGGAAGCAGAGACATCCCCAGCAGTGATGAAAGTCTTTGAATTCGATTTCTCAGCTTCAGGCTTGAGGGCTTCTTGAACTCCTGAAACTGAAAGTGTTCCAGCCAGTCTCACACCTGTCACTGTTCGGTGGCTGTACTTGAAATTGTTTCTTGGACTCCGACAGAGGAGCAAGATGAACAAATATACACATATATTATGTGTATACACATACATACACACCTACATACACTGGAATCACATACAGGGTGATGTTTCCCTTATGTATATATATTTCCCGGAAAGCTGGGAGTTCAGGACATTTGAATCTGAATGGAGAAGAGACTAACTCACATTGTCACTTTAAAAAAAAAATTATTATAATAAAACAAGATACCACAATAAGAAAAATATGAAAAAATCTCCAAACTCCACTGGACGCAGGCAAAAGTAGAAAGGCTACCAGAAAAGAAAAGAGCGCCCACCAGAGAGGAGATGTTGAGAGGGCCCTGGAGAAGGGAGGGAGCTCTCCTCCACTCCCGCTCCACTTCAAATCTTAGGGTCCTCCAGAAGAGCCTCCCGATAGGGAAGAAAAGGAAAGCAGAAACACATTTTCCAACACCGAGAATAAATATATAAATAAATAAATAATTCCGTTAAACAGGAAAACAACTTATTAGGCACCGCCTGAAAAGCAGCAGCCCTGAGGGGGGCGGCGGGGGGGGGGGGTTACTCTGCAGAGAGCCTGCACGCAACTGCAGCGTGGCCAGCTTTGTGAACCAGGCTCTTAAGTTGCCACCCTAGGTCTTGGCCCCGGTGCCGGATCTTCTACGTAAACTAGAGTAGGAAACCGAATCTGATATTATTTTAGGTAGGCTACTCCAGAAACTTGAGCAAGGAAGAAAGGAAAGTGAAGTTTGCTGCTGCGCTTTCAAGCAGTCCCTTAGAAAGTGCGCTGGCTCTGCTCAGCCTAACACAGATGCAGGTAGCCCAGGGGCGCCCAGCGTTAGCTCTCAGAAACCGGTTCTGAGTCTGGCGTGAGGGTGGCTTCTGTGACACCCCCACCCTATCCCTAGGTTAGGAAGCTTCGACAAATTCCTCTCTTCCTTTTCTTCCCAGCTCCGTTTTGCTCCAGAGGGGTTTGGATGTGGATGCGTGAACGCTGGGTTTCAAGCACAGGATCTATTTTACTAAGCACCGGGCTCTGCTCTGGATGAAGTGGGAGTGGTGGAGGGGCCAAAGCAAGTATGAGCCTTCACCGAAAAGTAGGCGGAAAGACTATCAATTTAGTTCATTCCCAAGTCCTACGTCCCTTAAAGTAAGGTTGCGCAAAGGAAGAGCGGTTGTAATTTCGGACATTTTGCTAGCTGCACCCGGCAGATTGCCCAGCTGACCCGCGCGGCAGGAAAGGGCTGAAAGCGAACTGGGAACTCACCCCTAGAGAAATCCGTGGCTAGAGGGGCTGAGGAATAGACTGAATTGGCGACGTTAATGAGTTCGTGATCTGCATGAGCCAGACGGAGAGGAAGGATTTAAGTTATAGGGTATGGAGAACAGAAGGACACGGAGCAGCAAATATAGTGGAGCAAAGGACCAAAAGTGGGAGAAGAGCATCTGAAAGCTTTCTCAGTTTCTAAGCTAAACTCTCAATGCAACCTTATTTGCACAGCTTTCCTGGTTCCTTCCACTACCCCAAGTTACTCCCAGCGCACCTTGGCGCCCTAGATGACATACCCTCATACCCAGTCTCCCCTACTCTTCCTTCCCCACCCCGCTTTGGCGAGGGCCCCTGAGTGGTCCCAGCTCAAAGAGTCGTGATCCGGGAAGTGCAGGTGCCATTACGAAAGACACCACCGGACTCCAGGTTCTCAGGCTGAAAGTCCTCGACGCTGTAGGCTCTGCTTTTGAGGGCAGTGGCATAGTAGTCGACTGGCTCCTCGGCTGCGTTGTCCATCCAGCTGAGGCACAAGATGCGCTGGAAAGAGCGCTTGAAGTTGTCCGAGAGGAAACCATAAAGTATGGGATTGGCGCAGCTGTTGGCGTAGCCAAGGATGACCGACAACTGGCTCACCGTGGCGTCGTCCTGCTCAGCGAACACGTTGACCAGCTGCACCACGTAGAAAGGCATCCAGCATATGACAAACACCATCACGACCATCATCACCATTAAAGTGATCTTGCGCTCCGAGCGTTTGCGCTGCTGCCAGCCGGCCTTGAGGGCCACCATGCGCATCTTGGCGATAATGAGCACATAGCACAGGCAGATGGCCCCGACGGGCAGCAGGAAGCCCATAAGAAATGTATACAACACGAAGCCCACCAACCAGCGCTGGGCAGGCTCAGGCATGAGCATGTTGCAGGCCACCGTGCCATCGCTGTTGGCCGCGGTGCGTGAGAAGACCACAATGGGCAAGATGACAAGCAGAGATAGTACCCACACGCCCAGGTTCACCACTTTGGCCACTGTGGGGCGGCGGTAGCGGGCTGCTTTGATGGGGTGCACCACGGCCACATAGCGGTCCACACTGAGTACAGTCAGACAGTAGATGCTGGTGAACATGTTGACCGCATCCACGCTGAGCACGAGGCGGCAGAGCAGCGCGCCGAAAGGCCAGTGGCGCAACAACGTGGAGGTGACCAAAAAGGGCACGCTGAGCATGAGCAGCTCATCAGCAATGGCCAGGTTTAGGATGTAGATGTTGGTGGCCGTCTTCATTTTGGCGTAGCGCAGGATCACGTAGATGACCATGGAGTTCCCACACAGCCCCACCAGGCACACCACGGAGTAGATGAAAGAGATGAGAATTGCGCTCCCCTGGCCCTCGCTTAAGGTCCCGTTCTGGGACGCGTTTCGCCCTGGCTCCTCCATGCTGTCTGCAGAGCCAGCCCCGGGGCCCCTGCCGCAGCCGCCTGCGCTGCAGCTGCCCGGGCTGGGGCTAGGAGAGGAGGAAGAAGAGGAGGCGGTGCCATTGGGGAACATGCCAGCTGAGGGGGGCCGCTGGGGCTGCCGGCGCTGGGGCGCTCTCCTGGAGTCCCCGCCGCCTGCGCCCTCCCTCGGTACCCGGTAGCTTTCCAGCAGCCTACTGTCACCGGGAACCTCAGGGTAGAGCACAGCAGCTGCGGGGAGCGCGGCTCCTACCAGCGCCTGCTCCGCGCATCGCCTAGCGGTTGCCTGCCTGAGCGCTGCCTCTTGCTGCGTCTGGGCGCCTGGGCACACTAGAGTGTGGAGAACAGAGGCCAAGAGGCTTCACAGCCATTAACTGGCGCGGCTCTGGGCTGGTGAATGATTAATAGGCACCACCAGCGCGTCAGCAGCTACGAAAAGGGAGGAGGGAGGGAGGAGGGCAGTTAGGTGGTTTGTTCCCCCTCCCCCAATTTTTTCCCTTCCCAGTGTTTCTCAGGTTCAACTCGAGCTGTTGCTTCGGGGTTCCCTCGCAACACCTTTACCCATCGCTCAGAACGACCTGGGAAGTGCCTCCACCTTCCTAGAGGGCAAGTGGGAGCCAAAGGTATAGTGTTGGTCCCATCCCACCCGACTCCTACTCAAAGCAAAGACTAAAGCGAACCCCAAACATGGATGTCTGGATTTCATCTCAGTTTCCTTCAGTTGCTGACATCTCCTGGAGGAACACCAACTCCCTTAATGTCGCGGGGCCCGGGACCCTAAGCCCTCACCTCCCTCCACCGCTTGCCCTGCCCTTCAGACCTGCAGCTTAAGCTCCCGGTCTCCGTCCCAGAGCGCTCTATCTCCGGACCGACGCGAAGACGCCCGGTGCAAAGTGCACGTGTGGTCTGGTCGCGCAGACGTTCTTTGCGCAGTCCAACTCCCTTTGGGCCCAACCCCGCACAAGAGCCCACGCAAATACTCTTAGAGTGGTAGAAACTGACTCTGAGCCGCGAGCATTAAGAGCAGGAAGAATCACAACTGGTGTGTTAGGGGATTCTGATTTATAACACAGCAAGCAATTCCTCGCGGGCAGGAGTGTAAGGGGTCCGAGTGAAACACGGCGAATCGTTTAGTAAATGTTATAGTGCCCAGGGCTCCCTTCGTTTCCCATAGGAATATCGACTGCAGAAACTGGGACGCGCCGGTGGGAGCTCAGGAGGACCCTGAGGCTCCCTCCGGAACGTGCCAGGCACGGTATTGGAAATCCATCTAGGTATTCACTGGAGAAAGATAAGCCTGTGCTGCTCAGAGCCGCTCTGCCCGCGTCCCGGTTGTACTTTGTACCCTGGAGAGTTGGCGGGCGGGGCTGGGAGAAAGAGAGCGCAAAGGCCTGGATCTGAGGGAACCCAGCTCCATTAAATCCAAGAGGGGCCGTCTGGGCAGCTGACCAGA
Organism: Marmota marmota marmota; assembly: GCF_001458135.2. Taxonomy (NCBI): domain Eukaryota; kingdom Metazoa; phylum Chordata; class Mammalia; order Rodentia; family Sciuridae; genus Marmota; species Marmota marmota. The sequence continues at coordinate 21,492,937 of NW_025999900.1, forward strand.
CTGTCTTCGTCCCAAGATCCGCGGGACGGCAGCCGGGTTTTCCCAGGAAGTATTAGGAAATACAAGTGTATTTCATGTGGCTAAACCTTTAAGACCCGGGCATTGATAAAGGCACGCCTGAAGCTCACTGACTTCATTTAGCAATTGAAAGATTTCCGTGTAAGAAAGAATGGGTGTTCAATTACCATGATTTTTAAATGACCCGTGGGACTTCCCACCATTCTGAGACTAGGCTTTCTTTGGCTTTTGAGTGGAAGCATCACAGTCCATTCAATTCCCCCATTCCTTTTCATAAATCCTTCCCTGCAAGATCCCTGCAAGTCTCTGAAAGGTGCCAGCTCTCAGGAAGAGGGACCTATGGCTGTTCAGTGCTCAATCTCCTTGGAGCTTTGCAGTCTCCAGTTTCTCCTTATGCTCAACTAAAAGGCACCCACTGTGCAATGAGTCTCAGTTTTTTCTCCCCTCAGTACATTTACACCAACGTGAGGCAAACTCACTGGGTAATCATTCACATATATATATTTGTTAGTTCTCAAAAACAAAACAAAACAAAACAAAAAAAAAAACAACAACTCAGTGCTCTTGAAAGGGAAAGAATAGCTTGTGATATATTGGTGATAGCAATCAGAGATTAATTAAGTGACACAGACTCATGTGTGCGATGGACACTGCCTTATTAATGAGAAAAGTGCTATGGTGGAATTTGAAATTTCATAGGGCTGATGCTGTTTAACCCATTGCTTTACTTAAACAACTTGCCTTATATCAAGTGGAATGGGAAATTAGTGTTCAGTTATGTTTCTTTCTCTCTTAAAAATACAACACTTGGAAGAGAGAAAAAATGAGTGTTTATCATGTTTAAAAAAAAATAAAAGGAATAGGTTTTGTCCCAGAAGAGCAGTTTACTACCCAAACCTCATAATGTTTTAGATGGCTCTGCCCATTACTCACTTGGCTGTATTTCTGGGAACTGGCATTCAACAGACATCTTTTAGAGGCATTGACTTTGATCATGGTGGCTCCAGGGGGAGTGGGTGATGGGAGTTGATAAAAGACAGCTTTATTGTTAGAATTTCATTAAGTTCACTTTGCAATTCATCTTAGAAAAAAACTTCTCTCAATTAAATTGTGGCCACACATAAAAAGAAGAAAACTTAAGACCTGACATAAGCATGCTTTCTTCACTTGTGAAATGATTTCAATGATGGACCATTTATCCATAAAAAACAATTGACAATGAGATACCACTTTACACCCACTAGATGGCTATAATATATTTTTAAAAATGTTGGCAAGAATGTGGAGAAATTGGAACACTCATATGTTGCTGGTTGGAATTTACAAAAGGATGTAGAAACTTAAAAAAATAGCTTGGTGATTCCTCAAAAGGTCTAAAATAGACCTACCAAATGACTCAGCAATTCTGTTTTTTACCCCTAAAAGTTTGAAAATTGAAACAGGTTCTGGAATAAAAACTTGGACATACATGGATGTTCTAATAGCAGCAGCAACAATAACAAGTAGCAAATCAAATATCCATCAGTCAATGAATAAATAAACAAAATATGGTATAACCACAAAATTGAATATTATTCACCCCTAAAAAGGAATAAAGTACTGATACATGTTACCATATAGATGAACCTTGAAAACATTATGCAAAGTGAAAGAAAACAAACACAAAAGGTCACATATTGCATGAATCCATTTATGTGACCTGACAAGGATAGACAAGCACATAGTGACAGAAAGCAGATTAGTGGTTGCCAGGGGCTGGGGAAGAAGGAAATGGAGAAAAAAATACTTGATGGGCATGAGGATTCCTTTTTTGGATGAAGAAAATATCCTGGAATTAGTGGTAATGATTGTAGGACTTGTGAATATACTAAGAATCACTACATTGTACACTTCAAAATAACTAAAAAATATGAATGTATGTGAATTTTATTTCAATAAAAAAAGAGAGCAACTGAGATTAATGTAAGTTAAGCAATGTTACCAAATATCTTCAGTTATTTGTTTTTTATTATTGTATTTGAGAATCAACCTAGGAGCGAACAAAAACAAATTTTTTAAAAGGTGGCATTCCTGAGCTAAGCAACATATTAGGGATTAGGGTTACAGTTGTTTTAAAATCAGATTAAAAGCAGGAATCTGTCTTTCACTCATACCTCAATGTAAAGTAAATATTTCCTACAGAAACAGAAAATTGCTATAGGTATGGTATTGCTATGATGTTCTAAGATCACAGCCTGTGAAAAGTCAGGACTCAACAACATTCTTGTTTTGTTAAAAAGCTTTTTATTTTATTTTTTTTAACTCATAAGTCTAAATCCTTAGAAAGAGCTTGTGCTCTCTACATAAGTTACCAGTCCTCCACCTCTCCCTTCTTTGGTGACTGTTTATCCTGTGCATCCATGATATGTATTTCTATAAAGGAAAAGAGAAAGGGGTGTTTTCCAGGAAGGGAAGAGTGAAAAGTCCTAATTTAGGAGGCTGCAGATACTTGAACAGACTTATCTTCTTCCCATATTGTGATTTTCTCCTATAAGCTGCACTCCTCTGTGCCACCCTGAACCATAGACACACATTATTGTATTTTTCACCCTGTGCTGTATGCGTGTGTGTGTCTGAATGCACGTGTGCATTTTGTCCTCTCTTGGAAATCTATAAGCTTTTGGGGAATAGCATCTATATTTTATTTATCTTTCTATCTCCAGAACCCAGCACAATAGCTAGAAAATCACCCCAAATCTCCTTGCTTTTTTTTCAAGGTTACTTTTTTCTAGCTCATAAATTGTAGATGAAAAGACATAAACTGCAGGCCTCTTACAAGAACTTTAATATGTGGGTAACATCATCATCTGTAATAATTCCTCATACATTTATATTATTCTGAATAATTTCAATTTGCACATCCTATATCAACAATTATTATGCTGATGATTCATTCATTGATCATTCTTGGTCTTAAATTTCTTGGCAGAGAAAGGGCTCTGGAAAATGGGTAGTACATGCTTTAGTAGCTAATGATGGTTATTTAATAGTAGCATGCAGTGAGAAAGCCATTATACATGGAAGATCGTTTCTTTTTAATTGCAGTCCTGAGTCTCAGTTGGTTTGGTGAAACAGTAATTATCAGGAGCTCTAAGTCGGCTTCTGTCAAGATCATTACTAATGTGGTTTTTCCAGTTGGAACCTATGGTGAATCTTGAATGAGCTCTTATAATCCATGCATGTGGTAAAGGGTTGGCTGGGACCAGGGATTAAAGGAAAAACTTCCTGGAACATACTCTGCACTGGCATTGTCATAGTTGTGTTTACAAACACCTGTCCAGGCAGATGGGACCAAGCTGAGAATAAGGAGCAAGTACCACTCAGCAATATGGCCCAAAGTAGAGGATGCGTCATTTAAGAGCCATCTGCCACCAGGCAGCTAACATGATGGCGATCTAATAAGAAGGTTACTAGGGTTCAAAGTGACCATAGGTCTTAGGAGCAATCCTGAACTTCATTTCCCAGGGATGCCTAATCACTTCACAGCAGCTTTGGTAGCCTGTGGTTCAGTTCATCACCAATCTCAGCAAACTGGCCCTGGCCTGCTGATTTCCCTCTAACCTCTTCTGTGAAAGAGCATAATGGTTTTTTTGTGCTTTCAGAAAAGAGACACGTATGGTACAACAACTTACTTTCTTTCCCATAGATTCTCTATGACAAATAATATTTCTAAAAATAAAGAATTGGGCACATGCAGGAAAGTATTTATTATTACTAACAGATAAGTGAAAACAGAACAAAAGTCACCACATGTTACCTATATTATGTTGAATGGTCCTTACCAGCAATGCATTTTTTTTTTCTGTAATAACGTCTCTGTTAGTTAAAGTTTTTAAAGTGGATTGCATTAGTTTCAAATAATTCTGTCAAAATATTTTTTCTTAATCTTTGTCATTTTTGAGCAGAAGTATCTAAAAATGCTTTCTTTCACAGTCATGAAACCATACTTTTTTTTTCAATGACTCAATCGATGATTGTTTTTGAGCAGAACTATTGAACACTTACAGCAAATCACCTATTCCTTAATAAACAGCTTTTCTTTTGGGTAGACTAGGTCCATCAGCAGCTTCTCAAGGTAAGGAGCTTTAATGAAACCCAGCAAAGGGCTGAGGGTTGAGGGTGGGTGGGTGAAGGAAAACCAGTATTGTAGATGAAAACTTTGTAGACATCTTAACAGTCACCATTAAGGTGCTGTAGCTTTTTTTCTCATTTTAAATATGCAGAGGCAGGTTCCATCAGCCAAATCATGGTTTTGTTTTTGTGGCATGAAGCAATTTCAATGATTTTCTTCTTTTCCAAGTTAAGTTGGAGCTGGTCTGGTGGGGGTTGTATACTGAAAACATCTTCATCTTCTTTTCTTTTACAGTTGGGTGTAGGAAGAATGGGGCAGTGTCTGAGCCATCAGAAGGCGGGCTCAGAACCACTCAAGTGGTTGTGGAAGAGAAGGCCTGGGACACTGGCTTACTCCCTCCTCCTGAGGCTGGGCTGTCTCAGGCTGACCAGGGCCAGGTCCTGCTTTACTTTCTCCACACAGCAGGGAATGACACTATTCCTTGGCCTTAAGGAAGCAGCCTGCGGGATAGCCTGACTTTCCTGTCAGAAGAGAGAGGTCAGAAGGTAGCACAATCTAGGTGGTGACACTTGGCTTAGATTCGAAAGTCACTAAATTTCATTGACTGCCTGAGTCAGCCAAGAGTTCACTGCTTATGTCATTGGCCAATGACTTGATTCCTGACATTATTTTATTTTATTAATATTTACAGAAAAAATTTCAGACTATATTACAACAGACTGAGTTCCTTAAATTATACTATACATGGTCACCCTTTTGCCTCTGTTTTCTTTGTTAGAAAGGATTGTAAATTAATATTTGAATCCTACTATGTATGAATAATATGTATTTTTGGTTATGACTTAATAGTTTATTCATTAATTTAACAAATACTTATTGAATGCCCCCCAGTGACAGGCACTGTTTGAGGAAGCGATGTTGGTGGCAAGAAGAGTAACCAGTTTCTTACAGCATTGTAGTGAGGCAGAAAGAGAGCAAACAGGTAGATACTCAAGTAGTGTTGATTGTATTTAGTGGTATATCTAAGATGAGTAGCAGGGATGTGCCACCACAGAGTACTGGAGAGGTGGGCACATTTGTCAGGGGTTAGATAGAGTTGGGGGGACAGGAGGTGATATCTGAGTGACCCCAGTGATGTGAAGGTGAAAGAACACACATCTGGTGAGGATTGCTCCAAATAGAAGCAAGAGCAAGTGTAAAGTCTCCATGGTTCGGCAGATACAGATGTCAGGAACACTAAAGTTACATCACATCTCTGTCTCCCTTCCCTCCCCAACCCCCATTTTTTTTTTTTTTTTGCTCTGCTCTATTTAATGAGGCATTTGCATTTGCTGATTTATTTCCTTCATAATTATTTATATGGTATTGTTAAAGTCACAATTTAGAAAAAGCCACTAGACATTAATAATTAATGATTATTCTTGATCAGCACCTCCTCTAGATGGTACACAAAAGTCTTAATCTCTCTGTTCTGTACCAACTTTTTTCCCTACAAGACAAGTAGTTCTTGGAACTAATGGAAGTGTCCGTTAGCTGTCCCCCATCTAGACTATGTGATCTACTCTAGATCACATTCTTATAGACCTGGAACTCCCTGCCTGGAGGCCCAAGCCTGCATTTCAAGGCCAGTGGTACCAATACCTGTAGGCCTGCCAGGAGGCCAAGAGGTAACCGTCTAAGGGAGGATGAGGCATTTGAGGCATGAACTTGACCAGGGGAACTGGAGAATCTTAATGTACATGAGGATATTCACTGTGGAGCTAAAGCCAGGGGAACAAATTGAAGTGAGATGGGCTTCTGGGGGCAGGGGAGGTGCAGATTGTAGGGCAGAGCTCCTGAGGAGTGCTAGAAATTTAAACTGGACTTTGTCTTCCCAGGCCATAATGAAAACAGGATGATAGGACACATTTTATTTAGCAGATTATGAACTTGATATATAACTTGCAAGGTAAGCAACCCAAAGAAAACAGTAGGGTCTTTGGGAGAACTTCAAACACCAGTACTTAAGCCAGGCCTGTGAGAAGATGGAGGGAAGATCCCATACCAGACACTGCATCATTTTCTGACATGTGTGTAGCCCTTCTCATTACGAAACAAAATTTTGCTCTTCTTCCAGTAAAAAGCAAAATATTATATAAATAACAATTGATACAAACATACACACATATACCAAATGAACATATGTTTGCATATACCTGAAAGATGGATCGCTAAGACATTATTAACCTATCAGGTAGTGGGGTCTTGGATGCTTTATTCTCCTTTCTGCAGAAAATTTAAAATTTTTTTTAAGCCATGAGTATGAATTGCTTTTTAAATAAGGTAAAGGCAATAAAAGCTTTTAGAATTTTTAAGGAAATGACTCAAGGCCATAAGTGTCTGCTCTATTTAATGAGGCATTTGCATTTCTTGATTTATTTCCTTCACAATTATTTGTACTGTCAGAAAAACACTAATAAATTTATTCTGAAAATTAACAGTATGATTCAAATACATAGCAAAAAAATGTGCCCAAAAGAAGACAGTAAAATAATTGAAATAGGTGGTAGAGTAATCTGTTACCTTCTAGGCAACCCCTAGATCCCCATGACCAAGAGATTCTTAGGGTATGCTTCTGTCTGTGATGCCCTCCTCTTGGGATTGCTATAGTTATATAAATCACATAACGCTGTTTGCAAAAGCATAGAGTTACAATCAAGTACCAAACTTCTGGATTTAAATCTCATATTTTCCATGTACTTAACTTTATAAAGTGTTTGATCTCTCTGTGCCTCAGTTTTCTCAATCATAAAAATGACAAAAATTGTAACATCTACGCTATAAGGGTTTTTAAAAAGAATAAATGTATTAAAAGCATTTAGGATGCTGGCACATAGTAAACTCTATATTAGTATTAAACAGTTATAAAATTACTTATAAAGTATAGATGACAATGTGACATTATTTTGAGTTAGCCAGAGGAATTTAAGGAATCTGTTTTTTTCCCTCTTGCTCAAGAGTTTAATACAATAGATCTGGCATTCAACTATTCACTCTAAGAAGTATTTACTGAGAAGTTGTTATGTGTGTGTTACTTATCCTTAATTTTTGTTACTTATCTTTTAGTTTTTTGTTGTTGTTGTTGTTGTTGCTGTGACCAAAAGATCTGGCAAGAACAATTTTAGGAGGAAAAGTTTATTTGGGGGCTTACGGTTTCAGAGGTCTCAATTCATAGACAGCCAGCTCTCTTCCTCAGGGCCCGAGGTGAGTTAGAACATCACAGCAGAAGAGTGTAGTGGAGGAAAACAGAAGGGTGCATGGTGTCAGAAAGCAGAGAGCAAGACTCCCCTCACCATGGACAAAATATACACCCCAAAGGCATGCCCTCAATGACCCACCTCCTCTAGCCACACCCTACCTGCCTTCTTTTGGGGGACACCTCATGTTCAAACCATAATAATTTTCTTCCTGCCTATATGGTTGAGTCTGTGATTTAGCATGGTAAACAATATTCCATTCACAGATGTTTGGTACATGTCACATCTCTAGCTAAAGTAACTTTATGGTGTTAATCACTTCTATTGAAATCATTCCAAAGTCGTCTATTTCATCCACATCATAAGGATTCTGGCTGATACTGTACTGGTTGTCTCAAACCAGACTGTCTGAGAAAGCTCTTCCCTTTCCTCTGCAGGAGCCAAAGACTGAGAAAAAATAAAGAGAGAAGTAAACAAATAATGTAAAGAAAGAATAAAGATGCTTGTAGTCCCAGATACTCTGGAGGTTGAGGTGGGAGAATCCCTTGGGCCCAGGGGTTTGAGAACAGTCTGGTATCAAGAATCTTTCTCAAAAACAAAACAAGAAAAATAAATAAAAAGAACCACATCCCTTTTCTTTACTATACAGGGACAAATGGCTTTAAGTTGAATGAGACATTAGTTTCAATTTTAAAAGTGTTTTTTACAATGTCTGAAAATGAGACTCTTGCGATTAGAAAGTTAACAAAAAACCTATGCCCTGTGTGTCCTAAGTACTTTCACTTATAGCTTTAGCATTTTTAACCCTCTCAACTACACAGTGAGGAAGCTTTAATTGACTACTCCCATTTTTTATATGAAGAAACGAAGGCACAGAGAGGTTAAGTAACACTCAAATCACACAGCTAAAATAATTAGAGCTCAGATTTGACTCTAGCAATCAACCCTAAGACTTGTGCTCTTAATCATCATGCCATGTCTTATCTCTCCTCGAACTCACTCAATTAAAGGATGGTTTTGACGACAGGAAATTACATAAAGAGTAAATCTAAGTCATTTTTGTGTTTCTCGTGTTCCTCAATGAATCCAACAATTGCCTCAATTTTCTCCTTTACTCAAGTTGCCTATTCATTTGAAAGTAACAAATTATCTCTTAATTCAGAATTTAGATTAAAGCATTTGGAAAAATTAACCATAATAAAATATTATTATGAGAAATGTGAGACTGATAGGCCATGAGGCTGGGAATGTAGCTTAGTGGTAGAGCGCTGGCCTAGCATGGGAAAGGTTCCAGATTCGATTCCCAGCACCTCAAAAAGCAAAAACAAATACACGTAAAACAAAACTGATCTGTGCAAAAGAAAACACATTTTCCACTAATCACTGTCCACCATTCCTCAGTATTAAATATGTAATATGACCACTGGACAACCTTGTAAGCAGCTGTGGATTATCTTTAGTGTGAGTATTTCTGTGTAGTGTTTTTTACTTAACTCTTGTATCCTTGCCATCATTCACCTTCTACTCTACCTTAGACAAATGTATATCCAAATAGTGGGACAGCAGAGCCACCAGAGAGAGGGTAAATGAGCAAAAGCTGCTTTGAAATGATTTGTACTGACTCCACAAAACCACAGCCAAAATGTATTCCCAGGAAAGGCAAAGGGATTGCAGTTCAAACAAAATCAATTAAAAAAATAAATTCCCCTTCCCTAGAGCAAGCATGTGCACATTTCAAGTGGCCTAGGGGCTTTGCACTTGGACTTTCATTGATTTGACTGACAGCTGCATCAGAGTGACAGTACACAGATGCCAGATTCATTGGAGGGGGGCACATTCTTCCCTAATTGAAACATTATGCCTCTATGCACTAAACAATTAAGTGAAATTATCATGTTTAGTCAATAAAAATGCCCTAACTCACCAGAGGGTAGTAAGACAGGAAGGAAGATGGTATTCACACTATTCACACTAGAATAAACCAAAAGTATTCTACTTCAGGCTTAGAACTTTTTTTTTTTTTTTGGTGGTAAGCTTTTAAATAATTGTTGTTTCCCCCTCTGAACTTAGAGATTAACAAATATGATTTTCACATCTGCAAAATTTTAGTGTCTATTTATTTTCTTGTAAAATCGTGTCCAAATCTATGAAAACATATACTCTTAAAATCCACCAGGGGGAGATTTTGATAGTGAGAACTTCAACAGGGAAAGTTTTGGATTTTATACAGTTGTATTTCAGTTGACAGTTGAAACAACTTAAATTTTAAACTAAGCCTTTCTGATAAGGTTTACATCTTGATAAAGCTACCCAAGCTATTCCAGCTATATTAAACCTGGACTCCATGGATAAGGAAAGTTGGTAAAATATTGCTTAGTGTTTTCAGAGAATGTGTGGTGATTGTGTGTCAGGGGGAAAAGGGAATTTAGGTGTGGAAGAGATGAGACCTTGTGTCTCCAGGGGGAGAATCAAATGAAAGAGTAATTTCAGGTCATTGTGACTATGTACACTGTTAGTAATTCCTGGTTTTGACTGATGCATAAAGCTTGATTTGGTTCCTTGGGGAGGCTTTAAGACTTAGAATTCTACTGAAATTCGCTATAAGAGTGATGAAAGAAGAAATGAAAAAAAATCTATATAAAGGATATTATTGAGCCAACCTGCTTTATTTGATAAGGTACATTATTACAAAAATCTTTGGATAACCAACACTACTGTATTCCATCAAATTATCTGTTTGCATCAGGCAATAAGAACCAGATACCAGCAAAATTTTATTTATTTTTTTTTTAACTGGAGTAACAGAGCAAAGTTTATTGTAAAACAGTTTTGTGTTAAACATTAAGTATTAGATTAACAGTGGTTGACTTAAAAATTGAGTTTTTGAGAGGCTGGGATTGTGGCTCAGTGGTAGAGTGCTTGCCTAGCATGCATGAGGCACTGGGTTCAACCCCTGGCACCATGTAAAAATAAAAACAAATAAAATAAATGTTTTGTGTCCATTTACAACTAAAATAAATTTAAAAAATAAAAATTGAGTCTTTGAGATTCAGAAAAGCACATTTTTCCCATGTATTTCACTGATACTAGTATTTGCTGGTCAAATAAATTTGGGAAGTTCTTATTACACTATTACTGTCCTAGAGATTTACTATTGCAAATTAGCACATTATTTTCAGAGAAATCCCACTAGAAACCAACCTTCCTTCCTTCCTTCCTTTTTGGTACTGGGGATTGAACCCAGGGGTGCTTAACTACTGAGCTACATTTCCAGACCTTTTATTTTTTATTTTGAGACAGGGTCTCCCTAAGTTGCTGAAGGTCTCACTGAATTGCTCAGGCTCATCTCAAATTTGCAGGCTCACCTTGAATTTGCAATCTTCCTACTTCCTTCGGCCTCACCGGTCACTGGGATTTTAGACATGCGCCACCATGCCTGGCCTGCAGCCACATCACTTTTGATGTCTGCAGAGTGTTCCCTTGAATGTGCATGCTAGCACTGTCTTCCTGCCTTTTAGGTAGCTTTCTTCTTTCTCACATGATGCAGGAAAAAGCTCCCTGGTGTCTCTTCTTATAAGGTTCCTAATTCCACATGATTGCTCCATCCTCAGGACCTCATCTACCCCAAATGATCTCCCAAAGGCCCTTCTCCAAATACCATTGCATTCAGGGTCAGGGAGGGCTTCAACAAACACATTCCGGGGGGAAACAAACATTCCAGTTCATGTATGTTTCTGTTTATAGACACTTTTTTGTTTCTTTAAAGACGCTTTTTTGTATCTTTAAACAGAGATTGAACCCAGGGGCACTTACCCACTGAGCCACATCCCCAAGCCATTTTTAATATTTTATTTAGAGACAGGGTCTCACTAAATTGCTAAGGCTGGCTTTGAACTCATGATCCTCCTGCCTCAGCCTCCTGAGTTGCTGGGGTTACAGGCATGCACCACCACGCCCAGCAAGACACTTTAATATAAATTGTTGACTCATCAACATTTAATTCAGAGGCAACAGCATTGTAGCTCATGCCTGAAGGAAGTTTATCTAATTGCATTTTCTCCTTAAAGCTCATCACATTGTTCTTGAACTTAGAAATACCAGACAGGGCTTCAGCACTATGCTCTACGCCCCCTTTAATCAGAAAAATTACCAACAAAAAGAAGCAAAATGTGGAAAACATGGCACTGAACAGACTACAAATAGAATCCTTGTTTATCATGTGGGATCTGAAGCAAGGCAGCAGAGGGTCACCTTGTTTGACCTAAGCTGGGAATATGTGCATTGGACCAAATTTTTCTCTGTTCTGCACATGTTCATAAAAGACTGAAAATTCTGCATTTACTTTGGAGTTACAAATAAATTTTAATGAGCAAGAGAACTTGCAAATAATGAGCATCAACCATATTTCCATAGGATATACATTCTGCAAAGTGGATTTGTTGAATAATAGAAGATACACACATCAACAGCTAGTAGATACTGTCGCATTTCTACCCTCACCTCCTGAAAAGGCATAGTAACTTGCTTCACCAGCAATGGTAAAGCTCAAGTGCTCAGTTTCCAATATCCTTGTCAGTCCCAGACCAAATCTTGACCTTTTCTGCATGTGAAATGCCTTTCCTGGTGCCTGGCATATTTTTGGTATTTCAGCAATGACTGTTGATTGATTGTATAAAGATTGAATGGATGAATATTTCACTACAGGCTCTTTATGCTCACCCATTGAGTTGTAGGTTTCCTAGCTTTCTCTGACAGTAATTTTGACAGTCATCCCTGGTACTCTTCTCTGTGTATTTTATTTTTCTTTTTTTTTAAAGAGAGAGAGAGAGATAGAGGAGAGAGAAAGAGAGAGAGAAATTTTAATATTTATTTTTTAGTTTTTTAGGCGGACACAACATCTTTGTTTGTATGTGGTGTTGAGGATCGAACCCGGGCCGCACGCATGCCAGGCGAGCGCGCTACCGCTTGAGCCACATCCCCAGCCCTCTGTGTATTTTCTACCCTGTCCTTTAATGAGTCCAAACAGTGGTGAGAAAAAAAATGTCTGGGGAAAAAAATTATGAATTTGGAACCCAGCTTTTCCCCCAGAAAGGCCAGGAGCAACTAGCAGAAAGCACATGTACCTTCAAAGCCAATACACAATTGATTTTTCAATTCAGTAAATTATGAAACATTTTAAGACCAAAGACAACATTAATTAACACCAAAAAAGATTAAGCATGCAATCAAGTTTTCCACTAACTTTAATGAATTAGTTGAGTTGCTGGAACATTACTCAGCACTAGATGAATCAAGGACAGATATGTGCTTCCCAGCCTAGTGAGCATGATAATGAGGTCTCCACCTCATTTGCAGGGAAAGTGTTCTTCAGTGAGCAGCCACAACTGACTGAGATAATGAATCTATGCCCCATTTTCTCCAATTTTATTAATAGATTATTTTACAGACTAATGCAATTATAAATTAGCTATTCAACAACACACAATGGCATGCAAGAAGAAATTTGGTTAAATGCTTTCCATGATTGCAATGCGTGTATAACATCTTTAAAACCGGGGACTCGATTCTTAATTTACACCATAAATTAATGTTTGCACACATTGTATTAATCAGTTCCCTTTGCCAGAAAAAGTCCCAGTTGTTTATTGGTATGGATGTATTAACATTTGCTGAGCCTCTCTGATTACTAATCTGAAATCCCTGAGGAGGAGGGAAGAAAAGATTTTGGAAAATTTGTGTTTTTGAATACTAAAAGACAATTTTATGTTTCTCATATAGTAAATGTAAAAAAAAATACATTCAGAATAACATGAAATGTAAAATGATATTTTCATTCATCTAAGGGAGTCCAGAAGGAAAAAAAAAATCCTAAAATTTTGATCATGGTTATTTCCAAGCAATTGGCTTCCTAGTGACTTATTTTCTTTTCCTGTATTTTTGGATATTTTTCTCCAGTGAACACACATGCTTTGAATAATATTCTGGATATATAGATACAAAAAAAATCTACTGAAAATACATATGGTTGCTAGGAGTCCTGATATTCAATAAAACCTTGTGCAAATGGACTAGAAAGATCTGTCCCATCCCAGAATGGCTGTCTGACTATGACAAATGAATCTAACTATATGCTAGAATCTCACTGAAAGGGGTGGGAAAAAGAAGCTTACCTAAGTAACTTGGGAAATAGGTATTTTGACTGGATACTGTAAGACTAAAGACAAAAAATAAAGAAAGAAATGGAATTCTATCTAAACACCTTACCCTACTTGGTGAATTGTTTCTTACAGGTCTTGGAGCCAGCAGTGTAGACTCAAACAAATAAGCAAATACATGTCAGAGAAAGAAGTTAGAAATATGCTAGGAGTGGGAAGCTGAGGCAGGAGGATCATGAATTCAAAGCCAGACTCAGCAATTAGTGAGGTCTTAAGCAACTCAGTGAGATCCTTGAAATAAATAAAGGGCTTGAGA
>NW_025999900.1:21506861-21593333 GCF_001458135.2 Marmota marmota marmota
CAGGCAGCCGACAGTCGCCGAGTCGCGCGGGCAGCGGCTGGCGGGTCTGGACCTCTGCGCTGCTTGGCGGAGATTCACTCGTCTAGCGCAGACTGTCCCTCCAAAAATCCTACCGATTCCCGGCCGATCTCTCTTTAGTGGAATTTTGCTAGGAGTTTCTCAGCAGGTCGTATCTAAGCGTATCCATGCGTCTCTCTGACCCCGTTGTTGAGGAGGTACTGAAAGCGCTGCCTCCAGGCAGCCGACAGTCGCCGAGTCGCGCGGGCAGCGGCTGGCGGGTCTGGACCTCTGCGCTGCTTGGCGGAGATTCACTCGTCTAGCGCAGACTGTCCCTCCAAAAATCCTACCGATTCCCGGCCGATCTCTCTTTAGTGGAATTTTGCTAGGAGTTTCTCAGCAGGTCGTATCTAAGCGTATCCATGCGTCTCTCTGACCCCGTTGTTGAGGAGGTACTGAAAGCGCTGCCTCCCCTCTCGCCGCCATGTTCTCCCCTAGCCTCCCAGCAAAATTTTAAAATGAGGTAATCTGTAGAAGGGTCTTGTAATCAAATTCGAAATGCAATGTCTTGTCCAGGGTTTGATTAGCCCCTATTAACATACAGAAGTTTTTCTAATACCAGGCAAAACACTTGCAGTTTCATGGATATTCCCCCTAGAACTGAGAAACAGGGTAAAAATCATTGGTGTCAATTCTAACACAATAACTTTCCTTTCTGCCAAGCCAAGAGTTGATTCTTGTGTATAAATGACTCAGTCTTTTCTGCCAATATAGGAAATTTTTTCATCCTCTTTCTGTCCTTGCTCCTATACAGTACAGCGTATGAGCTAAGCAGACCCTTTAAGATACCATGTAGGAATATTTTCTTTTGGATGAAAGCTGGTGTTTTCTTCCTTTATTTCTCCCCTTTCTCCTCCCCAGCTTGTGTATTCAACTGATTGATTCCTTACTTCGGTGAGGTGTGTGACTAACTTTTTGGCTTTTGTTCTTTAGGGCTTCAGTCCAGTGAGAGAATATGGTTGGAAAATAGCCAACCCAGAATGAAAGAGATGCCTAGAGATAGGATGAGGTTGGGATAAAGGAGAAATGTGTGGGTCCCAGGACTAGAGGGTATCTGTGCATTGCTTCCTGCCAGAGCTCTAAGAGTATAACAGAATATTGAAATTAATGGCCAGAGAGGATTCATTTTAGACCAAAGTTACCGGGAGAGTTTTGTATCTGAAACAGGCTGTGGATCTAACAGAGTGGTGGACATGAAAGCTTACACATGGATGTTTTAGCTTAGACCAAAGTAGACAAATGACCAGTATTCAAAAGGGTCTCCAGATACTTTGGCATTGGGTAAGAAGTGCCCTTGAAGCTTGATAGGAAAGGGATCATGAGAAACAGCAGGAGGAATTTCTAACTTTAGAAAATCTATGCCTTAAACACAAGCATCCATTCTCCAAATAGCACATTACTTTATTCTACCACATACGCTCTTCAGGCTTCAGAGAAGCCAAACATTAGCCCCTTCGTGTCTTCATGGTTTCCTCTTCTGACTATACTGAGGACTCATGGCTTCAAATGCACTTTTGCTAGTGCCTGAAGCTTCTTCATTTCCCTGTTGATTTTCTATAGTCGTTCAGAAAATCCTGACCACTGACCAACCCAGCATCCACTTCTCCATCTCTGAATCCAAGCCGCTGAGTGGCAGCTAGTGAAATTCTACAACAGCATGAGAGTGTTACTGCTATAAATCAGCATTTCTCATCTCAGATTGGGACCATTACCTTGCCTCACAAGCTTTTGACCTGTCCCCATACAATTCCCTTGCCCAGTCCCCAAAATCAGTGCTACAAATCAGTGCTACTCTTTTCAAGTACCCTACTTCATTCTCTTTCCTTAACTATGGTTGAACCTCCTATCTTATTTTGGAGAAAGAAATGGAGATCATCTATGAGGCAGGAACTCCTTCACTCTGACTTCCTCCACTCCCCAAACTTATTACTATCCAAACTCTTTCTCTTTTTCTCTCTCATCTTGATGGAAAATACATCCCCCCACACTTTGCTCTGGATTTCTTGACCTTCAACTTTCTCAGGGGCTTTCCTTCACCAGTTAGCCCTTTTCCCTCTTCTACAGTTGCATTGTCTTTCTGTATCCTCAGGATTCCAATCTCACTGTTCACTCTACAGGTGCACTCTCATGCAGTATCACAGCTGCAACTCTACCTTTAGGCTGGTGATCCACACATCTGTCCTCCCTGGTTTCTCCTAACTGCTACTTACAAGACAGCCACACTTCAGATGGTCTAAATGGACCCCAAGTTGACATTTTCAAAGCTGCATCAGTCCTTCTTAAAATTGCTTTCCTTATTAATTTATTTATTCAATATATACTATATATTACTATTCTAGGGTCACAGCAATGAATGAAATAGATTTTTTTTTAAAAAAATGCCCTATGGCATTTACATTTTAGTGGGAAATATGTTATCTGTATATGTTATCTGTATATTTTATCTACACATGTTATCTGTATCCGTAAGGATTTAATCAGGGAAATATAAACCTTTGTAAGTATCATGGACTAAGGAGCTTATGAAAGGAATCAAATCTTACACAATGGTGAAAGAAGTTGAGAAAACAGAATTCTGAAAGAGGAAGCTGGAAGACCACAGAAAAATTAATAAGACTCCTCAAGCAACCTGTGAAACTTCCAGTGTTGAATCAGGAGGAGAACTGATGGGGATGAGAAGGGCCATCAGTTTTCTCATCCTTCTCTGCATTTAGCTCCCCAGCCCCTCAGAGACTAATAATTGCTGCTTCACTTTTGCTCACTTTAACCTGAGAATTTGTGCAATGGTCCCAGCTCAGCTAGTTGACACAGTGCCAAACCACCACAGTCATATAAATACATTTATCTGATTTTGTCTTTGGTGTCTTAAATCTACACCAGATATGTCACTTAACAGATGAGCAAGCAGAGAGGATGAGATATCCAGAATACACATCTGAAAAAAAGGAGGTTTTCACTATAGATGCAGTAATGAAGATTTCAGCATGATGGTGGTGGTAGAGAGCAGGATATATCAAGAGAGAGATTTACAATCTTTATCAGCATGGAGTCTTGTTTTAGTTATGTCAAGAGGAAGGGGTTGAATGGGGTCCCACAAAATCCATGTCCACCTGGAATCTTAAAATATGACCTTATTTGGAAATAGGGTCTTGGTTGATCTAATTAATCAAAAATTTCAAGATGAAATCCTCCAAGAGTTAGGTGGGCCCTAAGTCCTATAGCTGGTATCCTTCTAACATGAGAAAAGGACACAAAGAAACACAGACCAAAAGGCCACGTGAAGTCAGAGGCAGTAACTGTAAAAGGAACACGAGGACCTGCTGGAGGCTGAATGAGGCAAGGAAGAATTCTCCTCTACAGCCTTCAGAAGGAGCGGGGCTCAGAAGCACCTTGAGTTTGAACTTCTACCTTCCAGACTGTGAGAGAATAAATTTTTGTTGTCTTAAGCCACTGTGTTTGTGTTAATTTGTTACAGCAGTCACAGGAAACTAATAAGGTAAGAATATTCTGCAAACATATTGCACCTCTGAAGAAAGGGTGAAACTTTTTTTAAACTGTTCTTGTATTTTCTATTGTATATAAAAATCTGCTTATACTATTTTTAAGAAATCCATTTTCTCTTTAGACTAGCAAGAGAGGATTCTGTTGTCAGCACTCGGAACTGGTAATGCAGAAGAGGTGCCAAGTGAATAGAAAAGGGCAGCAAGGGACAGTCTGTAAGAAATTGTTTAATTCTTTAAATCCCTGCAATGCTAATTAAATAATGTCTGACTATGAACTTAAAACCTACCTACTCTATGTTACTTATGCTGACATTTTCTTTCACTGTACTAAAATAACTCTACATCTTAAATTCACTGATTGCACATGCTCTGTGTATATAAGGGAAGAAATGCTACAGAGGAAAGACAAATAAGAAAGGCCATGCACACCAAGTACATACCTCAGGAAGGGCAATATTTCCCACCTCATTTATTTCTTGCATTTTGCAGGAAGAGAGAGAGAGAGAGAGAGCCAGGGGAGGCATAGAAGTATATAGAGCCTCAGAAAGAGAAGGTGATTTAAAAACCATGTCCCCCAGTCACCAAATAATCTTTGGTGCTCTGTGTATCGCCCTTGGAAAGACATGTTCAAGCTCTCCCTCCCAAATTCTCTCCAATGGCAGAGGAATCATTATTTCTTGAAACAGCTGATGCATTTTAGGACACTCTAAAGAATGTAGCTTTTGATAATTTTTGAATTTTGCAGCCTGGAGCCACTAAGAACCACATCCATCTTCCTGAGTGATGGCACTTCTCATGCTCGAATCTGGGTATCATGTCTGCTGCATGTTATCTCCTATTTCACGTTTAAGTCTCTGTTTTCTTTGATTGACTGATTTCATTTCATGTCCCAGATCTTTTGCATTTGCCTCCTCTGGCTGTGCTCCGATTGGTGGGACAAAGTGTTCTCTTTAAGTGTTACCTTACCCTTTTCCTTCCTTGATTTCCCATGGTGACTTCCTGCAAGATTATATCTGCCCCACCACCCAAAGGCTCTGCTTCCATTTAGCATATCTCATATTGTGCCACAGAATACAGTCATCCCTCAGTATTTACTAAGTATTTGTGCTAGTATCTCCTGCAACATCTGAGATTGCCAGAGTCCCCTGTGGAGAATGGCATAGTATCTGTATATAGTATATACATATCTTCCCATAAACTTTAAGTCATCTCTAGATTACTCATGATACCTAACACAATGTAAATGCTATGTAAATGATTGTTGTCCTATGTTGTTTAGGGAATAATGACAATAAAAATATCTGTGCATGTTCAGTATAGACTCTTTTTTTGGATAATTTTTTTCCAGATATTTTCAATTTGTGGTTGTCTCAATCCTCAGATATGGAACCTGCCGATGTAGAGGGCTGACTATGTATTAAGTTTCTGCTTTATTTCCAATTGAAAACAGTGATCATATTGAAGACAAGGTGATGTGTTTTATATTTAAATC
Source organism: Marmota marmota marmota (assembly GCF_001458135.2). Classification (NCBI taxonomy): domain Eukaryota; kingdom Metazoa; phylum Chordata; class Mammalia; order Rodentia; family Sciuridae; genus Marmota; species Marmota marmota. The sequence continues at coordinate 21,511,914 of NW_025999900.1, forward strand.
CCAAGAAAAAAGCTCTGGGCACAGAGCAAGTTTTAATGACAAGTTTTTATATCTGAAATAGAATCAAGAAAATGAATGGATCATAAAATTTTTCCATGAAAGGTCTTTGACCCCAATGTATCCCCCCAAATGACTAAAGAGCCAAAAAGAATGCAAGGTTATATAAAAACAAAACTTTAATGACTTGTGTGGTCAAATGACCTCAAAAGATTCAATAAAAGTTTTTCAAGAGAAAGCAGGCTTTAGGCCCCACCACCAAAAGACTGTTCCAACAGGGGAAAAAAAAAGAAAAAATGGAGACCAGAAGAAAATGGAATGATGAGGCATCAGGGGATTCTGGATTGCACAGGAGTCTAGATTGGTGCAGATTAGGATTTGGATTTTTGTTCAGAATAGTGCTTTTCTAACAAAAGTCATATTTACAGGGCAGGTAAAGTAATTAATTTTGGAGTCAGGTGTTAACTCTGAGAGGGATGGTGATTTAGAGCTTGGGAAGGTAGATGATTATAATAATTACAAGTGAAGGGTACTGAGTTTGATCCCCAGCAAGCTTGCATAAATAAATGGTTGCAGGTTTTCTTGAAACTACTAGTAAAATGGTCTAGAATGACAAGAAAGAGAATGAAAAGCAACAATTTGCCTCCAGGTATAGAGGCCTAAGGTATGTGGAAGAGAAATATCCACCATTTAAAAGTACTCTCAAGAAAGATGCATTCTTAAGAGAAATCCAGGATAAATCTGACCAAGTGAAGATCTTAGAAGGCACTGAAGACATAGAAGATGGACCGTTAGAGGCAGCACAGGATACGGGACTATCTTCACTTCTGAAATCAATTCCAAGTTCAGGGAGTTCCCCAACCACCCTCAGTTTGATAATTTACTAAAAGTACTCATAAATATCATTGAAAGATATCATAATCACGTTGTGGTTTGTTATAGGGAAAGAATACAAAACAGTCAGGAGAAGAAGCACTTAATGCAAAGAACTAAACTGAAAGAATTAAACTTGGACCTGCTAGTTGACTTCAGTCATGGGCAGTGTTACAGCATTGATGTCTGATGATATACGCAGAGTACTGCCTACTAGAGAGGTCACTGGAGTCTCAGTGTCCAGAGTTTTTATTGGGGCTCCATCATGTAAGCATGGTAGAATGTCCCCATATCTGATCTCAGTCTCCAGCTCCTCAAGAGATCTGACACTGTGTGACTCCCTAAATCACACTGCTTTTTATCTGGCTTACCTAAGACCAGCAGGGAAACAAGACACTCTTATCAGGCATGGTATGCAAGGGTTTTGAGATTGCATCCGGAAGCCAAGAACAAAGGCCAGCTCTCTCTCTCAGGCAGTTAAATTCTCTATATTGGGAATTTATACTGATGATTTATTCTTCATGTTGGATTTTAGGTATCTGTCCACGTGTGTGTATGTCCTACAACAGAGGTTAAGTCCTACAACAGAGAATGTTAAGTCCCATTGTGCAACCAGAATGTTATGATAATTCAGAGTTCATAAGAAAAGTGACTCCTGCATGCCAGTGGACAAAAAAATAATTGAATCCCTCTGTATTTGATGTAGTTTTGCACAATATAGTAGACACAGATAACTTGGTCCGGGAAATGTGGTTTTATTTTTTCTTTTGGATGAGCGTGAATGTGTCTCTGAACTTCATTTGTTCCTACAATGAACAAAAGCTTTCATATCATCTGCAGGGAAGTCCCTAGAAGAATATTACTCTGAAGAATTCCTATTCTCTGACTTGGGTGACAAATGCATTCAAGGATTTATTGGATTTTAGGAGGACATAGTTCTCCAAAGTGAGGGCTTATTGCCTAAAACAATGCATATTCTACTAGTGGAGAAAATAAATGAATTTTCAAGCATTTCATGGCTTGACAGGCTTCTTATTAACCTCAGCACAAAGGAATACTGTGCTGCCCGCCTAGGCAGACATCATCTTGTTTGACTAACAGACTTCTTTTAACTATTCATCTTTCTCATTATCCCTGGAAAAATTAAAGAAGAGCTAAAAATGAAAACATAAAAGAATGCGAATAAAAGGCCAGAGCTAAATAGATGTATCAGAACTTCTTTTGATGTTATAAGTACCCATGCTTGATTATGTCAACAAACACAGCACTTCACAAGGTGAACCTTGCTGCTGTTACCAATAGCTAGAGAATGTTAAGTCCCATTGTGCAACCAGAATGTTATGATATTTCAAGGCATTAAAAAAAATACTTTAGAAAGACAAAGGACTGTCATTCCACTAATTCTTCTAACAACAGTGTTAAGTCCATGGGGTCACCTACAACATAGCATTCAGTCTTTATTCACTCTGTATCTGGAGTTATTCTTTAGTCTTCTTCCTTAAGAATGAAGCATAGGGATTACATAATTTGTCAATATTTTCTTCCTCCAAAGAAAAAGTCCTGCAGCTCTCATTGTAAGTTGTTTTGGATATAGTACCCACTCTATGGAAGCAAGAAGAAGAGCACTTAATAGAAATAATTAAGAACAGCACAACTACTTTTTTCATGGGAGTTGGCCAGGAGCCATGTCAACTATTTCAAGTTCTACTGTGATGGCACCTGTGTCACCCTGACATGTCATTGAGGCTGATTAACTTGACCTGCCAGAGTATATCCTTAAGAGCACCTTGAGGTCACTTTGTTAGGTCTGGAATCTGACCCTTAATGATGCTCCTGTTATTATTGAGTTTAAGTCATTTCACTGGAGATTATGCCTTCTTAATTTATTAAGGTTCTGTTAGAACTCTCATTGTCCCACTTCATATAATACATGAGAATCTTACCAGGGGACAATTCCATTAACTGCACACCTCTTAATGCAATTGCTGTCATATATGTTACTACTTCATATATTAGGAAACTGACCAAATAAACAGTTTTATTTTTGTTAATCTTTTAAAGGCATTAAGAGGAGGAAGAGAGAGAATGTATGTATCTACATTTTTACCATTTTGGGTACTCTTCATTCTGTCTTGTTGATTTATGGTTCCATATGGCATAGTTTTCAATTAGCCTTAGCATTTATTGTAGTGCAATTGTGCTACAGATGAATTTTCAGTTTTTACTCATCTGAAAATATCTTCATTTTACTGTCATTGTGAAGGATATTTTGCTCTGTGCAGAAAAGTTTGATTAATGTTTTTTCTTTTATTTTTAAAGACATTTCATTTTGGGGGGTTTGAATTTTTATGAGAACTTGGCCATCATTTTTATCTTCTTATGTAATTTTTTTTCTGTATCAACTTTCTATATATTTTTCCTTTGTCTTTTGTTACCCAGCAGTTTGATTCTGATATGCCTGGATATGGTTAGTCTTGTTTATGCTGCTTGAGAATTCCTAAGTTTCTCAGATATATGGATAACTAACTTCACCAGATTTAGAAAATGTTTGGTCATTATTCATTTTTTTATGCTCCATTAACTTTCTCCAGTTACACATTTGTCAGAGTGTTTGCTCATGTTCCCACAAGTCCCTAGGACTCTTTTACTCCTTTACTTTTATTGTAAGTCTTTTGTCTCCATATTTTTCACAGTGGATAATTTCTATTGGTCTATCTTTATGTTCACTGACCTATTCTTTACCATCCTCAATCTGCTATTAAGCCAATTCAGTAAATTACTCATTGAAGATATATATTTACAAACTCTGGAAGTTGATTCTTTAGAATTTCTATTTCTTTGTTGACATTTCTCATCTTTTTTTATATTCTTTTTTTTTCTGTGTGTTTGAATACTTTTATGTTCTTTTAAAGTTTTTACCTGCTAATTTTAATCTCTGGGTTATTTGGAGATCTGTTTCTATTGATTGACACTTTCATGATTTTGGTAAACATTTAGTCTGCTACTTCATAAATCTAGTAATTTTTAAATTTTATTCTGGAAATTGAAAACGTTATTTTGTCTTTATCATGTTGTCTCTTTCTGAGAGGGATTGAATTTTGTTCTTTCAGGGAGTTTAATTACTGGGAAATCATTTTGTTTCAGGATTGGTTTTATTTTTTTGATTAGTCTTAAACATGTCCCTTACTTTAAAGTGGTTCTTACTTGCCGAAGTCCAGCTGCAGCAAAATAACCAGGGGGTGACGAGCAACTTGTGTACATTGATACAGCAGGAGTGGGAGCCCTTTATTGTAGAACCTGAGGGGTATATATACATTCCACACAGCTTATCTTAATTAACATAAACTAGATACAGCAGTCAACCAATAAGGAATCTCCACACTTAATGGCTCCCTGGCATTACTTCACAAACCACTCCCTCTGCAAAATGCCAGGCGCCATCTTGATTTGTTTACAGACTCTAACATTTCCCCCTTTTAATGCCACAGTCTGGCTGGGCACAAAATCACGAGCCACTCAAGCAGGAACAAACTTTATTTCCAAAAGTCCCGTGAATGCCATGCACGCAGCCTTCTCCCGGGACACACTACTCCAACAGGAACTCCCTCCTCTGGAAATCCCTCCTACCACACTTCCCCAACCAATGGGAACCTCTGGGGAGCTCCAAAGTAGCAGGCCGAGGCAGACAGTAGGGATCTAATCTCCAATTGAATGCATCTGAACATAATCATTATCATCTCAATAGCTTGCTGGGGTCACCTTCCAACCAAAAATGCCATGCGTCATTCCTACTTGGCTATGGCTCTCAGCACTTACTCCTTGGACATGATCTTCTGGGTTCCCAACTAAATGACTAGGAAGCTGAAGTAGTATTTAAAGAACTCCCAGCATTGTAAAACTTTTTGCATTTCCATGGTGGGACAACTCTGAGTCCCATAACAACCACTCTCTCTTAGGTTTTGACTTATCTCTCCTGACACATGTGCCAAGGTCCCTTAAGAGCTCATGTGTGGATTTATGGGGCTCCATTTCCACTAGCTCCTTCCTCTCCAGCACACTATCACAGAAATTCCAGCTGTGTTTGTAGTTTCAAACTTACTTGGCTTAGTAAGACTGCTAGCTTTTGTTGGGTTCTAAACACTCTCTGAAATGTGGCTGGAAAATGTACCCAAAGAGGAAGCCATTCAGCTTTGGTGATCATCTTACGTTGTTCTCTCAGTGTCTGCAGTCCTAATCTGTGGGTGTTCAATGTCTGAAGACAGTGGTTTCATGTGTTTGGTTCAGCTTTAGAGTTTCTGTTGGCAGGAGGACAGGTATGGCATGATTTATTTCATTATGGTTTGAGGTAGAATTCTGGTTTTCTTTTATTCATGCAGATATAGGTCAAAAAAGACTAAGTTCTAAAACATTGGAGATTCTGTCATATATTTCCTGGAACATATCAGCACATAATCATTGCTCAGTGAATACAAACAAAATGTATTTTATTAAATTGAACTGAAATTATGTGATAGGACCAAATTTTCTATTGCTAAGACCTCTGAAGTCTCTTCTTCCTTACTAGAATAGATCCAGTATGGTATCATGGCTAAAATGTATTGATCTCAGGAGAAGAAATATTACATATGATTCAATTAAAAGTGAAAATTCATTATTATCTGAAGAGTTCTTAGGCTGAGTTTTCTATCATCAATATTTATGGATAAAACACAAAAATTTAATCATTCAAGTAAATCTCAGTCTACCCAATGCCCTAAATACCCAATATTTCACTTTTATATAAGGGCTTTTTGAAAATCGCTTAAAGTTGCAATACTTCCTTGGACAGACCATTCGTTAAAAGAAAAATTTTGTTCTTATAGGAGGATACCTGGGGGAGAATCTTCCACTAATATAGACATATTAGTTGTCAAACTGGGACGAAGTGAAGTCATCATGCTTTTATGTAATTTAGGATATTGAGGCCTTAATAACATTTCTATTGATCTAGTTTTAAACATTTTAATGCATATTTGAGTTTTGTTGAAATTTTACTTTTATAAGCCTTATAATGGATGCTTTGTGAGTAGTTATTTATAGTTTTATGTATGCATCAAAGAAAGGGAAGATTTCTCCTATTGAATACTAGGGTAAGACTGTGGTGAAGGAGGATGAAGTTACCCCCAAACCCTGCTATTTGTGATTGGATTTGGATTCTTTGCTTTAAAAAGAAAATTTAAAACTCAGAGTTTGCAAGTAGAGTTATGTTTGGAAATTTGTTGGCATATAAGTCATTGTATATCTTAGTTACTCATCATATTTCTCCTGTGTTAGGGAAGTAATACAAATTAACTCTTTCACTGATTATTCATTAACCTTTACTCAGTTTGCTAACATTTATTGCACACCTATAATATGAGCCAGGTGTGGTTCACTCTGTTCTCTATGTCAGTCATAAAGAGTGGTAAAGAGGCAATGATCTGCTCTTTGCGAGTAGCACTGGCCTTGTAATTAACTCCATTTGCTTAAACTTTCCCACTGAAGGGCAAAATTATATATTGAGTACTGTTTACTTCTCCAACCAAAATGAACTTTCTGTTGGTTAAGACAAGTTCTCTACCACAAGTTTTCCCTTTTCATTCTTATATTTTAAGTGTTTAGATAATCTCTCAGTTTTCCTTTCTTTATTGTTGCTGTTGACTGCCATTTTTTCCTTTAATTTTTCATACAATGAATATTTATTAAGCACCTACAATAAGCCAGTCACTATCCAAGTTCCTTAAAACACACATGCCCTCATGGAACTTACATTTTAGTGGGGGGGGGGGAAGAGACAAAAACAAAGTGAGTGAGAAAATTATGTGCTATCTTAGAAGATAATAAATAATATAAAGGAAAGAGGAGAAGGAAATATGGAAACTGCAAATCATATAAGGGACCCAGGTCAGAACTCAATGAGAAGTTTACCTGGAAGACACAAAGGAGTAAACCATGTAGAGCTATATGGAGAAGAGTATTCTTAGAAGTAGAAACTCTACATGAAAGAGACGGAAGTTGCTGTGTTCCAGGAAGAACACAGAGGTCTTTGTGGCTGGAGGGAAGAGAACATGAAAGAATGTAATATATTAGGTCCATCAGAGGAAATAATATGGACAGGTGGTGTAGAGTCCTGGGGGGTAGCATACGGGTTTTGGCTTTTACTCAGATGTATGAAGCCACTGGAAGTCTTTTGAACAAACAATTGATGTGACATTTATGTTGATCAGCTTTTTGTTGCTGTTACAAAGTACCTGAGAAAAACAACTGAAAGGAGGAAAGATTTATTTTGGCTCATGATTTTAGAGGTTTCAGTCTATGGTCAGCTGGCTCCATTATTTTGAGCCTGGAATGAAGCAGTAGAAAGATATGATGGAGGGAAGATATTCAGCTTACCGAAGTCAGGAAGGTAAAAGATAGATGATGAGGATGATATGTAGGTAGGTAGGTAGGTAGGTAGATAGATATAGATAGATACATAGGAAGGAAGGGACCAGGGACAAGTTACACCCCTCAAGGACATACCACCTGTGACCTACTTCCTTTAATTAGGCCCTATCTCCTATAGTTCCCACCATATCCCAATAACCAATATGATCCAATTATTTCCCCAAAGCTCCACCTATAAACATTGCTGCTTTGGTCACCGAGCCTTAAACTCATGAGCCTTTTGGGGACATTCCAAATTTAAGTCATAGCACAATTTTAAAAGGATCACTTTAGATGCTGTACTGTCTGAAAATTGTCTGTCAAGGGGCAAGAACAGAAGCAGACAGGGAGCTACTTCAGTAATCTGAGTAATCCATTATGGCAGCTTGGACCCAAGTGGTAAGAGGGGACCTGTCAATAAGTGGTTGCATTGCAGATATTTTTTGAAGGTATAGCTGACAGGATCTGCTGACAAATTTGAAACACAGTGTGAGAAAAAGAGAAGAGTTGGAATGATTTCAACATCCTGTACTTGAGAAATTTGAAAAAAGTGTCTCTATTAATTGAGACGGTGAAGGCCATTGTTTGAACACCTTTGGTTGGAGGAAGATCAGAAATTCTATTTTAGACGTGTTATTTTTATGACGTTCACTGGACAATTTGAGACATCAGTAGGAATTGTATATAGGAGTTTGTTGTTCAGAGGAGAGAGGCGGGGTTGAGTTATGAATTTGGGTCTCATCAGCATATAAATGTTTAAAGCCAGGAGACTGGATGAGATCACTGAGGAAATGAGTAATGTTAAACATCAGAAATGAGGAGAAGCCAGGAAAGCAGACCCAAAGGGAACAACCTGAGTTAGAGGAGGAAAACTAAGAATCGGTTTAGTCTTTGAAGTTAAGAGAAAAATGGTTTCAAGGAAAATGCTGTTGATAGATCAAATAAAATGGGGACTAAGAACTCACTGGATTTATCATTTCTCCTGTGATCTTGAAAAGGTTATTTTCATTGGAGAGGTAGAAGCAAAATCTGTTTGGTGTGGTTTAAAAGAGTAGAGGAGGAATTAAATTAGAGACATCAAGTCACTAATACTTCAAGATTTTTTTTTTTTTTGTATAATGGAGCAGAGAAATAGGCTGGTGGTTAAAGAGAAGAGTAGAAGAGAGAAATGTCTTTCTTTAAAGATGGAAACAATAACAGCTTATTTGTATGCTGAAAAAAATGATCCTTGAGAGAGAAAAGAGAATGGAAGATTGATAAAACAATTGTCTTGAATAAATGATAAAGGAAGGCTCCTTGCTTTAGCAAGGGGGATGAACAGTGCATCCAGAGTAATAGGAGGAAGAATACATAATGGATGTTGGAGGAGAATAGATGGGTGACAGTTTGTGGAAATTCTCTTCCCAGTGCTTCAGTTTCCTAAGAAAATTGATAATTTAGCCTCCAGTTGAGGGTCAAAATGTGGTAGAAGTGTTTGGAGTTTTAGGAGAGAGAAGATGTGAAATAGTTACCTCGGAAGGAAGGAAAAGTGAATGCAGTGAGGAACTAAAGTATGAATGCTCAGTAATTTGAAAGACCCTACTGAATGTAAAGATGATGAATCAAAAGACAAATAACGACACACACCTGTAATCCCAGCTACTCAGGAGGCCGAGACAATAGGATCACAAGTTCAAGGCAGCCTGGGTAACTTAGCAAAATTCTGTCTCATAATTAAAATATAAAATATAAAGTACTGCAGATACTGCAGTGGTAGAGCATTCCTGGGTTCAATCCTGACTACTGGAAAAATTAATTTGTCTAATTATGTATTTTGTTCCAACCATATTTAAACATGTAGGTGGTGGCATGGAGTGGGCAGGGAGATGGATTCAACCAGGTTTGTGGTTTATTCAATCAAGTAAAACCAAGTGAGGCAATGAAATTGAGGGAGTTTGAAAGGATGTGACCATAACTATTGATAATGGTATTCAAGCACAAAAAGTAGGTACAAAGTCCATGATGAGAAGGAAGAAGAGAGAAAAGGGGGTAGCATTCATCAGTTGCAGGTTCTGGTAGGGGTGGAGGATGGTGTACATCTCTGGCATTTCAATGGATGTTTCAGTCATACATGTCCAAGCATGCACATGCTCACATTAACATCTATGGCTATATGAAGGAAAGGGCCCATGTAAAAGGACAAGCATTCTAAAAATCTGCTTAACTTCAAATGACACTTGTAAAAAGGCATGGGGAGTCAGACCCTTGGAGTAAGTACAGAGGATGTATAGATGAAAAGATACAGTTATGAAGAGAGAGAGAGAGAGAGAAATGTGTCAGAGTAGATTGGGTAGAGAGAGGTGATGGGAGGAGAGGGGAGGGGAGGGGGGATAGGGAGGGCAGCAGAATACAACAGACACTAGTATTGCTGTATGTATGTATGTGGCTGTATAACCAATGTGATCCTGTAATCTGTACACGTGGAAAAATGAGAATTCATACCCCATTTGAATCAAATGTATGATATGTCAAGATCATTGTATCATCTCAAGCAACTAATAAAAAATAAAAATTAAAAAAAGATACAGTTATGACCTTACCACAAGGAGCATATAATCTAGAGGAAATATAGGTATGTAAACAGGTAATTGGATGTAGCCTGCATTGATTTTGGGGCCCCACAGATAGAGTTTACCACAGAAGTTCTAAACCATAGTGTCAATATTTTCTGTAGTCGTTCAAACTTAAGGAGTTCACACAGTATGCTAGTAAGTCATATTCACAGAAGTCCTCTTTAGGTATTGGTCCCTTCTTCCAAAGTGTCTCACTACTCTGGCCCACTCAGTTTCTCTGTGTTGTGCTCTTCCTCACTTCCCCTTGCTCAGACTTTTCTGTCCAACTGGAAGTGACTGCCCAATTCCTGCTTTTAAGCTAGAAGAAATTTACTCTTAATCTTAATAGAAGATTACAATAAGTTATGTAAGAGCCAAGTAATACTGTATCACTATAGAATTGGGAGTAGGCACTATACTATATGTAAATATCAATGTCAATGAAGCAACCCTTATCTTCAAAGAGTTTACAATCTAGAAGTTATTATGATAAGCACTTACTGCTACTACTAATATGTAATCATTTAGAGTAAACCAATAAACTTTTGCATTAGCAATAAAATGATAAAATTTTTTTATAAAAAAGATTGTGGTCTTGTGATAAATAAAAATCTAAGGTTATCATGATTATTTTAGGCCCTAATAATTTAGACTTCAATTTATTTCAAATGGATAGCAGTGGAGAGGAAAGTAACCAAGAAGAGAATATTTGTAAAGTGAATATTATAGACTAAAAATTCCTGAAAGTGCACAATACTTATCAAGATATGAATCATGTGCTATTAACTGTAGAGTTTAGGAGGACCCTTTGATCCAGGATGGAGTAACACAGGCCATGGATGAATTCTTTCCCTCAAACCTCTTCTCCAAGTCTTAGTCTTTGTTCTGAGATCTTGAAAGTGCTAATTTTGTATTAAGGGAATGAATCAGTGCAGCTAAAATGCAAAAGAGTAATTCTCAAGAAATAAGAATAGTACTTCAAAACATCAATGCAGCAAAGAAAACATAAATGGTTTCTTATGAAAAAAAATCACATTTTGGAACAACATCTAAAATATTAATGATTTTATCACAATTACAAGAGAGCATAAGAAAGGGAATAAGAAAAGTCCCTACAATATAGGATAGATATTATTCATGCCCAGCTCGGTGGCTAGTTGGGTTGAATTTTCTTAATATCTTTGCTAAGCTCATCCCAATTCAGGTCAATTGAAACTACATGCTACTTTAATGTTTCATAGCAGAGTATATCCTTTTAGCACCATGTCCTCAAACTATTTCAGTGCCAAACTGTTTAGTAGTAACAGCAAAACAATGAATGCATTTCTCTTCTGATACACTGGGGGAAAGTAGCTAATTTCATTTTGTTTTAAACCTTGAGTGTAAGAGAATAGGAATTAATTGACTCCCGATTTCCCTCGTTAGCTCCTAAATGTTGCTTGGAGATGAGGTGTGCTGCCATGGAAATTGCAACAGAGCCCAAGATCCTTGTGTCTTGGTTCCATGGTATTATAGAAAGCATATGTGATCAGAGGGAAGAAGCTTTGGGATGGGATGTCATGACAACTCACTGGGAGAATGAGAGTAAGCCAACACTTGTGGGCTTCACTCTTTATCTCTACAACTCTTCCTTGCTAAGTTCTGAGGTTTTTGGTTTGTTCAATACACAAATAAAGAATTTTCAAATGACTACATGAATTTTGGTTAATTTATTACAGAGCAATATTGTGATGGCCGACCTTCAGTTCCAGAAGCAGATTTATTTAATTTATACACACTCATGTTTGTTTGCTTGTTTTGATTTTATTTATTTATTTGGTAGTGGAACTTCAACTCAAGGGAAGTTCTACCACTGAGTTACGTTCCTACTCCTTTTTATTTTTTTATGTTGAGACAGAACATCACTAAGTTGCTGAGGCTGATTCAAAACTTGTGGTCCTCCTATTTTGGTCTTCCCAATTGCTGGGATTACAAGCCTGTCCTGTCACACCTGGCTCATTTTATCTCTTATAAGAAAATACTTCTTGGGCTGGAAATGTAGTGCAGTGGTAGGGTACTAGCCTAGAATGCATGAGGCTCTGTATTTTTCCCCAGCACCACAACAAACAAACAAATATGTTGTTCTATGTACACATAAACTAACATGTAAAAAATATTATAACAGAGGTCTTAGTAAAATGATGTAAGGCATGGAGAAAATATTGCAACTGAGATCAGGAAAACCTTTGTGGCAGTGATGACCCTGGAGGTGATGTAGAAGGACGAGTAGACATTGGCAATTGGAGACACGAGGTAGGTGTTCCAGGTAGAGAACGGGGTAAACAAAGTCAAGGAGGACTGAAGCATAGGCACATGTGTGACAGCATGACTGGACAAAGGATCAAGCATGGAGATTGATGGGTATTATGGTGGGGAGCCTTGGTCAGAAGTTATAGTTCAATAGGAGGAATAAGTTCTGGGGTTCCAGTGCATAGCAGGATGACAACGATTAATAACATTGAATTTGATATTTCAAAATAGCTAGAAGAGAGAATTTTGAATGTTCTCATCACAAAGAAAGGATAGTATAACATGATGGGGACTTAAATACCTTGATTTTATTATTATACAATGTATACATGCAATGAAGCATTGCATTGTACCCCACAGACATGTACAATTATGTCTCAATTAAAAACAAAACTGGTGGGGCTGTGGCTCAGTGGTAGAGCACCTGCCTTGCATGTGTGAGGTACTGGGTTCCATCCTCAACACCACATAAAAATAAATAAATAAAGATATTTTGTCCAGCTACAACTTTAAATAAATAAATAAATAAATAAATAAATAAATAAATAACGAAAGAAAATAAAGCAAAAAAAAAAATTCCCTTTAATCATCTTGAGTCTTAGAAAGATTTAGAGCAGAGGGAATCTCCCTTCAAAAGAGTAATCTGGTGATAGCAGAGGCTTTTTGAAGCAAAGAGAGACTGAAATTGTTAGAAACTGCAGAGAAGTCTTCCTGGTAACCAGGATGGAACAAAAGAGGATAAATGTGTGTGAACAGAGGCTTTAGGTGCCAAAATTGTGCTGCCCATGTTCTTTATTCCCCCACACAACACAGGTTTTATAAAGCAATCCACAAATGCTGCTCACAAGACTGGGCCCAAGTGCCCTGTTTGAGCATCCTTTTCCTCTGGCTGATCTGTAATTTCATTATCGCACATATTTTACATTTGCTGATTGAAGGTGACGAAAGTGCCAGTTATTTTTAGCTTGTTACATAAAGGACTTGTTAATGAAGAGTCACACAGATTTAAATTTGCTTAGTATTCATCTTCACTTTTTTCCCCTGGACTTCACATGGTATTTCACTTTCTTTCATCATATTTTTAAGTCTTAGAAAAACATATTTCTCCGAACTTAAAGACCTACTTCCAGAGACCTGAAAATTTTATTATGTGAAATAAAAAGGAAACACAAGAATTATATACAAGAACAAAAAAGGAATGTTTGTTTAATGGATCTGAAACAAAACTGAGGTAAACAGAGAACACGGAAAATAAATCAACATTTTCACAGTGTGTATAATATCGCACATATTTCTGTCACTTTGAGAAATGGCTTTTAAATTTTGCTAATAGTGTTTCCAAATTGTTAAATTGATTATAATTTAGTGGGCAAGTCATAATTTTTTTTCTGATTTTGCAATGCTTTCTTGATGCAAGAAAGGAAAGCAAAAGCTATGCAGATCAGGCCTGCCGATATACAGGGAATGACCCAGAAAAAAATATGTGTCTACTCCTTAATAGCCTGACCTGAAAAGAATTGGTTTACAATATCTTTAAATAAAAATTTAAAAACATGTGTTGTTAGTCATAAAATGCTAAGTCAAACACTTAGATATGAAGTTATGACATGTGTATAATTCATAGAGAAGAAAATATACTATGTGATTAAATTAAAATGGGACTGTACCCTGCCATATTTTCTCAATTCTAGCTTAGAAATTTTCCACATCTCTGAAGTCAAGATTTAATGCCCAAAACTGTCTGAACAGATCATATACAGAGTTAATTTCTTGCTCATCTGTGGTATTAAGAGACTAAGATTGGACAAAGGCATAAAACAGGCAAATGATGTAGACCCTTCATTTCAGTCAAGATGTTCAGCTCTTTCCTGTGAAATAGATCACCACAACTAGTCAGTGATAGCAAATTGATGAGACGTCAGTTTTATTCTCTGTATTTGTACTTCTTCTCCAGTGAAAGTGCCAATGTTCCTGAAGTTCCTCCTTCCTGGAATTCTTTGTCTCTGCTCTCTTGATCTGCCCAAGGATCAGCAGAGACAAGACTTCAGGACCAATGGGAGGGCATACATAAGCACTCATCTGTGACCATTAGAGACTTGGGCACTTGGCTGTCTTTGGCTTTGCCTTCCTCACCGTCACTTCATGACCACATAGATGAACCACATAAATCCTTGCCAATGGTTTTTGCTTTTAGTCAATTCCAGTCACCAAAACCCATGTTGCCAAAGTTACCCTTTCCAGGTGTCTTCCATGCCTGACATCTTTAACACCCACATCCTTTTCTGTCAATCACCTCATATCCTCCCATTTCCTTTATGTTCTTAACTCACACTATACCTATTCTTTGTCACCAATGGGGCCTCTGCTGTGTTATGGTTTAGATGGGGCGTCCCCCAAAAGCTCACATGTGAGACAAAGCCAGAAGTTTGGAGAAAAAAAATGATTGGGTTATAGCCTTGACATAATCAGTAAATTGATCCCTGATGGGAATAACTGAGTGGTAACTGGAGGCAGGTGGGGTGTGGCTGGAGGAAGTGGTTCACTGGGAATATGTGTTTGGGATATATGTTTTGTATCTAGCAGGTGGATTCTCTCTGCTTCATGATCATCATGTGAGCTGCTTCCATCTGCCATACTCTTCCACTATGGTATTCAGCCTCACCTGGAGCCCCTGGGGAATGGAACCGGCTGTCTATGGACTGAGACCTCTGAAACTGTGAGCTCTTAAGTAAACTTTTCCTCCTCTACAACTGTTCTGGTTGGTCCTTTTAGTCACAGGAGCAAAAAACATTGACTAAAACATGCTGATTATAAAATCATGATGGCCAATATAAAATTCAAGTTCGATTTGTCCCCATGTATCCCAAAAGTCTTACACATATTTAGTGCTTAATAAATTTGGTAAATGAAACAATGAATGCATGATAGAAAATGCTCATTCTAGCAGGTCTTAGATATTTTCCCTTTATCATCATCTACTTCTTTATTGTCTTCTAATTTATCATCTGAAAACACAGACTTCTGGGTCTGTTTTTCTCTAGCTCCAGTAACTTCTTTCAGTTGTTTTTAAAGAAAACATCAGTGATTTAAATAGAGACTTGAGAACCAGGGCTTTAAGAGTAAAAATGGTGCAAAAGTGTGTGTGTGTGTGTGTGTGTGTGTGTGTGCATGCGTACACGTGTGCTCATGGGAAGATGTTCCAGAGCTATCAACAGAGACTGGGATTTCAACATCTTGGAACCACTGCTCTAAGAGACTTCAAGTTTTGAGTGCAAGCCACATGTGCCTTTTCAGAGATGCAAATGCTTCCTGAACTTTGCCCCTACATACACACCTTAGATACAGGCTGGAAATGAATATTTTCCATACAGGAAATTACATGAAAATCATGATAGGAAACTTCTCTGTGAAATAGATGATAATGAAAATAATTTTAAATGGTCACATAGTGATAACTCTAAGCTGCTGACAACACTAATATTTATTATTTTCATTTTTCAGGGAAATTGCCTTATTTAATGTGTAAGCCAGTGTTCTCCAGAGAAACAGAACCAATAAACAGACAGACATATAAAGAGATTTATGATAAGAAATTGGCTCACAGGATTATGGAGGCTGAGAAGTTCCAAGATCTAAAATTGACAAGCCAGAAACCAGAAGAGCCAATGGTTCAGTTTCCATCTGAGTTAAAAGAGCCAAGAATCAAGAGAGCCAGTGGTGCAAGTTCGCATTCAAAAGCCAGTGCAGTAAAGACACAAGAGGAGCCATGTTTCAGCTGGAGTCCAAAGACAATAAAAGACTGATCTTCCTGCTCAGATAGTTACAATTATGAGAATTCTTTTGTCTTTTTGTTCTAATAAGGATTTTCATTGATTGGGTGAGAACCACCCACAATAGGAAGAGAAATCCACTTAATCTACTGATTCAAATGTCAATCTCATTCGGAAGCACCCCATAGACACTGGCAGAAAAATGTTTGACCAAAGTTCTGGCTGCTTCACGGCCCAGCCAAGAGGATACATAAAATAAACCATCACACTTAAGAAGAAAACCTGAATGTCTTTTTAGTATGAAAGTGTTACTTAAGATTAGATGGAAAATTGCATTTTTGCTAATTGACTTGTTTTAAATCCACTTACATTTTTAAGTTTTATGTTTAAGTATTATTTAACTTTTATATTTAAAATATTGTAAAATATCCTGTAATATAAAATCTTTTTTTTTTTTTACATCAGGACCATTTACTGATAGAAAGGATATGAACATTGAAGCCTAATGGTTCTAGGTTCACAATCTCGACTCTGCCCCATTTTAATAAGTATGTGACATTGGGCATTTTACTTAATGTATATGGGATCAATTTTCTTTGTAAACTTGAGGAAATAACAAACTCTCCATAGGCTTATGGATAAAATTAAATGAGAGTGCATTTATGTTCCTTGTACATAGGAGATAAACAATGATTCAAAAGTCCTTACCCTCTGTCCTCTGCTGGTAATTATAAAGCACACTTCTTGAAGTTTGGAACAATTTTAAATGCCACATACATCAAAATTCCTTAGCTTAGATTTTGAGTAGAAGCAGGAAACAGAATGCTATTGCATTAAAGTAAGTCACTCATAAATTTTGAATTATATGATTTTTTTTTCTTATAAGTTTCTTGACTTCAAATTAACTTTGTTTAATTGTACAACACCAGGCAATGAAGTCTTAGTCCACTTTTTTATAACAAAATAGCTGAGACTGGACAATTTATAAAAAAAAAAAAAGCAGAGATTTATGTTTTACAGTTCTACAGGCTGACAAGTCCGAGATCAAGGGACCTTCATGATCACAATTGAGAGAGGACAGCAGGTGGGCAGTGAGGTCAGAGAAGGGAATGGAAAGGATCTAAATTATTCCTTTTATTAGGAAGCACTCCTATGATAACTAACTCTCCCTCCATGATAACCACATTAATCAATTCATGAAAACAGAGCCCTCAAAAACCTAATCACCCCCAAAAGTTTCATCTTTCAACATCACTGAATGGGTGGAGTGATTTAGATATGAGAAGTGCAAGAATGTTCAAAGTGAAATGATTATATTATGAGAGGTAAAAACTAATCTATCAATTAACCCACTGATGTATTAACTGGGCAGTAATGGAAGGTAGGTAGGATATGGCTGGACGTGGTAGGTCACTGGGAGTGTGACTTTGGGGTTTACACTTTGACCCTGGGGAGCAGTTATCTCCCCCACCCCTCTCTCTTTCCTTCCTGATTGCCTTGTCCTCAGTTGCTTTCCTCTGCCATACCTTTTAGCCATGGTGTTTCTGCCTCACCTTGAGCCCAGAGCTATGGAGTCAGTGGACCATGGACTGAATCTCTGAAATGGTGAGCCAAAATAAATATCCTCCTCTATGCTGTTCTTGTCAGGAAAAAAAATCTAAATAAAACAATTGGGGATTAAGTTTCCAATACATGATCTCTGAGGAACACATTCAAATCATAGCAAGGTCTGAATCAAACAAAATCATTAATGAATTCAAACTCTCTTGCAAATTCATGGGTATTTTGGCTAATGTGCCCATTGATGGCTTTTGTCTTGTAGATAAGAGTTTCTTATTGATAGGGGACAGACAGATGGAACTGATGGAAATGTGAGGTTAAAGGAATAAGGTGGGCCTACTGTGTTGACCCCCATATGCTTCTATTTCCAGGAAGCAATTTATCTGCAATCCTGGTGGCTTCAGTGGACACCTTCCTCAGCAAACTAACTGTTATTGACAGGAGAAATGAAGGCTCAAAATAATATCAATAAGAAGAACCCAAGTTACTCTGAACAGGGAGGCTTTTGTGACCATTTTCACAGACCAGGTCCTGAAACTCAGGAGATAAGGATAATTTCTCCTAATCATAAAATCTGTAAGAATTTATGGTTGAGAATCCAATTAGAACCAGTCAGCACTGGCAAAAGTGACCTACAGTTGTCACAGTAGTGGGGAACTGAAAGTCAGATGTCATCCTGCTATCAGTAAAATGTCAAGAGGTGGACTTGGTGGGACTCTCTGGAAACTTCTCTGGTATCCTCAATAAAACTGGAGTGCAGGGGAGGCATACTGAAGCCAGATTTAAAGTTAGGTAGTCAGTGTAGTTAGGTAAATCGGGTCTAATATGGAGTGAAATCTAAAATGGAGACCATGCGGAGAGTGACTCAGGGAAAACACAGGACAACTCATGGAATGTTAATGAAGTCCCGAAAAGGCCCTAGGCCAAAGTCCACCTCAAAGAAATGTTAATGAACAGCCCCCAGCAAAAAGGTGCTGACTCAGAAGTCCTTCCTGACCAGATTACTTCTTTGGCCCACCTGTGTCCCACCCCTCGGGCCTTCCAACCTACATTCCATCACCAAAACTATAAAAAGGGGAAACAACCGCACTTCCACGGATTCCACCTCTTGGGTCCCCTTCTTCCTCCGGGAGAAGTCTTTTCTGCTGTCCTTTAATAAACTTCTAATTTCTACTCTGACCTTGCCTAGGCATGCTTCTTTGGTGTTATTCTTCAACATTGGGGAAGCAAGAACTCGTCACCGGTCAACAGCGGTAACAATACTGTCCTTTCCTCTCTTAGAAGACCCACTCTCTCCCTTTCCTATCCCTTCAATAAACTCATGCCTGCTACTCTGAGCAACATGTCTGAAATATTTCTGACTTGATAGCAAGAATCAGGGTTTCAGGGTGTCTTCATGCTGCCTCAGTTTCCCAGAAGACCTCAGTCCTGTAATGCTATTGCCAAATCACTTTAATACTACTTTATCTAAAGTGTATTCCTATCAGATATTCAGTACCTCATATTCACTGAGTAACAACCATTAGTGAATAACAACTTTTAGTACTCAGGATCTACTCTGAAGCAAATTCAACATTATAGAATTTTTATTGTTCAAACAGAAAACTGGCAAAGTTACCAAACTGACAATTACCAGGCATGTATGAGATGATAAGCACCAATAAAGGCATTCAGATCTTATTTCAAGCTCCATGCTTCCCAGCATCACATTCCCTCAGAGAACATCCTAGAGGCTCTCTGATCTGACTGGTGGGAGGCTAAAACTGTGGAGTTGGAGTTTCCAAGTAGAATATTTGGAATCTTATAGAGGGGAATAGAGAAACCTTAGGGGCAGAAACATGAGTTTTCCCTTGGGTTCCATCGGAGACCTAATGAAGAGAGAAAGGAATTTGTTAAAATAGGTTCTATGAAGGCTAAGTTCCAGAAGATACTCCTTCGGAAAATGAACTCTGTCATATATAAATTAAAAAAGAAAAAAAGAAAAGAAAAGAAAATGAACTCTGTAGTCACAGTGGAAAGAGACCATACCATTTCCCTTCCTGGATTCAAATAACTTATTGAATGCAAATTAGCAAACGACAGTCTTTGAATAGCACTGGAGGGTGGGGAACCCTGTAAACCTTAGATTCAATATTCCCTAAACTGCTTGCTTTTGAAAACCTTTTTGTAAGTAACTGATATCTTCTGCAGATAAAATAGACCATTCTGCAGTAAAATGTCTCACAAAAAGAAAGTTTGATGCATTTTATGCTTGAAATTCACATGTAGAAAAATTTACCTCTTAACTATATAAAGCCTGATTAATTGAAGCTATTAAAACATTCCAATAACTTAAAGTGTTTCTGCTAGATGTCCATCACTAAAAATAAACAGCTAAATAAATTAGTCTCCAACCACACAAATTCTTTGGTTTTTAACCTACTGGAAGAAAAACCTTGAAGAGACTTTTTTTTTTTTCAACGTGTCAGAGTAAGAGCTATATTCAGGTCTCTAAAGTAATGGTAAAAGCTATGGTTTTGCAGGAAAACTTGGACCGAGGCAAACTATCCTAGCACAAATCATGGTGGCACCTTTTGGCTAAAATGCTAGAACAAAGCTAAATCACTTAGCACCAACTTAATAAAAACATAACTAATGTTTGACTGTACCATTTCCATTAAAACAGCTGTTCTTTGCTGTCTTTAAACTGCTGTTTGGATTATTCAACCACCCTCTCACCGTCTCACCAAACCTGTCCCATCTAACCATTTGAATGGAACCAGAGAGAGTGTTCAACACAGGATGCATTTTTAAAAACATGTTAACTTTGCTCCTAGAAGGAAATGAGAGCCTAGTGTTCTGCCAACTGCTGCAGAGATTATGGCTTAGAGAGGCTACAGGGTGAGTGTTTGGTTCTATGTGACACCTTCTTAAGCAGAAGGAATTGATTGGTACAAAATCAGCCAATTTAGCATTTTATTGGACATTCATGATACATTCATTGGAAACTGGTTGAATCCTTTTCACATTTTCATAAATTTTGCTTTATAAAAATCTTTAAAAAGCCAGCATCCTGGACAGCATAAAAGGAAGTCTAGGGACATGACTGATAATAAATTAGTTTTGAAAATAAGAGAGACTTTGTTTTAATAAAATAGAAATTCCTTTCTCCTATCCCATTGGGCATATTAAAGACAGGCAACAGTCCTTATTGAGTATAGGCTCTTAAGGGGGCACAGTGAGAGTAGGAAATTTTAAAACCATCCAAAAGTTGGTTTGCTTTTATTATCACCATGCAACATCAATGTTAAGTATTGTCAGGGATAAAATAACTGCAACAATGTATTTTGTTAGTTTATTTTCAAATAATTGTTACAACTGCAATTGGGTTTACTAATATATCTGTAAAGTTCAAATACACACATTTTAATTATTTATTTAATGAAAAACTATTCTACACATGGAATTTAATTTAGAAGACTTCCAATTTATATAATTTTCTTCCAAGACTTAGCTACATGTCTCTAATTCAAGAGTAAGTTTGTCAGGGGTCAGAATTATTCAAACTTGCTTCAGACTTGGTTTGCATTTCCTCCCCTGGGGTACTACATATTTCTGCATTTGTACAGTAGCTTTGAAATGAATGATGATATTATGGTGATTGCAAAGCAAGTAAATAGAAGGTGTGTTTCTTCATTTCTGTCATTCTGCTTTCAAATCATTCATGGAGCCTTATGCATTTCATTCTGGAAGCATTTTTTTCTTTTACCTCTCTTTTCTCTTTCAAGAAGAGACACTAATGTGATTAAAATTAATTAATACATCACTTTTTTTCTACTTTGGACTTAACATTTTATTATTTTTTTGTGATTATACATCCAAATATCTTTCTGGCTCTTATTGTTAATATTGATTTCAGGTCACAATTTTTACTGAAAAATCACTTTGTCAAAGAGAGGACTTTTTGAAAAATGGTCTTCTTTATTTGTCAAATACTCCAGTTCAGATGAAATTTTAAAGAATGTTATTGAATGACATAGAAAAATGTATTTGAAATCCAAATAATAGTGATGGCTCAGGTGGCCCATAGAAGGGGTGAAAAAAAAGTAAAACTCACAAATAGAAAGCAAAGCATGGGGCACCAAGATACTCACTCTGTGCATCTAGACATCCAAGGTAGAGCAGGAAAGGTCCATTGGGACCATCCAGAACACTGATACTTGTTGAGAGCCACATCTAAAATTTGGGGGCCAACAGAGGTGAGGCAAAGAACCTCACCCCCCCCCCCACTGGTGCAAAGGCCTATCCACAAGTATGACTGTATGCTGGACCGGTAGTCAATGACGGGTAAGATCCAATTGCAATGATACCAACCTAAGACAGGAGGCTGACGCCTTGAGGTCAGATCATCCGATGACGGGTAAGGACCATATGTACTATTGGACAACCTAAGACAGGCACGGTCCCTAAGCCACATGCTTGTTGTTTAATTAAACAGAAGGGGG
Organism: Marmota marmota marmota; assembly: GCF_001458135.2. NCBI lineage: Eukaryota > Metazoa > Chordata > Mammalia > Rodentia > Sciuridae > Marmota > Marmota marmota. The sequence goes on from NW_025999900.1 coordinate 21,533,922, forward strand.
GAGATGTTGAGAGCCACAGCCAGTCGGGATGGCGCCTGGCATTGCCAGAAGGAGTGGTTGAGAGGTGACGCCAGTGAGCCATTAAGATGATGATAATTAAGTTAAGCTGTGTATAATTGCTGTGACTGGATGATGCTGGATTGGGGCAGGCTGTGTATTCAGTTGTATATGGACCCCTGCTGTCCGGCAATGGGGCGGCTCCTGCTGCCTCAGGCACCCGCTACTTTGGAGTTCTCGAGAATTTCCCGTTGAGTTCCCCTTGAGTTCTCGTGGGGTTCCCGTGGAGTTCGCACAGAGCTCGGTGGAGAGCTGAGAGAGTTCCCAAGGAGTGCGCGTGGAGTGCTGGTGGAGTTGGGGCAATGAAGGAGTTCCTGTTTGAACCTACAAGTGCCTCATGGCGGCTCTGTTATTTTGTGCCCAGCCAGACTGCGGCAGATACTCAACCTTTATTGGATAAAATCCACTTTTCTAAACATGGATGAAAATTTCAGGTCCCGTCCCCAGAATGTTGGATATATCTGCACAGAGCACCCATAGACTTTTTAAATTTTTCATATCCTATCTAGATTCACTAGACCCCATCCTTGTTTCTGTATTCAGAAACTTTGGGCTAGTTCTGGAATGAGTAGAATGACCTGACTTGAATTCCTGAACTGCGCCCTCATTACTGGTCTAGTGCTTTGTGCTATACTACTTTATCATTTGCTCTATAATAAGCCCATAAATAAACACCATGATAATCCCAGGCAACACATTTTAAATATAGAAATAATCTGTGTGTTGTTAATTGTTAGCTGTTAGGCTCTTAACTTTTCGTGTCTTGATAAAATATTTTGCATATAAAACTTAGACCTGTGGATAAGCATTGGACCTCTCTGAGCCACATTCTCCTCGTGTGTGCATTGGGAGATAATGGTTGCTTGGGAGAATTATTTCAGAGAATTCAGAGTAGGGTCTCAGAAAATAAAAACGGCTGTCATATTGTTGTTGTCATTACAATGGAGGCTAAGAAATACTCAAAGATCACCTCATCTTTTTAAAAACAAGAAAACTGAGACTAGAGCAGTGTTTTCTCCATCAACATGCAGCTGATTCATAACAGGTTGCTAATAAAGAACTCACCAATAAAACACATATACTCCTCAATCTCCTCTTTTCCCAAAGACTTTACCTTCACTCCACCCCAACTCCAAGAATAGAGCTAATCTAGACTTCAGTACCCATGAAGTATGTGTTCTCTACTTTTTTACTTTATTCAATTTTTTTCTTTTGTTATTTTATTGCATCTATCCCACATGGTGGGTTGTGTGTGTGTGTGTGTGTGTGTGTATGTGTGTGTTTCCTACTCATTTCTTTGGCTCTTTTTTTTCTTTTAAGACCCCTCCCAAATCAATTAAAAATAAATGATAGATAGATAGTTAGATAAATGGAAGCCCAGTAGAGTAAGGAAATTGGTGAGGTAAGAGGGAGAGAAAGGTACTAGGAATTGAAAATTGACAAAGCAATGTTATATGCATTTATGAATATGTCAAAATGAACTCCACTATTAGGTATAACTATAATGCACTAAAATTTTAAAAAATAATAATAAAAAAGATTAGTGAAAAGAAGAATGCCACATGACAACTGGGCAGAGCATTCCAAGTGGAAGAAATTCCACAGACCCTAGAGTCCAGACAAGCTATGTAACAAAGGCTAGTGAGGCTGGAGTGGGGAGAGAGGTGGAAAAGAACAGGAGCAAGATAAAATATGAAAGAGAGGCAGCCCTGGATCATGTAGGGGCTTGCCTTGATTTTATTCCAAATAGAAAAGGAAGTCATGACATAGTTTATAAGATACCACCTTATACTTTGCCATTAGATGTGTGTGTGTGTGTGTATCTCTGCATTGCATATTCTTTTACATAATTCATTGAGCATATCAAAGATAACTTTCTCTTGATGAATTCTTTACAGTAAAGTCAGTAAAAAAAAAGCATTTGAAATAGGTAAAAAAAAAAAAAGAACTCCTAATCAATTATTGGTAAAAGATCTAAAACATGAACTGAGGAAGCCCAGGTGTCATATCAAAAATGAAAAGCACTAAATACATATTGAGGTCAAAAATTCCCCTATGTAATACAGTACTGCTTAGCAAAGAAAAATCGAGCTTTTGCCTGGACCAGAAAAGCAGAAACAAAACAAAAGATAACAAAACAGATGAAGTGATGTGTGATGTGTGTCTAGCACGCCCCTTCCTGCTGGGAAATGGGAAGAAAGACTTGAAACTCTCTGGGAAAATGTGTTAGAAAGACAACATCTTCAGTTTATACCCAAAGGACTTAAAATCAACATACTACAGTGACACATCCATATCAATGTTTATAGCAGCTCATTCACAATAAACAATGGAACCAATCAACATGCCCTGAATGGATAAAGAAGATGTGGTATATATACACCATGGACTATTACTCAGCCATAAAGAAGAATGAAATTATGACATTCGCAGGTAAATGGAGACTATCATGCTAAGTGAAATAAGCCAATCCCTCCAAAACAAACATGAATGTTCTTTCTGATATGTGGATGCTAACACATAATAAGGGTGGGGCAGGGAAGAATAGACATTCATTTAATTAGACAAAGGGGAATGAAGGGAGGATAGGAATAGGAAAGACGGTAAAATGAATCAGACAGAACTTTCCTATGTTCACATATGAATACATGACCAGCAAAACTCCACATCATGTACAACCACAAGAATGGGATCCTCTTTAGAATAAGTTATACTCCGAGTACATATAATATGTCAAAATGCACTCTACAGTTAAGTATATCTAAAAAGAACAAGTAAAAAAAACTAAACAGGAAAAAAGAAAGGAAGATAACATCTTGTCTCTCTACCCCCATTAACATTTTAATTCAAGTACGATTAGGCTAGTAGCAAATTCTAGAATAAACTCAAAGTCTATTCTCAGAGCCATGGGGGCTCTGAGGAGGCAATGGAGGCTCCTATGCTGAGGCCTGCTTCTTTGGATTGGGGGTGGTAAGATGGAAGAGACTGACAGAAGGGATAGAGGATTGTTTAGGTGACGGTCTCAGGTCTACTCTAGAAGCAATTGGAGGAAGGAGTCATTTTTCCCCTTACAGCCTAGGGGCTCTCTCCTCCAGCCCTGCCAACCAATCAGGTAAGTCTGAGTGCATCCAGGATAGAAAACCACCCAGCATAGGAGCAACTTGAGAATTAATGATTTGCAGGAAGCAAAGTTTTAGCAGACTCTTTCTTATCTGTTGGAGAATGCTTTTTTTTAAAAAAAATCAAATATGTTTACTTTATTCCCTTCTAAAAATATTGTAGTTTTTCATTGAGATGTTCTTTCTTTGACATAATTCAAAAACTGGAAAAAATATTCTGAACTCTCTAATACTTTTCTCCAAGTAAAAGATAAATGCCAACTATGCTTTCAAGTTTTTATGCTGTCACAGATGAGCTAAGATTTTCTATGCTCTGTTAACCCTCAAACATCCCTAGCTAGCTGGCTCATTCTTACTTAAGTCGAATGAAATAAACCTAAACCTACTATTTGCACCTGGTATTTAGTAAGTGATCAATATATATATGGATTGCATGAGTGACTAAATAAATGACACCCTGGATTAGATATCAAAATTTAGAACTATTGGTGACCTATTGATTTAATATTGGGTTTCTAAAATTATCTTTTTCTTTAAAGAGGTTAAAACAGAATGGGTAATACATATGCTTGCACATATGGCAAAATGTTTAAAATTGAAATTGGATCCTTCTAATTCGTGCTTTTTTAAAGTTTCACATTCTATGCTTTGAAGAACCATAATAAGAAATTAAAAAAAAAAAACTTGCCTCTGGGTATGGATAAATGTAAATACCAATTCCATGCTGCTCACCGAGTCATATATAGCTCTATGAGCATGGTCCATTTTTCATCCCAGTCTGGAATCCTAGAAAAATAGACTATTTTTTAACCTAATGCAGACTAACAGCTGTCTGCCTGACATGTGTGTGTAGATGGCTTTCAGCATTCAAGCATAGTCTCCTGATGAGCTGTGCATGTCCAACTTTTTCTTGTATGATAGCTTGTCTATCATATTTTAAATCCTATACCTAAATACAAAGGTTGTTTGACTGCACGTTGAGTACATAAAATCTAGGCACCCAATTCCTAATGCCCAACTCTTTCTGCTTTCCATTTCTAAATAGCTGAATAAAGTGCTTTTTTGTAATAGGCAGTATTTCAATAACTCCTCTTAGGTAATGATGACATGGTCATTTAATTATTTTTCCTGTTAAAAAAATCCATCAAGGATCTAGCCTACGATTTATCACTGGATAACTGGTCGACACACAAAAATAATATAAATTGCCCTTTATTAATTTAATGCATAATTGAAAATTCATTTGAAAATGCTGTATTAGAAAGGTGAAGAAAGTTGAAGCCAGAACAAATTTGAAAGTCGTAATGATTATACTACCATTTCCCTCTGAATGAAAACTACCCTTTTTGAGATTTTATTAAATCAAACTATAAATGAAAAGTGAACAAAGCTGAAGCACTGGCACTCTGATAATTAGTTTTGTGTTTTTGCTACTGGTACCAAAATAACTTAAGAATTTAAATATCAAGTGAATTATTCAAAAAGATCAATAATCCAATAAAAAATGGGCAAATTATCTAAACAGATAGTTCTCAAAAGAAGGAGTACAAATGGTTGATAAATACATGAAAAAAGTGCTCAACATCTTTAGCCAGCAGGGAAATGCAAATCAAAACTACGTTGAGATTTCATCTTACTCTAGTCGGAATGACTATTATCAAAGTAATAATAATAATAAATGCTGTTGAGGATATGGAGAGAAGGAACAGTTATTCTATAAAATACAATTCTATAATGAAAATATTTACTAAATCATTTTTATTATGATCATTCATACACACATACTAATTAATACATACTAATTGTACACACTGATGTGTTTCACAGTGACATCTCCATTTCCATAAAGTACATATATTGTACTTTGATCTTGTCCACCCTCCCTTTGACCCTCTCTAATCTTCTCTTTCCCCTCCACTCAGGCCCCTTTCCCTCATAGTTCCTCTTCTGCTCCCAGGTTATCTCTTTTGGGGGGTAAGGATTCTATATATGGGATAAAACATGTGGCACTTGTCTGTATGTATCTGACTTACTTTGTTTAACATGAGTCTTCCAGTTTCATCCATTTTCTGTAAATGCCACAGTTTCACTCATCTTTATTGCCAAGTAATACTCCGTTCTGGACACATACTATATTTTCTTTATCTCTGTTTGTTGACCCAAACCTGGGCTGATTCCATATCCTAGCTATTGGGAATAGTGCCACAATAAGCATTGGTAGGCAGGTATCTCTTTTAAATGCTGACTTCATTTCCTTTGAATAGATACTCAGGAATGGCATAGCTGGATCTGTCGTTCTAGTTTTAGTTTTTAAGAAACCTCCATGCTATTCTGTGATGGCTGCGCTAATTTACATTCCCCCCAACAGTGAATAATTGTTCCTTCACTCCATATCCTCAACAGCATTTATTATTATTAATACTTTGACAATAGTCATTCTGACTGGAGTAAGATGAAATCTCAATGTAGTTTTGATTTGCATTTCCCTGCTGGTTAAAGATGTTGGGCACTTTTTTTCATGTATTTATAGACCATTTGTACTCCTTTTGAGAACTATCTGTTCAGATAATTTGCCCATTTTTTATTGGATTACTTGGACTTTCATTAAATGTTCTGAGTTCTTTATATATTCTGAATATTAACTCTCTTTCAGATGAATAGCTGGCAATTTTTCCCCTTCTGTAGATTGTTTCTTTACTTTTTTGATTGTTTCCTCTACTGAGCAGAGATTTTTAATTTGATGTGATCTCATTTTTCAGTTCTTGCTTTTGTTTCCTGAGCTATTGAAGTCCTATTTAGAAAGTTATTAGCTATGCCAATATCTTGAAGTGTTTCCCATATGTTTTTTTATAGTAGTTTCGGATTTCACATGAAGGTGTTTAATCCATTTTTGGAAGTAGGGTACCGGGGATTGAACTCAGGGGCACTTGACCACTGAGCCACATCCCAGCCCTATTTTGTATTTTATTTAAAGACAGGCTCTCACTGAGTTGCTTAGCACCTTGCTTTTGCTGAGGCAGGCTTTGAACTCGCAATCCTCCTCTCTCTGCCTCCTGAGCCACTGGGATTACAGGCATGCACCAATGCACCTGGCTTTTTAAATTCATTTTTAAAATTAATTTTGCACAGGGTGAAAGAATAGGGATATAGTTTCAATCTTTTACATATGGACATTCAGTTTTCCCAGCACCATTTGTTGAAGAGTATGTTTTTGGCAATTTTGTTGAGAATCATTTGGCTGAAGAGGTGTAGGTTTATTTCTGTGTCTTCCATTCTGTTCCATTGGTCTGTGTGCTGTTTTTACTCCAATATCATGCAGTTTTTGTTACTATATAAAAATTTTAAAAAATAAAGTAAGATAATAAATAAAAAATTTTAATTAAAAAAGGAAGACAAAATAAAAGTTAAAAAGTTGAAAAAAGGAAAGAAGAAGAAATTTAAAAGATAAACATTCAAAGAAAAAGAATAAAAAAGATAGACATACAAATGAAAAGCAGAAACAATAGCAAACAGTATTAATAAAATATTTCCCTCTGCTAATGTGTTTCATTGTGCAGGCAATAGTGGACGATATAAACCTATGCTGATCAGCTTCTATCTGTGTCTTCTTGGGTCTTGTGCCCAGGAGACAGCAAAGACCCAGAGATTATTCACCCCCTTCTTTATTATGTTGTGCTCACCAGGTAAGCAGCGGCAGTGGATTGTAGCTAGACCCAATTGCCATATCTCTCAGCTGCCCTATATGCCAAAATGAGATAGAGCAGAACTCAAAACTCTGGAGGCAAAATTTACTCTAGAGTTCTGTGGGTTGCACAGTCCAAGAATGGGTCATTCTTGAACACTGCATCATGTCAAGGACTCCAGTGCCTTTTGTGCTAAGTACTCCGAGAGCAGGAAAGGCTATGGACTTGCAACCATCACTGCTGGAGGCAGGTGGTGATGGGCCCCATGCAATCTGGTGTTCTGAGATTTAGCTTCCACACCCATCACATGCGACTGCTCATTCCCCTGGACTCTTGTAGCTGGTTTTCTGAACAGTTTTGAAAGGGGCATGTGCTTTTGTTACCAGCATTGTGCAAGACAGGTCCAGATACTCCCATTAACACCCAGAGAGAGAGAGAGAGAGAGAGAGAGAGAGAGAGAGAATTTATTTTATTAAAATTGTTTTAGTGAAATCCTCAGCTGCAATGCTCAGTTCTTTACAGTGTGGTTTGAAATGTCTCTTGGCAGTGTCAAATAGAAAAGGTAATAAAAAGTTTGCAAACTATGCCCAGAATTATTTAACAAGTATTTTGTAGAAAGACAGGAAAAATTAGGGGGGAAATTTTAAAAATGTGTAAGAGTTCTGGCCTCATAATTTAATTTAAAAAAAAAAAATTGAAGGCAAAGAGGAAAGAAAATAACAGACTTTAAGTATACCGAAAAATAAACATTACTTTTTGCTATAGCTCTTGAAATTTCACAGCTATATCTTGAATCACAGGATTTAGACTATTCAAATCCCTTAAATGTTTTAGATAAAGAAAGTAAAAATGGTGTGGAGACCAACACACCCCTCCAGGTCAAGGGTTAGGGTGGTGACTGTACTTCCTGACTGCTGCTCTTCTCCACACCCTACTTCTCTCTCTCTCTTTCTGATCAGCCTGACCGAGCTTAGTTCTGATGGAGAGAATAGGCACTATCTACCATGAAGAACCCCAAACTGGGGTGCAGGGGTACATAAAAAGTGAGTTTACCTACAGATCCAGAATAATATTTTAAGAGTCAGGTCAATATGAGTTTCTATAAATAAAACCTTCCAGTTGATTCTGTCAGTATGAAAACACTGTCTTTCATTGTTAGAAGTAATTTCTTTCAACTTCTCTCTATCTGTGAAATGCTATAAAGCTCATTCATGAATGAGCTCATAAAGACTAGAGAAATGCATTGTAAAAACTAGAAGGCGAAAGCAAGAACAAGGATGTGCAAAGGAGAAAGGCATTCTGAACCAGCTCTGTAGCTCCATCCTATCCAATATGAAGTTCCCACCTTATGTTGAAGAGGCTACAGCCTTAGCAGAGGCTGGCACACACACATTTAATGACCTGTAATTTTAAATATTCAATATGACACTGTGTGGGTTTTCTTTTTCTATGCCTAAGATTTCCTTAGCTTTCACTAGACCTATGTATAGTGCCTTAACAAGGACATAACCAAATTTCTGAAAATGATGATTTTCATGGTAGAAAAGTTACCAAATTTTGTGTGTGTGTGTGTGTGTGTGTGCACGTGCGCGCGTGCTCTTGCTTGCTATGTGTATGTTAACGGTATAGTCAAGGCTAATGTCACTTTTTTATTGGAAGTAGGGGGAAATAATATTATATATGAATAAATTGGAAAATGGTTCTTTATGTTACACATTGCACCTCTAATGAGAACATAAATGAAAACCACTTCAGAAATATTTCGCCTAAAAATGAACATGCCGTTTGCTTGATTTTTTTTTTCAGAATCGGTATCTCTTTATTGAACTGATATTTTATTTCCTATATTTTCTCTCTGATTTTTCTCTCATTCCTTACATCTTCTTTATCTTGCAGATCAGTTTAACTATGTACATTCTAAACTCCTTCTCTGATGTTTCTTCCACTGTGGTGTGAATGGATTGTTATTGAAGTATCTTGGTTTGTTTGGAGTGATTTGTTCCCTTGCTTTTTTATGTTGTTTGTGTGTCTACCCATCTAACACTATGGATGGGAGACAGTAGAGTTTCTACCCTGTGGACTTATAGGGTCCCTGAAGGTTTTCAGTTCCTTACTGTTTAGGGGGAGACGAATAATAAGAATAACCACTGCAAACAATATATAGCATTAACCCAAATAGTTCCTGCTATGACATCTAAATTGTTAATTGTCACAATATATATATATAAGATCAGTTATTGCCAACAGTAGAAACAGCAAGTTTGCAAAAGGGCTTATAATTTCAAATGGTGGACAAGAGAGAACAGAAGTGATATAAGATGTGATGATTATGATAAAGGATGAGAGAAAATAGAAGTAAAAAATTAAGAGTGAAAGAGAGAACAATAGAGATTGGGTGTTAGCAGAAAAAAGAGAGAAAGAGAATCAAGGGAAACATATACATAAAAGAAAAATATATAAAGTAAAAAAATTTAAAAAGTAAAAATAAAAGAATACCAAAAAACCTGAAATATATTGATCAAATATCCTAGTCTTCAAAATATTGATCCATGAAAAATATCTGGCTTCAAAAATGCTAGATAGAGGGAAATGAAATGAGGGGAGAAGTATGGGAGTAGGAAGGATAGTAGAATGAGCCAGACATTATGACCTATGTGGATGTATGCCTGTATGACCAGTATGATCCTACATCATGTATAACCAGAAGAATTAAAAAATATACCCAATTTATGTATGATGTGTCAAAATGCATGCTACTGTTATGTATAACAAATAAGAACAAATAAAAAATGCTAGAAATGAGAAAAATATGAATATGTATAAATGTTAATGAACCATTAAGGTCACAATTAACAGAAAAAAGAAAAAATAATAATAAAAACAAAAAAAGACCGCAGTGAAAAGTTAAAGAATTGTTTCTATTGGAATTCAAAAGATTCTCAACTTCCTTTCTCAGACTGTTAGGTCAAAGGGGCTGAAGTGTGATGCCTGCTCTACCCTCAGGGAGGGCTTCCTGGAGTGAGAGAGAAAATCCGATAGGGTTTAGGCTTAGGTATGCTTTGGGGTTCTTCCTTGAATGGCCATTGGTCTGGAGATTTTAAATCAGCATACCTCCATGGCTCAGCAGTTGCTGGTCCACACAGGAAGACTAGGATTTCCCCTGGGTTCCACTTATGCAGTGGAGGAACTAATTCTTAGTCCCCTCTGTCACCTGCCGACCCCATGTTTTCTGGTCTCAGTTTCAGTCTCCAAACTCAATCTCTCTGCCCCCACCCTTTTGAATTCCTGGTCAGGCTCATCTCTTCCAGCCAGTCTTGCAAATGCAGAATTGGAGGGGGAGAGGGAAAGCTGAGTGATTTTCCATGACCACTATTCCCCTGTGTAAACTCCTCTCTGCATTTGAATTTCTTCTGGTCATTTGGGCACACTCTATGTCATGCAGTGAGGGTTTTCCAGGCCTGTACTTTTGGCCAAACTGGTGTGCCAGGAATTGGCTCCCCCAGCTGCTATCCCCCTGCAAAATTGTTCCTTCCTCTGTCCTCCACATGTATCCAGGAGAATAGCAGCTTCTTTTCCACACAAGGATATTGTGCTGCATACCTTTCAGTTTAGTGGAGCAATGAATTCCATCTCTGAACTCTCTGTATCCAGACACACTTCAGACCTTCTAAATATATGGGTTCCTTTAATTCCCTTATCCTCCCACTTTTCTGACAGAGGGACTGCTCTGGCTGGTGACTCCAGTGGCAGCAGCAGAAGTGGCACTGGGAATTTCTTCCTTATTATATTATATCCAACCTTGTGGAGCAGCCAGGAAAGCAACCTTCTCTATTCTGCCATCTTCAAGCATGCAGTTTTGAAAATGATGTAAACAGAACTACTGGACAGGAAAAATATAATCATTAACATGAAAGACGGAATGTCAGATCAACATTTTAACATGCACAGGTAATTAGCAAACTAGAAGAGGCACCTGAATAAATTACCCTGAATACATTAAGGAAGACTAAGAGATGGGAAACAAGAGAGGTTCAGAGGCAGAGAATAGTGAAAAGATCTAAAATATGTTTAATCAGGGTTTCTAAAAAAGAAGAGAGTGGAGCCAACAGTTGAAAAGAAAACGGCTTAGAGTTTTCCCGAAGGGATGAAAAATATCAATCTGCAATATTATTTTCTGTTGCTATATAAACAATTTTCAAAAATTTAGCAGCTTAAACAACATATTTTTTTTCTCACTGTATATCAGGAATCTGGGCACAAGTTGTTTAGATCCTTTGCTCAAGCTCAGTGTTGTTGGCAGAATTCATTTCCTTGCAGCTGTAGGACTAAAGTTTTCTTTCTCTCATATATACTTGAAATATTTTTTAACTGCTAGAGACCAGCCTCAGGTCCTTGCCACATGATTCCTCCTTTGGAAATTCACATCATGGTCATTGGTCATTGGCTTCTTCTAGGCAAGCAGGAGAATCTCTCTTATTCTGAATCTTTTTTTTCAAGAATAGCTTGGGATCACTTTTAAAGTGCTCACATGATTATTGAGTTAGACCCACCTAGTACAATCTCCCCTTTGACTAACCTAGTCAATGGATTAGAGACCTTACATTTTCAAAATCCCTGTATCTGTGCCATATGATATCACCTCACTGCAGGAGTGAAATTCCACTAGATTCACAGGATATTTCCACCCTCTAGAGGAGAGGATTACATAAGGCATGTATCTCAGAGGGTGGGGACCTTGAGGGACATCTTAGAGTTTTGGCTGCTATGGGCACATTCAAGAATCCAAATAAATCTTATGAAGGGTAAATAAAACTGAATCCACACATCAACAAAACTACAAAATTTGAATGAGAGAGAAAAGTTCTTAACAATATTCATAGAGAAAAGAACTAACCTCAAAGAAACACCAATAAAACCAAGAGTTGACTTCTATACCACAATAATGGAAGCCAGAGAAGTGTTACAACATAGTAAATAAACTTAAATAAATCAATGTCATCCTGTAGTTCCATGACAAGTGAAAAATACTTCAAAAATGAGAGCAAAAGAAAACCATTTTCAGACAAACAAAAACCAAGAATGCTTCACCAGTAGAACCTCACTAAATGAATTTCTAAAGCAGAAGAAATCACCTCAGATTAAAAACATACATATGGAGAATAAAAAAAAGATAGTAATAAATGTGGACATAAATAGCAAGCTCAATAAATAATAATAGCTCAATAGCAAATAGCAAGCTCATAAATAATAATGTCTTTGGAGTTAAAGAAAAATAATTAATATGTTCATTGGAACAAATTCATGTAACAAAAGCTATAAATATTTTTAAGGTTTAAGGAGGGTCAATATTTATTATTTTATAGTTTGATAAATTAGTTAAACATGTCATAATTATAAGGGTGAGCACTGAAAATAGAAAATTATAATGTAAGTTTCTGAACTAGTAGGTGAAGCAAAAATGTTTATGATACTTATTTAATATGAAAGAAAAGAGGAAAAAGCACAATAATAAAATAAGAAAAGTAAAGTGGAAAATAGATGATAGATTTAAAGCCAATTTGTACATAATTTTACATGAAATACAAACAAATAAATAACTTGGTTAAAAAGCAAATATTGTTAAATTATAAAATGTAAGTATATTTTGTTTATGAGACATCTAAAATCATAAAAAACAGAAATATTCAAAGTAATAGAAATAAAAAGTCAAGTCAAAGCAGTAGTAATCAAAAGAGTGTTTTTGAAGATATATTAATGGGAGACAAAGTAGTTATTTGGCAAAAAAAAAAAATACAGTTTGGTGTTCCTGTATGTGTATATTTGAAAATAAAAGTGTTTTATCAGTCAGATTTGTTCATATTTTATGATACTTATACATACATAAGGAGATATCTTGCTGAGAGACTCAAGTCTAAACATGAAATCTGTTTACTTTTCATATACAATTTATTCACATAGTCTGAAGGTAATTTCATACTATATTTCAGTGCACCATCATTTTTGCTACAATTCATCACATGTGAGGTCATTTGTGAAATTTTTCACTTGTGGCATCATGTCAGTGCTCAAAATTTTCACATTTTGGATTTTTGGATTAGGAATGCTCAACCTATACTACCAAGTAAAGAGAAGCACTTCCTACCATAAATGTACTATTTTAAATTTGCATACACTTAATAATACATTACTATTTTAATAGTGGTAGAAAATTTAAGTATGTCTCAGAGAATGAAAGAATATGCAGATAAAAATATGTATGGATATTAGTAATTTCAACAGTACAATTAATAAATGCTATGGTTGGGATCTGGACTGTCTCCCCAGAAGCTTATGTGTTTGGCAATGGTAGTGATGTCCAGAAGTGAAAAGATTGGATTAAGATAATCCTGATTTCATCAGAGGGTTAATCTATTTGAGGGATTAATAATTTGAAAGGATCCCTGGGTGGTAATTATAGGCAGGTTGGGGAGTAGCTGGAGGAAATAGGTCACTGGAGGCATAACCTTGAGGGTTACATCTGTCCCTGGCCCTTTTACTCTCTTGCTCTGCTCCCTGGCTTCCATGTGCTGATCAGCTTTCCTCCAACATACTCTTCCACCATGTTTTGTCTCACTTCACGCCCTACTATGTTTAGATATGAGTATACCCCACAAAAAGTACACTTTCTGAGCAGAAATTATATGAGCGCTATAACCTAATAAGTGGATTAATCCATTTGATGAATTAATAATTTGAAAAGACTGTACTATACTGGGTGGTAACTGAAGGCAAATGGGGAGTGGCTGAAGGGAGTCGATCACCAGAGGCGTGTCCTTGGGATTATATATTTTGTCTGGTTCTTTTCTCTGTTTCCTGGCTGCTATGAGGTGAGTAGCTTTCCTGTGCCATATTCTTCCAACATGATATTCTGACCCATCTCAGGCATAGAGTGTTACAGTTGACTGAACATAAACTGAAACTCCTGAAACCATGAACCAAAATAAACTTTTCTTCCTCTAAGTTGTTTTTTTCAGGTATCTCAGTTACAGTGATGAACACTGACTAACACAGAAATTGGTGTTGACAAGTGGGGTTGTTGCTGTGACTAACATGACCTTGTGTCTCAGAAGACTTTGGAAGTGGTTTGCAGGAGGAGTTTGGAGAAGTTTGGAGATGCAAACTTCTTTGCATCTCTTCTTCTTTGCATCCACTTAAAACATTTTAAATGGAGTTAAATGGAGTTTAGTGAGTGATTCTAATAGGAGCTCAGACCAGAATGCTGTTAAGATTATTGTATTCATGAGGTTTCAGAGGAGAAGGAGGACTATTGGGAATTGATCAAGAGGTCATACGTGTTATATTCTGGCAAAGAAATTATCCACATTTTCCCTACATCCCAAGACTTTCTGTGTGGCTGAATTTAAAGGTGAGTAAGTTTCAAAAGCTTTATAGCATTCATGTGGTGGCATGAGTATTGCTGGCTACTTTTAGCCAACTTTACTTTAAGAATCAGAAACAGAAAACAAGGAGAAAAGATTTGAAAAACTTAAAGTTTGACAAAAGAAGAAACACATGTAAAATTGGGGCCAAGGAAGGTAGAGTTGTTGAGAAGATTGCCATCATTGAAGAGACTCTAAGTACTTTGCAAAGAGACAATAGGAAAGATACTTGTAGGGCATTTTTGGGAATCAGCAAGACCACACCTATCATAGACTTAAAGGTGTAAAAGTAAAAACTCCTTTGAGAAGATATCATGGGGGCACAGTGTTTGCACTAAGGTGCCTTAAAAAGCTGTTTATCCAGGATTTATTTCCCTATACTCAGTCACCCAGGCACCCAGAGGCCACTGCAGCAGTGGTCCAAGAGAGCCCAATTGCTGCTTGAGTTGTCAGCAAATAGTATCATCCATGTTGTGCTGGTTCTGCAGAAATGCAGGATGCTCAAGTTAAGGAGTCATGGAAGCTTCCACCAAGATTGCAAAGGAAAGCCTGAGAGGCCATTCAAAGTGTTACAGGGTCAGAATCCCTGCGGGCCACCACTTAGAGGGTGATACATAGATCTGAAGAAATAGCCAAAGCTGGAACAGAGACCAAGGAATTAAGAGATGCCACATGGGACATCTGCCAAGGAAAGCTGATAAATACAAACAGAGTTAGATTAAGAGAGAAGTCAAGTGAGTGACAACTGGCAAGACCAAAGGGACAGGCCTTCCCAAGCCTCTTGGAGATCACATTTCACCATGTGTCTCAGATGCTGGAAATGGAACTACAAGACCTAAAGTTTGCCTGACTAAACATCAGTCTTGTTTTCATCCCATCCCTTATTTGTATCCTCCTATTCCTCTATATTTGGAATAGAAACATTTGTATATTGGATATATGTAGCTTGCTTTTGATCTTCATAAAAACTCACAGCCAAGAGATGGCCTTGAGTTTCAAAGGAGACTTTGGACTTGGACTTTTGAGCAATGCTATAACTGATAAAACTCTGGGGACTCTTGGATGTGAACTAAATATATTTTGCATTGTGATATGAGCATGAGTTTTGTAGAGGGTGCAGAGGCAGAATGTTATGGTTTAGATATGCAGTGTCCCACTTAAAAAGCCATATGTTAATGTAGGATTTTCCAGAGCTGAAATGATTAGATTATGAGAGCTCTATGTGATGGATTAATTCATTTGATGGATTGATAATTTGAAAGGATTAGTGTACTGGGTGGTAAATGAAAGACAGGTAGGGGCATAGTTCTTTCAGCTACCTTCTACCTGCCTACAGTTACCTTTCTAGGGCATGAATTTGAGGATTATATCTTGCCTCTTATTCCTCATACTCTCTGCTTGCTGGTTGCCATGAAGAGAGCAGCTTTCCTCCACCATACCCTTCTGCTATGATGTTCTGCCTCATCTCTGAATCAGAGTAATGGAGTTGGTCAACTATGGACTGAGATCTCTGAAACCATGAGTCAAACTCTGGAAATCGAGGAAAACATTTCTAATAACTCATGGTTCAAAGAAATGATCATACAAAATTATAAGTCCTTAGAAATGAAAATACTATATAATCATCTTTTAGAATGAAGCCAATTTTGAGGAAAAACAGTACTTAGAAGAAAATTTATAGCTCTACATGTATTTAACATAAAGGAAAAAAGACTAGAAATTAATGAGTTGATTCTTTAAATAATTCTTAAGAAGTTAGAAACTTCAAAATGTAGAAGAAAGTACCTAGCAATGAAAAGAGCAGAAAATAATAGAAAACAGCTACACAGATAAAAGAAGAGCAAAGAGAAAGGTTGATTTTCTGAAACTACTAATTAAATTGGTAGACCACCAAGGAAACATTTTTAAAGGGTAAATAAAAATATCATATAAGGAATAAATAATCTTATGTAAATACACTTGAAATTTCAGATGATAAATGAAATTTTCCAGTAGAAAGCTAAAATGTTTGAAAATTAGAAAATCTGATTGCTCCTTTAAAATTTAGAAAAATTAGAAACATAATTAAAAATCTGCTCACAAAGTAAACCATAAATGGGCTTTTATGGTTTTTCTAGTGAGTTTTAATAAAAGTGAAAGTACAAATAATTACAATCCTACATAAACTGCACTAATTAAAAGAAATAAAACTCCCTAATTCACTTTATAAGATATGTATAACATTGATATCAAAATCTGTCAGACAGTAAAAGAAATAAAATCTTTAGGTTAATCTCTGTCATGCAAATAGATGCCACATCCAAACAAAATATTATCACAACCATAACCATTGACATACAAAAATAATAACATAAAATAAATAACTTGGATTTATCTCAACAATGCAGGAATATTTCTACATAATAAAATCAGTTGAAATGATCCACTATTTTCACAGATTAAAGAATGAATGTGATACACTCAATAGAGGCAGGGAAAAATTGTTTATAGACTATATTATTGTGTATAAAAAATACCAAAAAATAACCTATAGTAAATTATTAAAAATTATTAATAGGTTTATCAAAGTTACCAGACATGTCAATATATAAAAATCAATTATTACATTTCTATAAGTCAGAATCAAATACAAAATAAAATTTAAATATAACAAAAAAAAAAATCAAACACCTGGGAACAAATTTAAGAACTGTGAGACATCTATGTCAAAAACCATTTCACAAAAACTTATCAAGAATGATCAAAGAAGACCTAAATAAATGACATGATAAACAAAAAGTCCATGTATTGGAAGTCTTAGCATCATGAAAATGTTAATTCCAATAAGTATGTGTGTGTTGCTTGAAAAACTGATTTGGAAACTTAGAAGGATGAGCAAATGTTAAAAAACCAAGATGTTCTTGAGAAAGGACAAGTTAGCAAATTTGTTCTCCTCCATATCTAGTCTTAGTATAAAGCTATGGTATTTAAGGCAATAAGGTTTTAGAATTGGGGAAATAAATAGGGAAAAAAAGGATTTTAAAATAGAGCCCAGAAGTAAACTCAAACATATATCAATGATTGAGTATAAAAGAGATCACATTCCAGATCAATGGGTAAAGGATAGATTTTCTTATACATTGTAGTGGGACAACTGATTGTCCCTTTGAGGAAGTGATGGGAGAAGAAGCAAGTGGATCTGTCTCTTTCCTAGTGTCCTACAAGCAGAGAGAAAACTCAGTTTAACATAGATTTAGAGCCTAAAGCAAAAGGCAAAGCTCTTAGAAGAAAACATAAGAAAATTTTTGAAGAAGTTGGGGTAAGAAATTTTAATAGCACATCAAATTCTTAAACCATAGGCCAAATCACTGATCAATTCAACTACACTAAAATCAAACTTCTCTTCATTAAAAAGCATGTAAAGGGAATGAAAATACAAAACAGAGTAGGAAGAAGATATTTTCAATTAATATATTTGATAAAAGGCAAGTGCTGAGACTATATGAAGAACTCCTACCTCCTGTTCTCTACCCCAAATAATGAGAATTAAAAAGATAACTAAAAAAAAAAAAAATGGCAGAGTCTTGATAGGTGCTTCAAGAAACAAGAAATAAATTAAGATGGTCAATAAACATACTGAAAGGTGTCAGTCTCATTATTAATGAAGAAAATGTAAATTAAAGCAAAGAAAGATTGCCTTTTATAACCATAAAACCAGAGAAACCAAAAGGTCTGACTACATCAAATGTTTGCAGAAGATGTGGACTTTTTCTTCTTGTTGCTGAACTTTGTTGAACCACTTTGAAAAACAAATTTTCTCTCCTTTAATAAAGTTAAAATACAAATGATCTATGATGAAGAAATTCCACTCCCTAATATCTCTCTGGCATAAAACTTTATGCATGCACATGATGATACAAATTAAAGGATGTTCAAGGAAGCACTTTATGTAACAGCCCCAATTTGGAAACAGCCATTGACACTCCAATAGATGAGACTGAGGTATAGATGAGACACAACGAAATAGAGGTGAAAATGAGCTGGAGTTTATACATAGCACAAACAAATCTATGGAGCAAAAAGCAAGTTTTAGATGAATGAGTTACATCTAAAACTTGTAGTTTTCAATTTACACAATGTTCACAAGAGGTAAAGCTAATCCATGATTAGATGATAATGCTGTAAAGAGCCAAGGAGGATGTTTATGAAATGGTGGAATAGTGAGAGACCAAGGAGGAATGTGATTGGGGAGGAGCATGCAGGGACGCCTTTGTGAGGGGCTGTTTCTTACCCTCGATGGACAGCATATGTGTGCTCTCTTTATTAATCTTCCCACTTAGAGTGAATAAACTTCTCTAAGAGGAAGATAAATTACTTTTATTCAATTTATAATGTCTCATTTTCTATAACTTTGGAAAATAAGTAAGCAAGTCATTTAATTGAAAAGATAATCTCTAGGATGGCATGGGGAAAAGGCTCTATTGGGAGTGTTGGGAGTAGGCCCCGGCTCCAAAGACTAACTTCCTCATTCCCTATGAAGAGCCGTCCAATGGTGAGCCCTGCTGGCTCACCTGATCCTTACGCACCAATCAAACTAGCCCTGCTGGCTCACCTGATCCTTACCCACCAATCAAAAAGCACCCCATGCCAACTGTCAAACCACCCCTGGCTCTATAAATAAGCAGAGTTATTCCTCAATAAATGGGCATTTTCTCCGATGGCAAGCCTTGATCAGTCTTTCAGGGAGTTCATTTTTTAATTAATTAATTTTTGATACAAGGGATTGCACCCAGGGGTGTTTAACCGCTGAGGCATATCCCCAACCCTTTTTATTTTGAGACAGGTTCTCATTAAGTAGCTTAGGGCCTTGCTAAGTTGCCCAGGCTGGCTTTGAATTTGCCATCCTTCTGTCTCCAGAGTCACTGGGACTACAGGCATGTGCCACATGACCATATCTTTCAGGAGTTTAAATGTCTGACTTTTGATAGTCAGCTAGTCCTGGAAATTCTTTTTATTTCCTCTTTGTTTCTTTTTTATTAGTTTTTTTTTCAGTTATACATAACATTTGGATTAATTTTGACATAATTATAAAAGCATGGAATATAATTTGCTCTAATTCAGTCCTTAGTACTTCCCCTTTCCGTTTCCTCCTCCCTCCTTGGTTCCTTTCCCTCTACTGATCTTTCTGCTATTTAGATGAATGAGTTACATCTAAAACTTGTAGTAAAACTATTTAGTTATAGTATGTTTTTTAACTAGCGCCTTGTAGATGCACATAAAGGTGCTATATTCATATATGTACACAGGAAAGTTAGGTCAGATTCACTCCACTGTTCTTCCTGCATCCTGTGACTCCCCAGCCCTCAATCCTCTTTCTCTACTCCACTGATCTCTCCTGGGAACTCTTTACAAATAACTTCCTTGTAGCAATGCTTGTGTTTGTTTCATATTGGATATATTTTCTTAGTTGCTTAACTAAGTGCAATTGGTGTTACTGACTAGCCAGAGAAGTCACAGAATACAAAACTTTAAAGGAGTACAAAAGAGCTAGGACTAGAAGCCAATTTTCTTGATATCTTTACCATTTTTTTATCATATGATAAACACATATTTCCTGGGGTAGATTTCCAGCTTAATTAGGGAGAGTGTGGGGGCAGGCATGTGTATGCATTCCAATACACATTCAGAATACATATATTCATGAGCTATTTGACGGCAAGAGCCATATTTTTCTCATCTTTGTGTTAATAGAATCTAGCAAAGGGTCTGACACTTACTAGGAGGCAAATATAACTTTGGATAATGTACATATTTCATTCATTAAAATATATGTATGTCAGAATATGTATGTGCATACACAGAGCTGTATACATACACATACATTTAAAAAATTCTTGCATATACATTTACACACAGAGACCATATACACGCACAATGAAAGTACACAAATATCATAGCTGACATTCTTTTGAGTGCTTGCTATGTGGCAGACTATGTTAAGCCCTTAATTTGTATCACTCCTCTAGGCTAAGCACCCTAAAGAGCAGGTACTACTATTATTTCAGTTTGTAAATGAGGAAAGTAAGACAGAGCAAAGATGTTATCCCTGTCAGTTTGCTCCAGAGCAATGCTCTTGATCAATATACTATACTATTATAATTTTAAGATGAAGATGAAGGTCATAATGCAATTCAATTCAATTTATTTCAATCCACCAAACATTTATTTCATATCACTATTGATTTATTGCACATTCCACTATTTGGTTTGGGAACACAAAAATGGGAAAGATTTTTTTCTAAGATCGATCATCATTTAGCCAAAAGATAGAAATTTCATTTTATAGTTCTTTCCAAGCAGTACAGATACATTCTTCTAGAACAAGTAACTGGTCCAGAAATGAGCATGTAGTCCAGTGGGACCAGCCAGAGTTCTTTGAGGTTGATATATAGATGCTGGTAAAAAGATATTAAAAGAATTTCCCTTTCCTTTAGATTGCTAAAAATAGAGGAAGAGGTTGGGCGGTTGGGGGTTGAATTTGAGGCTATCAGTAATCATTTTCCCCAGAGGATATTCATCTTCAGGGAAAAAGAACAATATTGGCACACAGTGGAAGGAGACCTAAGAACTGGAGGAGTAAGAAAGAGGTCTGACAGTTTGGTTTGAGACCTGGGTTTCAGTGATATTTAAATGGACATTCTGGGTAAGTGAGTGAAAAAATTGTATCTGCATATACTTGAAATCTGTTTCTAGGACAAAAGTAATCCTCAGAAGGGCATTTGCCACTCTGTTCAAGCAGCCAAGACAGAAGACCAAATTACAATATATGCTGGTTGTAAATAAATAACTTACTAAGATAAAAATGCATTTTACAAAAACTGTACATGAATTATCATCAGTCAGGGTCTACAAAAATTACGAATAATTTGTACTTTCTCTCCTGACTTCACATAGAATAAGACTGTGACTTATAGAGTAGTAAATGAAAGAATATACTCACCATTCTATGAAAGAAAACAGAATGTTGGTGTAGAGTTAGGAGGTGGGTGTGCCATGTATGGTAGCATGTAAACATTGTCTACGTGTGGGAGAATAGTAGCTAGGCAATCTGGTGTAATACTTCACATTGATTTTAAAAATACAAGTAACTCAGAGTCAAGCAATTGGCCTGAGAAATATTTTTGGAAGAAAAAGCTTTAGCTCAGACTCCAGCCCTTTATAGGAGGGCATGGTCAAAAATCATGCAGGACCTCTGTCCAAAAGGGTTACTGGTATTAGGTGGACCTTTGTGTTTCAGCCCTTACTCCATACTCATGTTTATTTTATGCACACTACAACTACACATTCACCTAAATAATGGTAATAGCAATTCGATGCATTTTAGGGAAACAAAGCCCATTTTTATGTAAGATTGCAAGTGTGTCTTCAACAAAATCTTTAGTATAATGATTCCTTTCCACCTTACACCTTGTAAGGTATGTAATGAAAACTACCTTCCTCTTCCCTGCCAGACTTCTTTTTCAAGTCATTTGGGCAAAAAGAAACTTCTGGAAAGACTAAGATCTAAGATAGGAAAGCAGACAGATTCAGAGACTGGAATGAAAATGAAGACTTATTTACTAGATATAGATCACAAAATCAGAGTCAAGATGGGCAAAGGTAAGGGGGATTCAAGGACCCGAGAACCAGCCCCATGGCTTCAGTAACAAGTCACCCAAATTTGGTAGCTCGAAACAGCACAAATGTATTATCTCACAACTATGGAAGTCAGAAGTTCTAAAATTAAGGTGTTAGAAGGCATTCCTTCTGTGGGTGATAGGGGAGAATCCATTTCTTCGACTTATTCCATTTCTGCTCAGATCCTTGTGATTATATTGGGCCCACAAGAATAACACAGAATGACCTACTGAACCTACAATCCATAATCACATCTGTAAGTCCCTTTTGCCACATAAAGTATCATATTCTCAGGTTCTGGAGATTAGGATTTGAACGTGATGCAAGCAGGGGAGGGGGTTACAATTTTTCTGTCTACCACACTCAGATTTATGGCTACCTTCCTATTACCTGTCCAAATAAACACAGAAATGATTCTAGGAATGATCCCACACTCATCAGAACATCTGGTTTGGGAGCAAAAAAAGAAGTAAGGATTGGAGATCAAACAAAACTCAGTTGAGTGTAGTTGCAAATTCAGTGATAAATTGTTTTTAGCCTCCAGTCTGCTAAAATGGGTGGTTGTATAAGGTTCTGCAATATTAACTTTTAGATAAAATTATATGAAGAGAGTTTTACTGCCTAGCCAATATTTACTGACATTCCATTTGTGGTATATTAGGAAAAAATGGCAATAATAATTTCTACCTCAGAGGATTGTTCTGCAGATTAAATGTAGCAATTGTGGAAAGTTTCTACATAGCACATGGCCTGGCATACAACAGGCACACACTTTCTTGCTTGGAATCATGTGAGCTTTCTGGTTGAGTTGGTAAGCAGTCATATTTTGGAAACTCTGAATTTTGATTGTAAGTCAAGATCCACGTTTTCCCTGTAAAGTTATTTTCTTGAATGCAGGAAAACTTATTTGAACTTCTCTTTTAACTCTGCATTCAGAAAAATTTTAACTCGAAACAATTGGTACATTTACCAGATAAATGTGACTAATATGAGAATAATTTAAGTTAGCTCCAATATTTATGTTTTTTTCCCTTTTTTTATGAATACTGATTTCTGTCATTCAAATTGGTAGTAGACATGACTATCATGATACTGGTTCACTTTTGTAAAAGGTTTCTAGTGTTTCAAAGAATCCCTTGGGAAATATTTTGAGGATTTCCTCCAGACCTGTTGTTTGGTGTAAATGCCTCTCAATGATCTGGGAAATCATTGTTATTTCCAAAAGGCTATTTGTGTTATGTTCTTGTTCTAACTGAAGCTTCCTTGTGAAAAAAACATTGTATGTTCACAGTGAAGCTCTCAGCAACTTCCTTAAGATTTTAATCGTAAACATTTGTTTTTGTAATTTAACAACTAATGTTTTGAAAGTAAAACTATAAAGGCTATCTTCGTCAATAATGGGGAGCTGACTAAAGTCTATTTTATGTTCAGAGCCATCACTGAGCACTGCTGCAGAATACCAAAGCCTGTATGGGAATCTATTGCTTTTTATTATAATATAAATAATAACTATAAAGGTTTGGGCACTACTGTTCATTCTACTGGATTTTGAATGGCATACTCTGCAAGCATCATTTTATTCTGCTTCCACAACTCTTCAAGCAGAACACCAACACAATTTTCTACAAAGTGATCATGGTTTGGTATGACTGAATGAACTGTTGCTTTTCTCAAATGAATACATCTCTGCTTTGCTTACCCAAATGGTAAGAGCATTACTATATATTGAAAACTGTTCCTTTGATTTGAGAAAATTAGCAATGCAATTTCTTTTGCTAAATCCTTTTCCTGGATCATTAAAATTATCTAATGTAGTTCAGTTGAGAGGCAAGTAAGAGTCCTTTGTGGGAAACCCCACATAATAGAAGATTACACAGCATCTAAAAAATTCCCAAATGTTCTTTGTTGAGACAGATGGTAAAACGATTCAATGCAAGCTGCAATGCCTTCATTTGTAATATTTAAACATCTGAACAGTGATTGATGGCACTTCTTTAGTTATGCAATCATTTCATCAAAAGTCTTGTTTTTTAGTGTAGTATGTATGAGTCGGAAGAAATCTTAGTTTGCCATATGTTTGAGTCCCTTACATAGTCAGAACCACCACACTCCAAAATACCTTCTGTATATTATTTCACTGTAAAATGAAATTAAAGTCTCACAGCATGTGAACCCTAAGAAGAGTAATTTAGCACATCAAAATTTTCACAGGGCCCCAGAGCAGTCATTTGAGGTCTGCTCAAGTTTTGTTGTGGAGGTTGAATTCAATTGTTTGCCAAGACTATTTTAAAATGAATTTATACCGCCAGCTGCTGTCCAGCTTTTATTGCCAAATAAAGCACATTGCTTTATTATAACTAAAAATTGATACAAATAACTTCTCCCTCTCCAATGTAGCCTACCAAATGAGGAAATACCTACGAAGAACAAGTTAAAGTAAAAATTCAAAAGAGACAGGAAATAAGTTCACAATATAGTACAAAATCCAGGGTACTGAAAATAATATTTGCATTTAGAGAATCAGGACAAATTCAACTTTGCTTTTGTTGTCAAGTAATGATTTATAATGGAGGGGTTTGGGGATTGTTTTGTGAGACAGGGTCTTGTTCTGTTTTCCAGGCTGACCTTAAACTCCTATATTTAAGTGATGGTTCTATCTCAACCTCCAGAGTGCTGGGATGGGAGACAGGTATGTTTTTAAATAATACAATATTATCTTTATTTATTTGTTTATTTTTATTTATCATTATTTGTTTATTATTATATATTTTTATTTGTTCTACTTAGTTGTGCATGACAGCAGAATGCATTTCAATTTATTTATTATTTTTAATTTAGAAACTCACATAAATTGCAAGCACTGCCCTTGTGATTGGCTATTCAGTGTACACAATCCTCTGAGAAGTTGAACTGGTGAATTAAGAAAAACAGAGTTTCCTGTCTCTTAAAAACTCCTAGTGATTTGTTTTTAGCCTTTAGTTATTTCTACATGGCTATTGTGTCACAGTCTTGCAGGAAGAGAAACTAAATTGTGTTTCTACCTCTTATTTGTACTTACCTTTTGAAATACTCATGGCTTGACTGATAGTAACCAAGTTTGTAGATGATTGTCTGAACCTGGAACAATTACATTTGTAAGACCAGTTTATCCTTCTCTAGAAGTGCAACGAAATGGGAGATAAAATTATAATGTCAAGTTACTAATTAATAATGATTAGTAGCTGTTATAGAGACAGCCACCCTTAAAAATGTTAATTCTTACTCTATTGGAATAATATTGGAGGCCAACTAATTATTAGAAGGTTGACTATTAATTATTTGTATTCCCTAGGGTACAGGCTAATAGTTCATATTATAGAGACCCCAAAATACCAAGATTTTTACCTAATAGTTCTGCATGGGCTTCCCTGACTAAGGAAAGCCATTTAAGGGACCTAGATTTCTGCTGTGTGGCTTTGCATTATTTTTCAGAGTTTCCCTTTTCTAACAGATTGGAGTTGTCTCATAAACATGAACATCTTCTAGCTTGAGTCTAGAAAGAGACTATGGGAATAAGGTGAGAGAAAGGACACATCTTTATTTCAAAGCTATTATCAGGAATATCACAAAATATTCATCTCATATACTATCGCCCTGAACATTGTAATATGGTTACAATCTGGCCACAAGGTAGGCTGAAATATGTAGTCTTTAGGGAGACAGATATGTGTCCTGCTAAACCTCATCTGGGCACAGAGGTGAGTTAGCAGAAGACAATTAGCAGTCTCTCCCAGAGAGTGGTTATCTGAACGAGCAGTAAGTTGAACTAAATGATTAATAGAATCAGTCTGTCACAGGATATTCCAGTTATCCTGTTATATATGCAGTTATGGAAATTGCATGCCCCCAAAATAACATTCAGACATTTTTCGCTTTCCTAAAGCTTATGTTGTTAACTAATTGACTGATTTGTTGGCTGCAGATATTGCCATTCCACTGATGAAGAAAGTATGACCACAGGTGCTCAACATATGGATCCATATTGTATCATAATCCTATTCTCCAATTGTTGGTCTTGGTTAAACATCTTAATATCATAATAAGCAAATTTTTTGATAGTAAAATGTAATAGAAACTATTGTGCGTGTGTTATTCACAAGACTCTCAAGAGTCTTAAAATATTGTAGATAAAGTGGTTTGGATGATTAAGACAGATGAAATGTTTCTCCTACTTTCCAGTTCCTCCACCAATTATTTATGTTCTATTTTTCTTCCTCTTCCCATATCAATTTATATTGCTTGATTCTCTCCCTTGTATTTTTAATATCTTCTACTAGTTATATCCTAGGAGTATTTAAATATGCTCAAATAGCTCCTCCCATTAAGCAAAAATTAAAGATATAACAAAAATCCTCTGCTATGATTTGAATGTTTGTTTTATTTAAAACATATTGAAATGTTCTTACTGTTATAATAGTAAGAGGTAAGATCTAAGGAATGTGAGTGATCCATGAGGGGTTCACCCCACTAGTGGTTTAATACTTTTTGGGGGGAGGAAGGGGCAAGTACTAGGGATTGGACCCAGGGGCACTCAACCACTGAGCCACATCCCCAGCACTATTTTATATTTTATTTAGAGACAGGGTCTCACTGAGTTGCTTAGTGCTTTGCTGTTGCTGAGGCTGGCTTTGAATCCATGATGTTCCTGAGCTGCTGAGATTACAGGCGTGTGCCACCACACCCAGCGGTTTAATGCTTTTTAAACAAAGGCCTTTCAGAAGTGGGTTCTTCTTCTTTGCTCTTTTGTTCTGCTGCCATTTGAGGAATACTGTTTTTCCATTACAGAAGATGCAGCCCCTCAGTGCCTTCTTGGAAGAGAAGACCAAGCCCTTAGCACACATCAAACCTGCTTGGCATCTTGATCTTGAACTTTCTAGTATGCAAAACTGTGATAAATAAATTTCCCTCCACTATAAATTACCTGATCCCAGATATTATGTTCCAGCAGCACGAAATGGTGTAAGACAGCTTCCTTCAACCCCGTATTTCTTTACGTATTTCTGTCCTATGATTCTCCATCCTTTTAATTTGAAGTCCATCTCCCCAGTGAATGAAACAAAACAAAATGATACTTTTGAGTTTTTATTGTAATGTTCTTCTATTGCAAGTGCAGACTCTGTTGAATGTTCTCCTTAAAAATACTGTCTTTGCTCTGCATGACCTCATTCATCTGGTGTTTCCTTTGTCATTTGCTAAGTCTAGCTTATCTCCGTTTGGAAGTCCTTCTCTTATTGTTTAACTGCTGCTCTTTCACACTCAGCTCTCTTCTCACTCCACAGAATCTCTGGTGATCTCAGTCAACCCCAAAGCTTCAATTATGGCTAAGACTATGAGATATTAATCTCGAGCCTTGAACTCTTAAACTCCACATCTATATATCCAGCTGCCTACTGAATATTTTTCTTAGACATCTCAAAGTCTAACATTTCCCAAACTGTGCTCTTTCTCCTGTCTTTTCAATTTCATTTCTGCCATCCACCCACTTGATCAAGCCGGAAACCTGTCAGTCATCCTAAGTTCCTTCTTCTGCACCACATTCAATATTAAGTGAAACACGAGGTCCTCCTGAGTATATCCCTTACATGCATCTCCAGTCCATTCCCTTCTTTCCATTTCTAATACCACAAACATGTTTAGGTCACTAGTTTTCCAGTTTCCAATCTTGATTTTGAAATACTTTTATCTCAAAGTAGGTGTCATGTCGCCATATATGATCATGCTACCACTTGCTCAAAATCATTTAATAAAATCACATGGCTTCTAATGAAATATCCAGACTCCCTCTTTTTTTTTTTCAGACTCCCTCTTTAATATGGCACCCATGGCTCACAGAGTTCTTTGTGCTTCTGCTTACCTGGGCTGCTTCATCTCTCAGTGTTTGACCCCTGCCATTTCATATTCCACTCAGAATGGACTTCTGTCAGTTCTCTGAACATATCCTGCGATGTCATCTCCAGGCCTTATGAACCACAATGTCTGTGTATCTCCCTCTTTATCCATCCCTTCATGTAGATGACTTCTGCCAATCCTTGGGTCTCAGATTTTTTCCTCTAGAAAGCAGGTAATTTCTCCTTCTATAGGTCCTTATAGCATCCCATACTCTTACTCAATATTCATCATGGTCCCTTAAAATCACTTGCTTATTTATCTGTTTCTTTCATTAAACTATTAAGTCCTGAAAGAAGAGGGATTTGAGTTTTCTTATTTGCTCTTGTAACCTAGTTCAGTGCTTAACAAGTTATACAGACCCAAATTAACTGACAAATAATCAACTGAGGAACCAGCCTACCCACTAGAAGAAGACAATGAAAGGCCCCAAGATCCATGGAAGAGAGAATAGAATTCTAAAGGGAACAGTGATGGGTTTTCAAAGAATAGAATACAACATGTCACAAACATAGTCAGAAGTTCTATGAACACAGTACACACACATAAAAGGAATATTCAAGTTGGTTAGAGTCAGAAAAAAAATTAGGAAATATTGAGCTCCAGTAACTAACTAGTTTTCATAGTTAATGCCAATTATTTTCTTGAGGGTAGAATTTAAGGGAAATTTTAGCCTCTTTCACCATCACACAAGGAGATTCTGGTTTTAGGTGAGCTCCACTCCTATCCAAGCAAGATATCCAAGCAATTTTCTGTTTATGTTTATAAATTATACAAGATGAAACTTAGGATGGGCCTAAGACAACACTGGCGTTGCCAAGGAGAGAAAACACCAATCTGTGAACTCTGATCGTAAATATGCCAGGAGACCATTACGTGGAACCTGCCATTGCTGCAGCCTGGCATATACCATCAGGTGTGAAACAAGTGACATGGGGCCTGTAGGGGGCATTCTTGAAACATCAGAGATCTTAAAGGGGTGGCAGTATGTATAGGCACATTTTTTCTAGTCCTTTCTCCAATGTTAAATAGAACTCCAAGGTCTGAAGAGTAGAAGATAGTACTTTTCCCCATTTTCTCAAGAACTCACTGTGGTAGGAAATTAACAGGAGGCAGACTTCACTGCAACATATGGAGATTTTTACACCCTTGGAGCTACCTAGAATAAGAGTAAACTAACTGCCTCACAAATACTGAAAATTACTTCACTTTCAACAAAAGAGGAAAAGCTACATCTGTGCGATTTGGAGTGGAAGAGACCTGATGACCTCTAAGCTCTACTCTGATTAGGAAGTTCTATGACGTCATTTTTCTTGATGACTCAGAGGAACATAATGAATATGAATGACTACAGTGCACAGTGAAGCAGTGAAGTCCTGAGGGTCAGTGAATTCCTCAGTATTTTCAATAAGGCATTGCTCCAGGGACTGCTGCTTTGCTTTTAGGCTGTATCCTTCTACTCCAGTCCTGTACATCCCTCAGCCCAGGCCAATCACTAGACACATTACAGATTGTCTCCTCATCTGAATGAAAATCCTTGGAGGACAGGAAGCAAACCTATTTTCATTCATAAGACAGGGTTTTTCTTAAGAATGCCTTAAGTGTGACACTCCAGGACAACTTGGTAAAAGAATGATGAGTGATTTCTTAGGAGGGAATGCATCTCTTCCTTGCTGTAGTTCCATGCATTCACCCGAAACCTAAGTCACATAGATTCTTTGCCCTTCTCTGAGCATAGCACCTTGCTACATTCTTCCTGTGGCTTGAAATTTCAATTGCTTCTTCCCTGAGTTCTGAATGCTTACTTATTGGTTAAACCTCCATTTAAATTTCTCCTCTGTGATGCTTTCCTTGAGCATAATTATCTACTACTATGTGCCCTTAGAATTATATATATATATATCTCATACAACTTTATGCTTTTATTGTAACTATTCCCATTTATTTCCCCAGTTAACTCTGAGACTTCCTGAGGATAGAAGAGCTCAGCCCCAGTACAATCCTGGGTAGCTGAGTGACTGAGATAATTAATGTGTCCCTTCTGACAAAGAAAAGCATGTGGCTGTAAGGCATCCATCTCATGGTATACTTTTGCCCACTTTGGATTTCTCAACTTTTTTCTAGATCTAAAACTCTGATATCCAAATTACTTACTGGAATAAGATTTACTGAAGGCACAATACATACACACTCAAATATCCCTATTATGTTTTAAACATTTTCTCTTTTGAAAGATTTTGAGAAAATCATTTGTTATCACATTTAAGATCATATTTTTTGAGATAAATGTGTTATATTGAGGCCAATTCTATTATTAGATTTAAACTGACCACAGTATTTTATAGGGTAAAGTAAAACAGAGAACTTCAGGCCCTAAATTCAAACTAATGTGAAACTATGAAGGAAATTTATCCATTATGTGTATGATAAACTGTTAGAACCATTAATATATTCATCAGATAAGGGCCCTTTGAGCACTGCAGTCAGGGACACAAACATTACTCCTTCCCATCATCTTCACTAAATCATTGCAAATATTTTGCTCAAAGAACAGCTTATCTCTCAATTGTTAAAAAACAACTATTAATTTGATTAAGTTTATACATCTTTACTATGAAAAGAAAATTGTGAAAGGTGACCTGAAGCCTAAATCTTAAAAAAAATAGTTCTATTAATTAATTACATTAATTATAATATAATTTTTCACATAAATAGCTTCAAAACAAAAGCCATTAAAATTTAATGATTTTCAAAATGAGGCTTTAAAGTACTATTTGCAAAAGAGAATAGTGACTTTGATAATGATAATACAATTCTAAAGATATATAATACACTTGTCCAGTAACAATTGATTTCATATAAGTAAAAGAGTGTTTTGATCATTGACCTTGAATAGATGTTTATTCTTCTGACTAAATTTTTCACTTAAGGTTTTGAAAACTAAGTTATAAGTTGATTTTTGTAGCAATGTCAAGTCATTTGCATTGAAAAGATTAAATGTCTTATAGATTAGAGGTAGTCTTTAACTTTTTAAGAATTTGATAAACTTGTCAATCAATTAAAGCTCAGAATGAATTTTTTCAAAGTAGATAATGTTCTACATGAAGTTGGTGTGCAGGTCTTCCCACAGCAACATTTTCAAGTGGTAATATACATTAAATACTACTAAGTTGTATTAAGACCTAAGTACTGCAAAGATTATGCAGAAATGATGATGGATGCTCTTATGCACATTTCAAGATAACAAGATGCTTTTTTAAATGATGCAAAATTTATCTACATCACCAAAGTGTCAGATCCTTTAAGTTCTCTGAGTGTAAACATTTGGGATAAATGTCTCCTAATAGGAGAGAGATTCTTTTCCCTCCTGTGCCACAGCTGTGCTGGTGTCCTTAGTAGGAACGTAGTTTGTTGCGTGATCATAGGCTGAGCACTTGTAGATAATAATGCTTTAGATACAAAGGGGTCCTCAATTCTATATTAAGATGCCAGGAACATGTCTATTCCACAATGGGAGAATAGGTCCTGGTCTACGTTGGGTCTTGCACCTGTTCCATTGTCCAGCAAAGTTACCCATTAGCAGTGAAGAACCACAGTGGGATATAAGAGAGGAGGGAAGAAGCTCTGTGGAGGGAACAGACTCTGGGCTCAGGGAATGACCAAGAGCAGAGAGAAGATGAGATCACCTACTTCATATGGAAATATAGACATCCTTTTGCTCCTTTCTGGGTATGTTCTGAAGGTAAGATATTAGAAAGGTTTTCTCTTTATTTTTTCCAGTTTCACACCATTATCCATCTCAGTGCTCAGTGTTGTTTTAAATCATAATTTGCCTTGGCCACAAACAGGCCTTTAAGCAAAGTGGAGAAATATCAACTCAAAAATGGAGAAAATTGGACTTTAGATAAAGTGAAAGAAGAAGCTGAAATTGGGAGAGAAAGTCAGACCAAAGGCCGAGTCTATAGTGGAAAGGAAAAGGAATGGGCTGAGCAAGGAGAAGGAGTTTGAGGATGATGTGTAGGAGACAGGGAAGTCAGGTCAGCATTAGAGATTACTTCTCCAAATACTGGCAGAGTAACTACCTCTATTTTGTGAGCATTAGGGATTTGAGGGCCATATTCACAATTATATTCAATGCAGGATTACACAACCAGGCAAAGATTGCCACACTTGGGATACTTTAACCTGGCCACACCAAACAAGAAATAATGGCACTGTGGCAGACTTCAGTGAACTAATAGTCTAGAAATCTGAGAGTTAGCCTACGCTTTGCCCCACCAACTCTCTGTGTGATTCTTTTTGCAACTCTCTGGACTTCATTATCAGTGCATCAGAGGACTAGGCAAAAGTCACATGATCTATAGAAGGCTTTACCACTCTTCCACAAGCAGATTTCCTATTTCTTGCCCGAGCAAACAGAGTTTTACTGGATTATTAAGCAGTCCATAGAAATGATTCCAGGAAAGAATGGAATTGACTGACTCATTGAGCAATAGATCCCATTAATGAGTCTTTGAAAGCAAGGAAACTCCTGTAACCATGGAGTCACTGTAGATGTAAAATTGCTATATTCTCTTTAAAAATTTCTAGATGTGAAGTCTTAACCCTCTTCTAAATACTAGTATTAGTATAATGATGCCATGTTATTCAAAATAGACTTCAGCAAATAGTCTGAATGCTCATCATTTTGCTGATAGAGTTGTTCACTAGACCAGAAGAAGTCAGTTTGCTAAGTGCTTTACACCCATCTTCAAAAATATTTCCCATATGGAAGTCACTCCATAACTCCAATATTATCAAAGTGACTTTCATCCATTGCAAGAAATATCCTAAAATACTTATTATAAACTCATCCTCTTTCGTGAATCACAAATCCTTCTGAAATTTAAACCAAAATGAGATATGAGAATGGTTTTTCTAGTGAAATGTTATCTCTGTGCTAAAACAGAAGCTAACATTTGCCGAACATTTTGTTTCGTGTAGGTTCTACACCAGTCAGAATCTAGTGGACCAAGTAAGGTAGGCAGGTATAAGTACCTCTACTCCTTTATATTGTCTAAGAGTTGCCCTGTGACATAATATGTGATCTATTTTTGAGAAGGATCCATGTGCTGCTGAGAAAAAAGTGTAACTGCTTGATGTTGGGTAGTATATTCTATATATGTCAATTAAGTCTAGGTTATTAATTGTGTTATTGAGTTCTATAGTTTCCTTATTCAACTTTTGTTTGGAAGATCTGTCCATTGGTGNGGCAGCTCTGTCCCTCTGTGGGCCGCTAGGCTTGTTCTGTCGGTGGTCGCAGGTCCGCCTACCTTGCAGGCGCGGGGGGGGGCGGCTCTGCCTCTCAGCAGGCCGCTGCTCCTGTTCTGCCGGTGGGTCGCAGGCCCGCCTACCTTGCAGGAGTCAAGTACCTCTATGTTATACAAGAGAACTCGAATCACTTGTTATAAGACAAATATCGAGTGAGTGACAGAACTGGGATTTTACCCAAATCCATCTGGTTAAAATAGAATTACAGACAGGCTTCCCTTTACGACAGGAATACATTCTGGGGAAATGAGTTGTTAAGAGATTTTGTCATTGTTCAAATATCACAGAGTGCACTTTCACAGAGCTAGGATGGTATAGTCTCTCATATATTTAGGCTGTATAGTGTAGGGTATTGCTCTGTGGATACAAAATAGTACAGCATGCTATCCTAGTGACTATCATAGGCAATTGTAACACAGCCATATCTGTGTATCTAAATGTAGGACAGCTATGTTACTAGGTGACAGGATTTCATCTCCATTATAATTTTATAAAACTACCATAATATGTGTAGTTCATCATTGATGGAAACTTCATTATGCCACACATGATTATATTCATCGGTGGGAAGAAACACTGTTCATTTTCTGTGGTTTAAGATTTTTCAGTTCAGGTCCTCATTTGCATATTGATGCTCCATGATGGGCATAGGCATCAATGCCCTTACTGCCCGACTCCAGGGACTCAGTATGTCCTCTGATTACAGATTTGAGATGCCCCTAAACAATAGGCAGTCATTAATGGGTATAGGTTCCTTGAAAATCTGTCTCTATTCTCTCCCTTAACTTGAGGGGTTTAAAAGCCAGTGACATTTACTCTACTTTCCAGCAAGACTATGAGAAATTAATATCCTTCCATCCTCACGGATTTGTGAGAAACTCTGCTCACATGAGGCAATTTCCACTAAAGTGGAAATCAGTGTCTCCATTTTTCTGTTTGCGGACAACTTTATATTTTATAGCAGTAAAGACCAGTCCATAGTGCTCACTTATGTTAGAGCTCCGAAGGTATGACCTGGTTTTGAGGTCAGTCTGTGTGATTTTGATTCATGATATTGGTAACTTAGCAACAAAAACAAAACTTCAAATTGTGAAACTAAGACTGAGAGTAAATAGCACAGAGACCTCTGTCACTATCAATGCTCATAATTTTCCTTTTAAATAATGACAAAATAGTTCAACTATCGCACTCATAATATTAGTTCAACAAACGTAAGTAAACAGAAACATAACCAAAGGTTAACTATGGAAATCTTTAGCTTTAGTTATCTTTTAAAATTTTTAAAGTACATGTTTCCTTATTTAACTGTGAGACATATGAGTCACCATAGTACAAAATTAGTCATGACTGAAAGACTAACTTTGAATAATTACATTCATGATTAAAAATAATGATATTACCATAACATAAATCTGCTCAGCAAAGGGCATTACTCACATAACTTTATAGAGCAAAGAAATCAATGGTGCAATAGGTACTTCTCAGCTACTTCAGACAGGGACATAATTTTTCTTTAATATCTCAAGCATTAAAAAATTCACACCTAGTGAGAGCCTTTCACTTTTAATTTTGCTCCAAGAGAAAAATCTCTTCACAAATATTATGTATTTTACATTAAACCTTCAGATGTAGTTTTATTTAATATTAACTATGTTTTTCATACAAATAGCTGTCAAGCTCAGGCTAACATCAGAATTTGATATTAGGATTTTCATTGTTCATGTTAATGAGTCATACTTTTTTTCAAATTTTATAAGATGTGGCCACATCATTCTTTTTTGCAATGTGTTTATGTAATAATTTATTTGTTGCTGATATTGATAGCTTTACCAATTCTCAGGGTTGAATTAAAATATTAAATGATGTAATAGATCATGCATATAGTACCGTAATTTTAGAGCTGGAGAAACCTATATTAAAATCCTGTATACATCACTAATTAGCTGTGTGAGTCTGTGGAATATAACAATTGCTGTAAAATACAGGTACTTGTCCTTACCGCTCTAGAGCACAGAAAGAGGTCACCTGGCAGCAAGATCACCCACAAGGTCCTCTGCCTTGAGACTCTTTGTGCTGTGAATCTTAGGAGACACTGCTTCACTGCTACTCCTTCTCCCCTTCTCCTCATCCTTCTGCTCTTCCTCCTCCTCCTCCTCCTCCTTCTTCCCAGAGATTGAACCTAGCAGCACTTAACCACTGAGGACACATCCTCAGCCCGTTCTATTTTTTATTTTGAGGCAAGGTCTTGCTAATTTGCTTAGGGCCTTGCTAAGTTGCTGAGGCTAGTCTTGTTATTGGTCTTCTTACCTCTTTTTTGGTCGATTTTCCACAGAACTATATAGTGGTGTTTATGAGATATAAAATAGACTATATCCCTCTCCTGCTTACCGTCCATCCAACTATCTAGTCATCCAGTTTTCTATTTATTCTTTATCATAATGTCTCAGATTTTCTCAATAGTATTGATTTATAATTCAACAATTCTATAATTTTATGTTATTTAATAGCTTTTATGGTTCGAAGGCAAATACAAATCATAAAGTAGAAAATTAAAAACAATAATATAAAGAATGGAATCTATAATTTAAAGAAAAATTATCTTGAACTATGAGGCTTGAACTTGCATTAATTATTGTTATCTATTCAAGTTCTTAATTTGCAAATAAAATTAGATTAAATTAAACAACATATGCTTTACATATGATTTTTGCATAATCATTTTTAGAAGTGTAGCATAATAAATTATTTCAAAATGAAGCTCTTACATATCATGTACAAGTAATTCTGGTTTTATCATGTTATAAAAGTCCAAATTTGATGGATAGGCTCTCACAGTAGTGCAGACCTGTGCATGGCTTGTTTAAGGCTTACTTGTTTGATCATACATTTGTTTGTTACTGGAAAAGACTACTGGATTTCTGTAATATGATCTTTACCCTCTTATTGCAATATTGAGAAGTTTCTAGACCTAGCCTAAGAAACCTAAGATCCTGGATTGCCACAATCACTAAAGGAAAACTTAGGCTTTGAACTTCAATTTACAATGCAATATAAACGTAGAAAATGATATACTAGAAAAATTCTGAATTGTGATATTTTTTTAAATGAAGGAAAAATAATCTTTCAAGTATAATGTATCCAAACAATAATAAGATTCTTCAAAAAAATTTTAATTGCAGATGGACTGCATGCCTCTATTTTATTTACAACTCATTAAAGAGATTAAATATCTTCAGTTTTCCAAAGTTGTGCTTCCTAATAACAGAATATAAATGTTAAGTCAAATCAGGGCTTCTCAAATTTGGTGAACTCCCCAAAATAGCTGGAGTCCTTATGAGGAAAGTATATTCCTAAATCCTTCTCCTGTTGTTTTAGATTCAGCCCATCTCTGGTGGGATTGAAGAATCCAGTGACTGAAACTCAACCAACCTTAGAAAACACCAACCTGAAAAATGACTCTTTGATTGCATATTTCAGTCATCAATGAATAAATCACAGATACTTCCTAACAAGGCTGTCATGGAGGTGTGGTCATGGGTTCAAAATTGTTTACTCCAGGGTACTGGGGAACTTTTAGGCTGGTGTGCCTTGAAGTTTCAATACAAAACAATTGCAATTGCTTCTCTTTAAGATTTGAATTTTCCATTTTCTTCTTTATCCAGGTTTATAACTAACAAATAATAAGTGAAGGACCTCTCACAGGAGCTGGAATTTACTTCCCCTTAAAATTAAATGTGGCTTATGAACATTAAAATAATCTCTATTAAAGACCATTTTACAAATCAGTTAGAAGATAGCCTCTAGAGTTTAATAAGACCTTTAAAAGGAACCTGTGCTGATAAGTAGTATCTTAATTTTCAAAATGGAGAATAAAAATGGAAATAAAAGTGATGATTATGGAGGTAAATTGAGTGTGACCTGGAACCACAAAGAGTCTCTTGGGAAGAAGGGTTGGACAGAATTATTATTAGAAATTTCCTGTCCTGAAGCTTAGGACACTAGATTTAACCTTTTTGTCATGAACTGTGAGCTACAGAACTGCTTTCCTCTTCCACTTTCATGTAATATTAAATGAAATTGACCTTGTGTCAGACCCAGGGAGATGTGGGTTTGAGGGTTATTTTACTGCATCATGGTATCAATTTTTTTGAGTGGTAAAGAAAATCTAAAATTTACATGTGAATATTTCATTCATTTACATATTTCAAGATATTAAGCATTAGAAAATATGTCATATTCAACGCTCCCACAAGGAAAATAGCCTAGTGGTTTTGTTTTTCTTTTTTATTGCTATTTGTTGAGTGTAAACTTCATTAAAAGAAGAAGAAAGAAACATTTTAATTGTCTATGTATCTTTAAATTATAAAAGGACATATCAACTTTGAACTGGCCACCAATTATCTTTTTGATTTTGGGGAAGTAATTTCACTTCTGTGGATGAGATCAAAGTTTTCTCATCTGTAAAATGAGAATTGGAATAGACAAAACTCAGTGTCCTTTGTGGTTGTGAACTAGTGGGGGATGGCTCACCAGGCTCCTGGTGCAGCCCTGCGGGTCAGCAGCAAGAGTGGTTTATAGAAGTTTTATGAAGATCTATTTATGGATCACACACAAATGTACTGTATACCCTGCTAGGTCACCATTCTTGAAAGCTTTAATAGAAGAGTGGCAAACACTTGATAGCACTCTACTTACATGAACTTATAACTCACTGGCCAAAACTACGAAGTCGATTCTGTCAATTATGAGTGTTACCATTTTATAGTCTGGGATTCTGAAGTACAAAAAAGTTAAGGAACAAACCCCCACTATCCCAGCTAATAATTGGCAAAGTGAAAATTTGAATCCAAGCTCTTGGGTTCTAGAATTCATGTGTGTGCTTGATAATTATGCAGATTCACTGCTCTGCTACATTGTGTAGGACAAGTTTAGATCTCATTGCTGAAGCTGTATTGTGAATGTGCTTGAGGCTAGGACTGGCTACAACATTGATATGGTGTCAATAATTTTATTAAGAACAACATTTAGCTGGGTGAGGTGGCACGGGCCTATAATCTCAGCAGCTCTGGAGGCTGAGACAGTAGGATCATGAGTTCAAAGCCAGTCTCTAAATAAAATATAAAATAGGGATGGGGATGTGACTCAGTAGTGGAGTGCCCCTGAGTTCAATCTCAGTACCACCTCATCACCAAAAAAAAAAAAAAAAAAAAAAAGAAGAAGAAGAAGAAGAAAAAGAAGAAGAAGAAAATCCAGGGCTACTAATTTTATCTGGAGAAGCAGAAATGAAAGTCAGTTTCAGAAAATCGAAATTACAATCCTATCATGTATAGAAATGCACAGAAATATTTGCTGCCAAAGAGCGGTCAAGGACCTAATCAAGAGAGAGGATACTAAAGGATTCATCTCCACATCCAAATCTGATGATGCCTCCAATTTTAATATCTAGCTTATTAGTTCTTAATAAACTGCCACACTTGTTAAAAAAATACCTAGCCCACCAAAGATGCTTATAAACCAAATACCATATCTATGATAGTTTAACTTTTTTCAAAATTCAGGTTAAGTTAAATAGCAGCATTGATTTTTTTTTAGCTTACTATTGGTCTTATTTTAATGGAATTATTTCATGTTCCCTTGTTAAATATAGTGGATGTTAATTTCTGAAATGTGCATGTATGCTTGAGGGGTGTGTGTGTGTGTGTGTGTGTGTGTGTGTTTAATGCTCTTTCTCTCCTTTTCTCAAGAATCTGTATTAGGAATTATTGAATTTTACCAATTTCTTTTTAGTAGTTACCACTATGTGTTTTTTTAAAACCTTAATAATAATATTTAAGGAAATTTTTTGTAATTGAACTACAGACACATTTCACAATAGATCATATTGAGCTATTATTAGTATACATTGTGGAATACTATTGAATTTTGTAAATATAAAAAATTAAGCTTAATACTATGGAAACAGTTGTATAAAAGTGGAATACAGCAGAAAACAGGGAGGCAATTTTAGGCCATTTGTAAAAGGAATACCATCATATTCCCCTTTCCCGTTATCTTTTAGAGGTTCTTTTCTCATTAAATTATGTCTCTAATCACTAATAATATCTAAATTCATAAAACAGAATAAAATGAAGCAGTCCGACTCTATAAGAATTTTTCTCTTAGGAGGTCTTAACCAATAGAACACCAGCTTACAATGTTGCCTCTCTGTTCTAGAAAATTCAAGATGTGAGAGGGGCAGCTCATGACTAGAAAGACTGATCCATCACTTTTCAAGAGATGATATACTAAGAGTAAAGGGAAAAACTTAGTTTCCCCTAAGTTCAGAGTTGCTTTCTGTGAAAGTGATTTTTAAATTTTTATTAGAAAAATTTAAAATTGTGTAT
The DNA here is from genome assembly GCF_001458135.2 of Marmota marmota marmota. Taxonomy (NCBI): domain Eukaryota; kingdom Metazoa; phylum Chordata; class Mammalia; order Rodentia; family Sciuridae; genus Marmota; species Marmota marmota. Next base: position 21,573,473 of record NW_025999900.1, read on the forward strand.
GTTAAAATATAAAACAGAATATTTTTATGTAGGTATACCTTGTGTAATGATTCTCAAAATCAAGCTTATTAACATATTGCCTCACAATATTATCTTTTCTTGGGGAGGGGTAATAGCACTTAAGATCTTCTCTCTCAGCAAATTTCCAGTATCTCTCTTAGCAAATTTCCAGTATATAATGCATTATTATTAAGCATAGTTACCATGCTGTACATTACATCTCTAAAATTTATTCATCTTATAATTGAAAGTTTGTCTCCCTATATTCTCCACTCCCATTCCCTGGAAATCACCATTCTACTCATGTAGGATTTGTTTAGATCATATATGTAAGTGCCTTTTGGTGCCTGGCTTATTTTAATTACTTCACTTAACATAAAATACTCCAAGGTCATTCGTGTTGCTGAAAATGGCAGGATTTCCTTCTTTCTAAGGCTGAATAACATTCCTTTGTACATATAACATAATTTATTTATCTATTAATTTGTCAACACTAAAATTGCTTTCCCTGTCTTGTCTGTTGTGAATAATAATAGGTAGGATAGGTGGATCATATGATAGCTCTAATTGTAATATTTGAGGGGCCTCTACACTATGTTTCATAATGACTATACCATTTTATACAGTGTGTAAGGGATTACTTTTCTCCACATCCTCAACAACAATCATTATGTTTTGACATTTTTATGAGAGCCATTTGTAAAGGTATGAGGTGACATTTCCCTGTGGTTTTAATTCATATTTCCCTGATGACTAGTGATTTTGAGCACCTTTTCATGTTACTCTTGGCCATTTGTATTTCTTTTGAGAAATATCTATTTAGTACTTGTCATGTTTCAGATATGAGCTGTTCCCCATAAGCTCATGTAATACAATGTGGGAATTTTCAGAGATGGAGAGATTAGATTAGGAGAGCCATAACCTAATCAGTAAATTAATCTGTTCTATTGGTTAATAATTTGAAAGAACCAGTGGTAACTGTAAGCAGGTGGGGCATGACAAGATGAAGTAGATTACTGGAAACATACCCTTGGAAATTACATTCCTATTCGTTCTCTTNCCCCCCCCCCACCCCGCCCCTTCGGCTTCCTGGCTGTCACAAGCAGAGCAGTTTCCTAAGCAATGCCCTTTCACCATGATGTTCTGCCTCATCTCAGGCCCTGAGCAATGGCACCAGCTGATCATGAACTGAACCTCTGAAACCATAAGCCCAAATAAACTTTTCCTCCTCTAAGTTGCTCTGATGAGGAATTTTGGTCACTGTGATAAAAACCTAACTAATACAAAATTCTGCCCATTTTTAAAATCAGGTATTTGTTTTCTTACTATTGAGTTGTATAAGTTCTTTATGCATTTTTGGATATTAACCCCTTACCAGATGTATAGTTTGTAATTATTTTCTCTCTTTCTATTATTTGTTTCATCTTCAATTCCTTTCATACATGTTTTATAATTTTCAGGGCACCTAGGCCTTTCACTTCCTTGGTTAAAATTATTCCTGGATGTTTCATTATTTGAAATGTTATCAATTTCTTTTAAGATAGTTCATTGTGATTATATAGAAATACCACTGATTTTTGTATGTTGATTTTTTATCCTACAACGTTGCTGAATTTATTTATTAGTTTTAACATTTTGTTTTGTTGGAGTTCGTAGACTATTCTATATGTAAACTCATGTTGGCTGCAGAGACAATTAAAACTTTTTCCTTTCCAGTTTAGATGCTGTTTTTTTCTTTCTCTTGTCTAATTATTGTGCCTAGAATTTTCAGTATTATGTTGACTTGAAATCATAAGAATGGCCACTTGTCTTGTACATGACCATAGTACAAAAGCTTTCAACTATTTTGAGTATAATGTTATCTGTGGGCTGTCATAAATGGCTTTTATTGGGGCTGGGGATATAGCTCAGTTGATAGAGTGCTTGCCTCACATGCATAGGGCCCTGGGTTCAATCCCCAGCACCACCAAAAAAAAAAAAAAAAAAAAAAAAAAAGAGGAAGAAAAGAAAAAATGGCTTTTGTTGTATTCAGATACATTTCATCTATACCTAATTTGTTGGGAGATTTTCATCACAAATGAATGTTAAATTCTGTCAAATGCTTTTCCTGCATCTGCTGAGATGATCATATGATTTTTTTTATCCTTCATTTTGTTAATATGGTGTACCACAGTTATTGATTTGTGTATGTTGAACTATTTTTGTGTCTCTGGGATAAATCCTACTTGATCAGGGTCAACGATCCTTTTAATGCACTGCTGTATTCAATTTTCTAGTATTTTATTAAAGATTTTGCATCTATGGTTATCAAAGACATTGGGTGCAATTTTTTTCTTTAGTTCTTATCAGGCTTTGGTTATAAAGTGTATTTAGAAGTATTCCCTCTTCAGTTTTTTGGAAGAGATTGAGAAGGCTTAGTTTTAGATCTTTACATGTTTGATAGGTTAATTCTTTTATTATAGGTCTCTTTTGATCCTGGAAAAATAGATGAAAAAAAAAAAACACTAAAGCAATTGGTCCTAGGAAAGAACTGAATTCTTATCTTTTATATCTTTCTTTTATAATTGCCAGAGCCTGGACACAATAAACAACAAAATGTGGGTATTTGCTTTCTGGGTAGAAATTGTGACTTTTATAATTTAGAAGTTGGAAAGCTTTTTGTGAGAAGCCATACCTAGTGTAAAACAAGGTATAGCTTCTTCACAGAGAAAAGCGTGGCATTCAGTTTGAAAATATGGGTTTTGAATCTCAGAAGACCAGTTCTGCCATCAGCTAACTATGCAACTTTAGGTAAGTCACTTAATGTTCCCATGGCCTCAGTTTCCTCATCTGTAAAATGTGCATAGTGCTCATCTTCCCAGGGTAAAGTAAATTACGTAAAGTGATTCGTTCACTACCTGGTACATAGTAAAGTAATAAATGTTAGGTGAATATATTATATATATCCACACATGAAAACATAACAAAATATTTATAAAGCTTTGACAAACAACCAGAAATAATTTTTGAGTCCTCTTGTTCCAAGAATACAGTTACATAAGTTCTCTGAGGCACAAAATGAATTGTAAAATTCAGATAATCCAGAAAATCCAGCCTCTTTTGGACAAGCAGTGCTATGGAGAAAGTTTCAAAGCTAAGGGCATGATTCCTTTATGAAAATTTGCTAAAGGTCACATTCTCTCCTGTGAACAGTCACCTTTACAGTACAAAAGTGTTCCTTGTAGAAGGGTTTGACTTCTTTCTGGCTTATATAAACTAATTACAAATCTTTGTCATGAGAAAAAGCACACAGAATGAGAGAGGAATTCAACAAATACTCTATCCATCCCCCAAGTTAAATATTGTCATATTCAAAATTAAAAATTAAGTACCGATCAGGCTAAATACCAACTGATCAAACTGAGTGTTATTAAATTAAGTATTAATCAGATTAAACATTGATCAAAAATGATTCTCAAATTAATTTTACTGAAGACAGACTAGGACAGCAGCTGGCGTTCCAATCTTACCAAGTGTCATTGCCATTCTTGGGAGCGGTAGGGCTTATTCTGGGCTTCACCTTTTTGAGGATTGGGAATATTTTTAGGAATACTTCTTAACCCAGCTGTAAAATCCTGGGAAATTCTTCTACTTCTTTGGCTCTTAGTTTCCACCTCCATGGATTAGACAGGTTAGGCTAAAATACTAACAATTCTAATATTATCTGACTCCATGTTGTGAAGGGGCATGCTGCATTACACAATTCTGGGTGGAAAGTCTCCCCCAAAGTTTGGCAACCCAGCAAATCAGATTATAGGTTAAGTAGAATGAGCACTGAGGAAACCAGCCAGCTCTGAACCCCACCTGCCTATATTTCCTGTACCTTGACTGACTCATTGATAAGGTGAAAGGGACTGAAATAAATTCCCTTCCAGGGTTTCTGTGGGTCCTTGCATTCCATCTGAACAGCAGAAGCTTTTGCTTTTGGAAAAATTGCAGGTAAGTTCTACATAGAACTTCCAAATTAGAATAAAAATGAATATTAAGAACCAGCATCTGTGAATCTTTTCCTAATAGATGCATAGCTTGGTTTAAAGTTTCTGACACATTTAGACTGAGTGCTAAGTCACCCGACCATCTGGCTCTAGGACAGTTATGCGAAGAGCATTCATATTAACATCCTGCCAGGGAGGCACATGCAGAAACAGAGACTGTGCAAGGTCAAAAGCCAAAAAGGTTTGAAAAACAGTTGGCTTGTGAGAACACCTGAATGAAACTTGTCTCTGATGAGAATTAAGTGAAGCAGAAAACTCGAAGTAAAGAAAAAGAAAGCTGCTAGCAGAGGAAGGCATAAGGAGTAGGCCTGTCGCTTAGGCTTCAGAGCACTACTCTGCTAAAGGCTTATCTGGGCTTTTATTTATGAATCCCTTCTCCTTCAGATTTGCTGGAAAGAGACAGCTGAAAATGTTCCCCATACCTGACTTGATCGTGTTAACAGTGCTTGTCACCCTCACCTGATTCCATTTGCTGCCAGTTGACCTTTCAAAAATGTGTTTGCCTAGAAAAATGCAGTCCGTGATATATGTTCATCATATATTTGTGCTTCAGAGATAACTCATACCTTTATGTTTGATTATATTTCCTTAATTAAATACAGATTGCTATGGCTCCTAAATGTCTGGAATAAATTTGATAAAAATAAGATTACCACCTCCTGTGCCAGGCTGCGCATGAGGCTGTTCTGTATTACTTGTCAGTAGGACAGTCACTGGGTCCATGGATTACGCTGCCTCACACTCAGGCAATTCACAGGAAAACCACTTCCCCCAATGCCATCCACTTGTTGGCTGATTCCTTTAACAGGGAACACAGTGTGTCATTTGGCAAATAGAAACAGAACTGAAATTCAGGAATCATTAGAGAGGCGATGTGTTTACTAGAATTCAAAGGTTAGAAGGACCAGAGAATTAAATTTCGTCTTCTATACTTCTTCGAAAAAGAGATTTGAACCTTTCTTAGCTATTTCTGTATCATCCTGGTGGCAGGGTGGGAGTGGAGCTGAATTTCCCAGAATACCAGAAATGTGTCAGATTCATATTTTACTTCTAGCTCTCTCAAAGCCTGTGGGGTAGGTGGGAACATGCCTCTGCCCCATCTCAGCTCCTATACCTCTTGGGAATAGAGGTTCCAGTCAATTTCTGGGCTGTGGTTTAGCTCACGTGTGTCAAAACAGAACAAGAGTAAGCAACAGCTACTATTTATTTATATGATCATCATCTATTTGCCAGGTTTTGTTTTTAGTCTTCCTCATAATCTTATTCAATCTTTAAATAATACTTCTGTAAGGAAGGCATGAGGAAATAGTTCCTGTTTTACAAAATGAGCTGTGTTAATCTGGGTCCTCCACAAAGCAGACACCTAGGTGGGATTAAAACTGCAGAGGTCTTATTAGGGGAGATGCCTTAGCTAAAAAGAATAGGAAGGGAGCTGGAAGGTTTGAAGAGCCATCAGAGCACCAGTCAGGTCTAGCTTTGGGTGAAGGAGAGGGGAGAAAGTATCCCAGAGTACTCTGGAGTCCAGGAAATGTTCTGCCATGTCTTCAGGGAGTCCTTGAGTCAAGGTCACTGACCAGAGTGTACCTTGCCTTCCAGGAATGTGATCATCCCTGTGATGATTTCAGTAGCTGGAAGCCTGAGTCAATCATCCTCCCTGAAGTAGGAGGTCTCAAGCTTATTCAATAGGTTCAGGTACTTAATTTGCTTCCAGTCCCACAGCTAGTTTTGGGGAAAATGATAAGACTTCTTGGTCTCAGCCCTATCCCCAGACATTCAGTGATGTGTGACCAGAAGCCCACAGGTGCCAAACACTGGACACTGGAACCTCACACCTTCTCCATTTCGCCTCCAGCAGCACAGCCCACAATAACCAGTGAGTGAAGCCAAGCGCCCTAGGGAGCAGGAGAAAGCCCCTGTCAGAGGCAGCTTGTTGCTACCTAGCACACTGCTCTCCCACTGCTTTAATAATTTGATATAAAACAAACAAAGTCACCAGGGGAATTGCTGCCAGTGGATAATAGCCTCCTGGTTTGCAATTAAGCACTGACATTCAGCTTTGCTTCACCAGCCACAGTGTATTGCTGCTTCCTGTCCCAATGTTCTCACCCACCAGCGTTTTCTTCTAATCAAATTTTTTATCCTATACAGCAGAACTTGACATTCGTTTCCTGTTCAGCCTGGTGGTGAACGTTTAAAGAATATAATTTCCAAGCTACCTGTTCTCTCTGGCTTAGCATTCATATGGCCTACAAGAAACACAAGTAGGTTTAAATAAAACACAAAAGCTGCAGCCATTGACATTGGTAAGAAACAGAGTTGTCAGTAAGATTTGGTTGCAAGGCAGTCTTACCAAGTGGAAAAAAAAATGGCGACCTGGGAAAGTCTTTTTAATGCTATGCTCAGATTATTCCCTACTAACCACTTGACTCGAGGTCCAAGTTCATAAACTTTGCTTTCTGATATATTATCTTGTGGGATCCTATGGGATCTCTCAATTCAAACCTAGAGCATCTCCTGGCTTCTGAGATCATGGTTCAGTTCTTTTATCAGAAAAGGGAATTTGATGTGGCACCCATTGTAGTGGTGGGCTCAGACTCAAAGTCCAGTCACCCCAGGGGATCAGTTACATCCATGCTGCCCAGGGGCTTAGAGCTCTGCACTGACCCATATGCCTGTCCCTCTGGGAAGAAAGGATAGTGAGGGACACTCCCATTATGCATATAAATGTTTGAATTGTCTGTGTAAGAACTAGAAGGCTGTGTTCTCCATTGAAGATCTCAATGCCCTCATTTGTAAATTGAGGGCAGTTGACTAGGTGATATCATGGACCTTTCTAGATCTAGAGACCATGATTCTGTGATAAGCAGGAGGTCTTAAGGACAGCCAACAAAAGCCCATTATTTTTCCCACTGCACCAGGTCAACCTCCTCCTTGCCCTGGATAAAGCCATATTGAGTGTCCAGCCCCTTATCCACTGGTTTGTCATTTGGCCTCTGGGTATTTGCATTCTCCAGCCCACAGCTGCCTTTACTTCTTCCTCTTCCTCTTCCTCTTCTCTGCCTGTTTTCTTCTCTCATTACTTCACTACCCTGTAAATTAAATTTATCCCAGTCTACCTCAGAGACCCACTTTGTCCTTGCTTTCTACATTCTTTGCCAGAGGAAAACAAAACAAATTTGTTATACAACTAAATACAAAGAACCTTGAGAAAGTTAAAAGGTCCTTTTAAATTCACACTAAAGGGCACAGAAAGCACTTTTCCGAGAACAGAGGGGAAAGCACATCTGTTACAGAGTTGGGGGGATGAGAAAGAGTTTGTGAGGGAAGAAAGGAACAATCATTTATTGGGCAGCAGATAGGGCCTGCAAGTAAACTAGGTGTTTTGTTTTTTAATAAGTTGCTATTTATTGCTTTTTAGATTTCAAAAGTAATTTGTACATCTCACACATTGCAAACACAACCAGTGGTAGAAAAATGAAGCCAACTGAATTCTTATTCTCCCCCTCACCACTCTCTTCTGCTAAGATCAGAAACTTGAAGATTTTTGTACCTTGTTGAGTCAACAAATATTTAGGACTGCTCATAGTTTGCCAGGCCCTGTTCTAGACTCAATAGTGAACAAAACAGAGAAAACCACCTACTTTCCTGGACCGGACATTCTAGAGGGGGAAGACAAACAATTAATTACCCTGATTTCATTATGACTTAATGTATAAATGCATCAAATCATTATATAGTGCCTCATAAATATGTATAATTACTATATGTCAATAATAATCTTTTAACTTCATAAGTAAAATTAATATTAAATCAGAGATAATAAGAACTTTGGAGAAAAATAGAGCAGAGAAGGGGCTAGCACAGAGATGTGGGCAGGTGAGTGACTTTGTGCAGTGGCCTTGGAGGACACTGTGGTAACAAGGTGGCATCTGAGTGAATACCAGAGGTTGATGAAGAGAGTGAACATTTTTTTCTCTGATTTTCTCCATGCTCAAGTATTCTCAATATAAATATATGTACATGGCATTATTTTAATTTATTTTGCAAAGTAGAATTATATATATTACTTTGCAACTTGCTTTTTCCACTGAAAAGTAAATTATTGACATCTCTAGGGTCAATATTTATGGATCTCATTCATTGTTTTAAATAGCTGCATAATTTTTCATAGTTCAGTTGTACCATAATTCACACAAATGTTCCTTCATTAATGGAATTCAGGTTATTTGCAGTTTTCCCATTCTTTTTATTCTCTTTGCAAAAACAAGCAGTGTTGTGAAGTTTTCCAGGCTTTATTTGTTCATGCCAAAGTCCTATTTTAAAGATTCCATTTTATTCAGCACTGCTAAACTGAGAGCTAGATTTTACTATTTCCATTTTTAGAAGCAGACATTAAAAATGGTTAAGGTGATTTGCACCAGGCTATTTAGCTACTAATTAGAAGTACAAAGATTTAACCTCAGGACAGGAGATTTCCAATATTATATTCCTTCCACAATCATACCAAATCTCAGAGCTGACAGTAGATTTTAGAGGGTAAAGCAGCAGTACTGTTCCAAGATAGCAGAAGAGTAAGAGTCATGAAGCTTGTTTTTCATAGCACAAATTTATTCAGTTTAAGAACTACCATTTATTTTGAGATTATGTCCTTCCCGGGTTTTTGGCACTAAATTGACTTGCTTTAATGAAAGAAGGTGACAGCAGATGGTATTTTCTAATGAATTTACTTAGAAAAGGAAAACGTTTCAATTCCAGTTTGTTCCCCCAAATAATGTCCCACAAAACCCTAAAAACCCTGGAGAAGAGAATATGAGTGGGAAAATTCCTGGTTTAGTCAGCGAAGATCTGAGCCATGCCAGAGTTGTGACTTTACCTATCTGCCTCAACATACAATTTTTTATTTTGTAAGACCAAAATTATAACACTTCTCAACTCCATACATGTGGAATGTTTTTTTATTTTGCTTATGATTGGGCCTGTGCCTATTCACTGATGTTAAGGTTTGGATATTAGGTGTCCGCCAAAAGCTCATGAGTGAGATAATGCATGAGAGTTTAGAGGGAAAATGATTGGGTTATGAAAGCCTTAACCTAATCAGTGAATTAATCCACTGATGGGGATTAACTAAGTGGTTACTGAAGGCTGGTAGAATGTGGCTAGAGGAGGTGGGTCTCTGGGGGTGTGCCTTTGGGGTACATATTCTGTCCTTGTTGAACGAAGCTCACTCTCTCTCTGCATCTTGGTGGCCATGTCTGAAGGAGATTTCCTCCACCACACTCTTCCACCATGATGGTCAGCTTCACCTTAAACCCCAAGGAATAGAGTCAGCAGTCTGTGGACTAAGACCTCTGAAACCATGAGCCCCCAAATAAATTTTTCCTTCTCTAATTGTTTTTGTCATGTCTTCCGGTTACAACAGTGAAAAAGCTGACAGAAACAACTGATATCTGAAGACAAAAGATTCAGCCACACCTTATGAATGAAAGTTTCCAAGTTTGAAAAAATTGAAGATAAATAACATTTGCAATCAAAGAATAAGTAACCCGTAGTATAAGAAATAATAATGTCAAAAACATTTAAGGAGAACTTATTAAATTCTCCAATTTCCATTCTCTTTAATACTTTTAGGAAACTTGTTTTTGTTTTGTGTTTTGTGTTTTTGTTGTTGTTGTTTTCTTACCTACCATTCAATTTAGCTAAGTTTTTCCAAACTGTTATATATCTGAACTTAAATTTGATGTTAGATAAATGTTAACTCTGACAGTATCCCTAAATTGGAGAAAACCTCTTTCCATCAATTCTGGAAGTCAGAGTCACACACACACACAGAGCAAGAGTCCTTGACATTGAGATGTGAAACAAGGAACAAAAGAAAGAAAAGTACAAGAAAAAATAAATTTTAAGAAAATATCCCAACATTATATAAAATGAACCAATAAAGATTACTCTTCATGAACGTATAATAAAATAATGCACTGCTAAACAAAGAATTTTACAATAATCTGAATTTAAATGCCTAATCTAAAAAGAGAAGAGTTAGATTCCATGTTAATGTGACACCAGCTTTATCTATGAGGCTAGTCATATTAGGAAGACTTTCTGACTGATTGCTTCCTGATTTCTTGCTTTTTGCTAGATAGAAAGTGTGGATGATATAAGTCACACTTGCCATCTGACTTCATTAAACTACTGAATTTCTCTAATAAAGAGTTGAAGAATTTATTAAAATCTTGGGGAGGGGAGAGAGATTTATAAGGAAATGACCATTAATGCAGAGTGACAGTGCCTCTCAAAGACAACAGTGATTTCCCTAGAGCATGAAGGAGCCAGAATGCATCCTCATCTGTAATTACAACAAAGCGAATATCTAAGCAAAAGATATCTGAGAGCAGTTTATTCTGAGAGATTTATAGTCCTAATCTGCTCCGTTGGGTGGAATTGGCAATGTGTACTGACTCTGCTACTGTCAGAGACCTGGATTCATTAAAGACAGAATCAAAATGCTAACTAAAGCAGTAAAGAAGGAATTAACATTGAAGGCAGTTTCTAGAGACTCCAGCTGTTGTTATCACCACTGTAAAATTAACACTGCTGTCTCAGAAGCACCATGATGGTTGAATTCAGCCCAAGTACTATACAAAAAATCTCCACTGAAAAACATTAGTCCAAATTTAACATTTTGCAAATATTTGATAACCAGAGAAGCAAATGTAATGGAATGCAATTACTTTGATCTTATGATTTCTGACATTTGGAAAAATAATTTTTTCTGTAAGACTTTCTAGGTTTTCTTTGTTTACACTAAGATTTTGCCATAAGCCTTGCTGGAAAATGGAAAATAAATTTGTTTTACTTTCTTTTAGGTTGAGTTTTATATACTAACACAGTATTTCTCTATTATAAATCTGTAATGGTGGAGATATTTATGGTTCCAAAAATAACATAATAACAACCTCAAGAGCAAGATTTAAGGAAACAGGGAGGATGAAATTTGAAATAGATTTAATTTCATATGTAGTTAGGTAAAAATATTATTAGTTTGAAGAAAAAGCTCTGTCTTCATGATGAAGAACACAAGATAAAGTTTAGGTCCTATGCTTTCCAATTTCCTCAAAACTCCTAATTAATCTTAAGAAAATGAGAAGTTTAGATGTTTCCAGAAATTTTAAACCTCCTTCAAAAACATATTCATAATCAAGAGATCCTATCTTTACTCAGGCTCATCAAAGAGACCTTAGTATCTACATATGGAAATTGCATATGGAAGGTTCTTCATTGATCATAAAATGTCAAGAGTTTTTCTACTACCATTATAAATAGTTTTATCTACTTCTTCTCATTACTAAGGCACAGAGTGGTCCACACTTCTAATTAAAAGTATACCATTATAGTTTCTTTAGGGTAGTTTCAACAACAAACTAGTTGGTATTTTTACACAATCGTGAACTTTGGTTAATTCAGGTGACAAAATCTAATGTCAACAAAAGCAGTGGGGACAGATAAACTCTACCCAGCATGTAGTAACTGCATAATAATCTTAGCTACTGGTGCTTTAGAGTGTTAACGATATCCTGAATCTGGTGTGCATTAGAATCACTTGGGAAATTTTAAAACTATGAATGTCAGCGGCCTATAAATACTGATTTAAATCAAGGGTGGGACCAGGATACTGTGAATTTCTTTCCAAGCAATAAACTGTTTTCAGTATTTTTCCTCAGAATCTGAGGGATTTTCAATATTGCACTTAAAAACAAAACACTTGGCCCACAAAAAATTTAATAAAATTTAATAAAAGTCCTATTTAACTCCAGCATCTTCCCTTGCCCTCCACAATGAGCGGGGATATATATATATAATATTTATATATATAAATATAATATATAAATTATATATATAATATATATATATAATTTTATATATATAAAATTAGAGAGAGTGTGAGAAATTTTGTAGTCTGTATTCTACTCATCACTTAATTGAATTTACAAATAGCTAGGAATAACAGAAAGAAAATAAAGAGCAAAATAAATACACATCTACATAAAATTATGCAACAATTAATTTAAACGAAAAATCAAAGAGAGAAAAAGAAAAATAAAGTTAATTCACCTTTCCTATGGTTTATTCTCTAAAAAGCAGCACAGTGGTATTGCAAGTAGAAGGAAAACTAAGCTAGAATGGCATTAGATTGGTATTAGTTTGGCATATGGTGGCCAAACTATGGTGGTTTGTTCCAGTGGAATGAAGTCCCAGGCCCTCTCCATAGGAAAAGTTCCTCTCTGTCTTCATTTCAGGCAAAGCTCTTTTTGCCTTCCAGTTCAATGCTGAATTGCTAAGAAAAGCTATTTGTGCTAATTGCCTGACCTTTCTACAGTTGTGTTTATACTCCTGCAGAAGTGGATGCCATTACAAAGGTTTATTAAGACCTAATTTTGTAACACAGCCCACACAAGCATTCCATTCTCTTTAATTAAGCCACCCCTGAGTTCTCAGTTAGTAAATTCATATATCAGGAACCTACCATGGATTAGTAGTTTCAGATTCATGGTACCCAAAGATTTCCACCTGTGTTCTGGGTTATGTGCACAAATTACCTTTCAATAATAACCAGTTTGTTTTCATTCCTTAAAACAAAAAACAAAAACAAAAACAACCTCTCCTGTTGGCAATTCTTTTTTTTTTTTTTTGATACCAGGGATTGAACCAGAGGTATTTAACCACTGAGCCACATCCCCAGTCCCCCTCCCCCTTTTTTGTATTTTAGAGACAGGGTCTCACTAAGTTGCATAGGGCCTCACTAACTTGCTGAAACTGCCTTTGAACATGTGATCTTCCTGCCTCAGCCTCCTGAGCAGCTGGGATTAAAGGTGTGAGGCACCGTGCCCAGCTGTCATTTCTTCTCAGATATCAGCAGCTTTGGTTGTTTTCTTTAGCATACAAAAAGAATATACATATAAATCCATAAATTCAAAAGCCATTTCTCATGAGAATATATAAGCACTCAGAAAATTGCATGCAACTAGAATAGGAAGGAAAATAATGAATTTCTCTTATTCCTCTTCTCTTCAGCAGCATTACAATAGAATGAGGCTTTTGCATGTAAATTGACAATCCTAATGTTTTCAAGCCAAACCTGGGAAGCACTGTCCTCAGTGATTACTCCGCCTTCTTTGTTGGTAAACATAGTTTTAACAAGGATTTGCCTTTTCACTTACTATTGTGGAAACTTTTTATTCTGAGCAGCTCTATGTGATTTTGATTTTTTTTTTTTTATACCAGGGATTGAACCCAGGGGCACTTAACCACTGGTCCACATCCCTAGCCCCTTTTTATATTTTATTTAGAGACAGGGTCTTGCTAAGTTGCTTAGGACCTTGCTAAGTTGCTGAGGCTAGCCTTGAACTTCCCATCCTCCAGCTGGGACCCAGACCTGTAGGGAAGCACCAAGTGACATTAGATGTTCAGAAAAGTGGGAGAACTCATGTTTATTGTGCTGTTGGCCTAGAGGAGTCTCTGTTCCAAATTCTGAGCCCAATCCACAATTTCTCACAATATTCATAGGCTATTTGGTGTCATAAAATTTCTACTCTTTGATGGAAGGCCTTGCACAGGGTGTCTATCTAGCAGGAAGCAGGTTTACAGAAAAAGAGAGAGAGAGAGAGGGAGAGGGAGAGAGAGAGAGAAAAGAAAACCCAGCTCTTTTCACAATCATCTGAAAAATCTGGAACCTTCCTGCCTGGAAGCCTGCACAGGGGTGTTTACATTTCAGAAGGATGAAGTCAGACTCTTAGAGAAATCAGAATCCAGGGAAATCCACCCTTTTCCCAGGCAGTAGTTTCTCAAGAAGTCTTTCATGTAATTTCATTTTACAACCAGGTCTGGTATTCTCATCCCACTGCCTCAGGCTCTGGAGTTGCTAGGATTATAGGCATGCACTACTACACCCAGTATTACTGCACTTTTGATCATTATGGTTTTGTAGTATGTTTTAAAATCAGGAAATATAAGATTTTTCAACTTCGTTCTCTTTTGTAGATTGTTTTGGCTATTCAGGGTCCCTTCAGATTCTAAATGAATTTTAGAATGGACTTTTCTATCTGAAAAAAAAAAAACTGCATTGGAATTTTAATTTTAATAGAATTTTAATTTTATTTTTTTAAAAATAAAATTGTCATTGGAATTTTAATATACATTGAATCTGTAGATGTTTGGGCATTAATGACATTTAACAATATAATCTTCCAACCTGTGAACATGGGATACCCTTCCATATATTTGTGACTTTGTTTATATGCAGATAAAATGAATGATTCATTCATTAGCCACTGAAAAGCAAATATTTCTTTGAAGATCTTGTTCCAGAAAACACAGGATCTGCTATACTGCATATTAGTTCAGTAAATACAGAAAAGCAAATGAAGGAATGAATAAGTGAGCACTAGCATGCTAATGGACATAGAATAATTTTTCTTACAAACACCGGAAAGAAAACGGTTTTAACACTCTTCATTTTGCCATTGTCTTTCACCTTGAAATATAACTGATAAAGTTTAATTTTAGTATGTGAATGAAACTGAAGGAGTTGCTTTGAAGCCAGTGTCTTTTATTATGGAAACTACAGAAGCCTTGCTGTAACCCCAGTTCAGTTCAGCAAATAACCCTAAGACTGCAGTAAAATAACCCTGTATATTTAAAAATAACTGTAGGCAGAAAGTCTTTCCTTTCAAAATTTTCAGGTCTAAACTTGAAGAAAGGAGATTAAGCATAATTTAGAGGCTTGTTTGTATTTAAGCAATAACAAGTTTCAATAACAATGACTCCAGAAAGCACAGAGATAACCACAAGTCAATTGTCTTTATTCAACTTGATCCCTGTCGCCAGTGGTTTATTGACTCTACCTCAGGAAATCTTATTTTGAAACTAATCAGCAGCTGTTTAAAAATCCTAATAAAAGACTATATTTGATTTTGTATGTGATTTAATTTTTCTTTCTTGAGAAGTTGATATTCTGGGGGTCTTGGAATTTAGATTAGTCTTTTTTGTTGATATTATTGTTAGTGTCCAACTAAAAATGAGAACACATTTGTAAAAATACAAAATATCTTGAACTTTACAATTGCTTTTAGGTATGTTTTATATATTTCCTTTATAATACACATATAACCAAAGCTATTGAAATTTTTAAATGCAAGACTACTTCTAGAAAATTAAATACCATTTCAAATAGTCTTTTGTTGATTAACATAGAGGTCATTAGTAGAGTTGTCATGGGTGAAAATGATGCCAACTATGCATATTTGCTGCAGAATGACCACAATTCATGAATATCTTATCACTGCCTATAATTTGGCACTTGGAATTGAAAAAAAAAATCAATTACTTTTTTATAGTTAGTGATATTTTAAAACCACTTTTGATGCATGAAATTTCAAAAGCCATATAAAATTAAAGCATATGTCCTTTTAAAATCCTAGCAATCTGTCATTTAATTGACTTGCTTGTGATTTTTTTTAAGTGAATAGCAAAAAAGGACTAAAATGATTTGAGAATTCTCTGTGGTATACCACACTCTTTTCTAACATTTAAGGAACCTGACTTTATAAATATGTGAAGATACTGTAAAACTTTTAAGTTCACTTTTCCTTTGCTTGTGTAATTAAGTGTAGATCTTGTGCTCAACTTAATGATGTTCCTCTTTTCCTCTCTGGAATATCAAATTGAGCGACTAAATTCTTTAGTGTGGTGGACATGTGCTCTATAAAAGTATGCCTAGAAACAAAATTCTCATGAGAATGTACTCAAGCTGATATATGTTTTAGATGTAATCTGGGTATCAGAGTTGTCTAGATGACTAAATTATGCTCAGAATAATGAGTGAGCCTTACGGAACATGCCTAATGGGAAATAAGCCTTAAATACCTGAGTCATCTGGAAAGGGGAGATCACAATGATGTGGAGTAAACACTGGAATTCTCTAAGTCAACCCGCTCCTGCTCCAAGAAACATGAGGACAGGGCCTATAGCCAAACTATTTTAACCAAACATAAGATTTAGTATAGAGCCTTGGCCCCAGGAAACACTAAAATATGATAGGATGGAGGTATTTTTATTTATTATTTAATAAAATTCAATCCATCAAATGCAAGGTAAGTGTTTACTTGATGCCAGACACCAAAATAAGAATGATGTAAATGTACGATCAAAGGGCTCACATTTAGTGGGAGACACAAGCACATAAATTAACTACAAACAGTACATGCATGCCCTAAGAGAAGGATGTAAAAGTCACTATAGATACCCAGCTAACATAGCCATGGATTTCATCATTATCATCACTATCCATCCTCTACATTTAAAAATAAAAGCTACCTGAAATATTATAAAATTAGAATGTGACATTTAAGTTTTGCCAATACTTATAATATGATGGTCTACAAGCATATTCAAATGTACCAGTTTGTGAATTACTGTCTATGGGCCTGAACACTCTCTCATGCACTTCTTGACTAATTAGTGTCATTTGTGGATGCTGTGGTCTTGACATCTGTTAGCAAGTTATTAGGTGACTAGGGCACTGCTTAACGCTTTAATTTCATGATGGCAAATGTACTCTAAGCAATTCACCATTTCACAGAACATCCTTGCAGACTGAAAAATTATGACTACTCTTCATTTTGTGCTTTACTTACAAGAATAGTGCATAAAATATTCACCTATCACCTCAGATATTAAATGTCTAGCAAATGAAAATTTAAAATTACAAGTAATTGCCCTTGAGCAAGCTTGATTCTACTTTGACTCAAGTTTTCAGGGTTTATTTTTAGATTTCTCATTATTTCATTTTTCTTTAAAGTTGACCCTCTACCTCCCAACAGCAACCTGCTGCTATACCTCCAAGTGGTAGCATTTGATGGGGAACCTTTCAGTACCTGTCATTGTCATTCAGGATTAGCTTGGATGTTTTTACAATGGAGTGAAAAGTGTTCCAATTCTCTCCCTGTCACCCTCCATTATCTTGATCCTAACAATTGTAGAAAATGGCATTTCCCAATTTGATCAGGGGAGTGAAATATGGAGCTAGAGGCAGATTAAGGTATACATAAGCAGATTTGGAGCAGCACAAATAGATGGTAAGGTCGTTAGCATTTATCAAACGGCAAATAGGTGCCAGAGACTGTGCGCAAGTATGTAAATAGAACACATCATTAAAGAATCTTGTGAGATTAAAATTGATGTCTGTATTTTAATATAAGATGAAAATTGAATCTCAGAAAGTCACCAAGCAACTAAATGGCCGATTCAGGATTTAAGTGCAATGGAGCAGCGAAAGAATAGCAAGTCCAAAAGTGAAGGATGTTGGATGTAACAGCATTTCTGGCTGCAAATCTTGGAGAACACAGTATTGAATCTAAGCAGGTAGAAGTTGAGAAGGAAACACACAGGCCTCCATTTAACTCTCTGAATCTTTTTGAAAACTAGCTTTGTGAGAACAGTAGATCAAAGGAGTCAAGATTAGAGGTAGGCAGCAGGGATAATGGTTTATTGTTCTAGTGGGTGGGAAATGGGGATGTAAATAGTATTTTTTAGCTTGAATAGAAGCTGTCATTTGTTAGGAATTATTATGAAAATCCAAGGTATGGCTGTGAGATATGGCCCCAGTGAGTAACCTAAGTGGGCATTCCAAAAAGTGAGGAATGGCCAAGCACACTGAGATCTCACAGAAACAGGGTGACCTTGATACTCAGAATCAGGAGGAAAAGGTTGTGCTCATTAGTAACAAGTAGAATCACAGATTTCAGGTCAATCTTTCAAACCCCAAAGTATTATGTCCTTATCAGAATGACTTTCTGTCACTAATATATCATTGAGAAGTTGATTTTTTTAAAGTATCAACTGTTTTATGGAATATTAATATGGAGGAAAATTTTTACACTTTTGTATCACATTAATAACTAGTCAAAAGTATATTGCAATAGTAAATTTTTTGTGTCAGTTTGGCTAGACTAGGGTGACCAGGTGATCAAACAGTAGTCTAGATGTTGCTATAAGGGTATTTTTTTTTAGATGTGATTAACATTTGCAAGTTGCATTAAATGAAGCAAATTACCTTCACTCATGTGAGTGGGCATCATTCAATCAGTAGAAAGTCTTAGAAGCAGGCTGAGGTTTCCTAAAGGAGAAAGAATTGTTTCCAGACTGCCTGAGTTTCCAGCCTTTGGATTCAAGATGGCATCATCAACCTTTACTTCAGTTTCCAGCCTGTGATTTGCTCTGTGGATTTCAGACTTGCCAGCTCCCATAATCTTGTGAGTCAATTTCTTGATAGATAGATAGACAGAGAGATAAATAAATAATCTCCTAGGGATATTATCCTTCTTAATTCTTTGCAAATAGGTTTTCCACCCACACCCTTCCAAAATGGTTAATATCATTTCCTCCTGATTTTAAATGCTCTACTTATGACATTTACTTATTTCAGTGATTAACTGTTGTTAAGAATATACCTCATTCAAAAGAAAGTAAATAAGAATTTGTAGATCAAAATAGAACATCAAATTTATGCACCTATGAATTAATCAAAATTGAAAGTCACAAAAACTTATTAAGAGTGAATATTCTATCAAGTAGGAAAGGAGGAGGTTGTAGATTTAGTCATGTATTAGAAGATAATATGCAAATGATGAATAAATTTTCTTTCTTTTCAGGAAGAAAAATATTCCATAAAGTTTTGATATACAGGCAATTTCCATTTTTTATTGAATAATACCTCATATCTAGCTGACAATTTAAATTACTGATGTCTCAAATGCACCAGCAAGCCTTTTCTTCACTCAAATATTTACATCAACTCGATCAACTTTCCTTTCAGCTCAGTTCTTCTTTGATTTGGCATATGAAAGGAAAACATTATTTTTATTTGATTTAAACAAAAATTGATTCCTTTTTCTTCAATTCTCTAGAATTGAAAAACTGAAATGAGCTTTATAAGTGCTCAAATTATTCATTCATATGCTCACTCACTCATTTAAAAACTTAATAATATTAAGTTTCGACTGTATGAATTAAATCGAGAGAATTTTAAACATTCAGGGTGTTTAAAAGCTCTAAGCTTTGGTCACTACCCTATAGGTGCTTACTGCCTGGTTAAGGAGACAATGCACACACAGTTCAATAATAAGAAACCACATTTAATTAAACACCATGATAAGAGATAGTATTAATAAGCACTTCAGTAACTCAGAGAAGAAATTAATGTGTGTTTGGTGTGGGAACAGTGTCCCTGACACCCAGGAGCTGGCCAGTGAGAATGGTTAGGCTTTGGTGTTGTTACATTCATAGTCAGACCCTGCTACTCCCCTACTGTTTTATACAGTTTTCTCGCTGCTGTGACTAGAAGACCCAGTCCAAACAATTGTAGAGGAGGAAAAGTTTATCTGAGGGCTCATAGTTTCAGAGGGCTTAGTCCATAGAAGGCCAGGTCCATTACTTGGGGTTCAAGGTGAGGCTGAACATCATGGTAGAAGAGTGTGGCAGAGGGGAACAACTCACACGGCGATCAGGAAGCAGAGAGAGAGGGACTGCACTCTCTAGATAAAAAATATATACAGCCATTTGCATAGGATACCAACATGGCAGAGATCTGATGTCATCAGAAAGCGGCAGATGAGAGAACTTCATCAATACCAGCGGCGACAGAAACAGTTGGTCTCCTGGTAGGGAGGGTGAGTCACAGACACCCGAGTCTCTATCGCTTTGTCTTCGAGCCAGAGGGGAGGAGCCGGGCCGCCGCCCGCGCCCGGAGCAGGCCCAGCAGCTCACCGGCGTGG
>NW_025999900.1:21598653-21632047 GCF_001458135.2 Marmota marmota marmota
TGAGGGGAAAGGGAAAAATAATACAAGGGGGAGAAATGAATGACAGTAGAGGGGGTAGAGAGAGAATAGGGGAGGGGAGGGGAGGGCAGGGGGGATAGTAGAGGATAGGAAAGGCAGCAGAACACAACAGACACTAGTATGGCAATATGTAAATCAATGGATGTGTAACTGATGTGATTCTGCAATCTGTATATGGGGTAAAAATGGGAGTTCATAACCCACTTGAATCAAAGTGTGAAATATGATATGTCAAGAACTATGTAATGTTTTGAACAACCAACAATAAAAAATTTAAAAATATATATATATATATATACCCCATAGCCACAGCCCCAATGAACCCCTTCCTCCAGCCATACCCAGTTACCACTCAGTTAACCCCTTCAGGGATGAATTCACTGATTAGTTTAAGGTTGTAACCCTATCATTTCTCCTCCAAACCTTCTTGCATTGTCTCACACATGAGCTTCTGGGAGACACCACATCTAAACCCTAGCACCTACTGAACATAAATAATTTCTTAGGACATTATCATCAAACAAGGCCACTCCATGGCTGGGACAGATATCAAGACAGAAAAACAAGCACTCCATAAGCATGTTTGAACAAAGATGAAAACATGAGCATTATTCAAACCACAGAATGATCGAATGTGCCCAGTCCTGGCCTGTGAATGCCCATTGCTTCCCCTTTTACTCTTTTCTTTGGGAATTTATTTATTAAAGAAAATTGGCTGTTTGTCTTTTTCTAGTGACTCTATGTAGAGTGACAGCTGTTGTGAACATGTACACATATGTAACAACAAATGCCACTATTGTGTATAAAGATAATGCACTCAGAGAAAATTTTTAAAAGACTGACAGATGCTGCTCTGCCAACTACAGAGCTAGCTTGGATCTAGTTTGCCTTCCTCCTACATAGTATTTATTAAGACACTCAGCCATCCCCTCAAATCCAGTAAGTCTTTTCTAACCCTTTTACTGAGGCACTCCATAGAGTTTCCCTTACTGCTGGAATAATTAATCTGAATTTTTAGTTAATAATAATTAGCTTAACAATTATGGAGGTGTAAAATGCATGACAGGATGAAGGTATAAATATATATAAATATAGAATGGATGTATATTCCACATTTAGAAATCATACACCATGGACTTCCACACAGCATGTAGGCTTGCTCTGAGGTAACTCTCTAAACAGCAGAAGGGAGAGTGCGGGAAGAGGTTACACTTCGACTACCTGAGCTGGAAACTTCAAACAGCAAGTATCCCAGGTAGTACAAATGACATCAACAGAAGCCCAAGAAGGACAAGAGCTTCTGGGTCTGCTGAGAGCTAAAGGCAAGTGTTTTAGTCAGATTTTTCACTGCTGTGACTAAAAGACCTGATAAGAACAATTTTAGAGGAGGAAGTTTATTTGGGGGGCTCATGGTTTTAGAAGTCTCCATCCATAGACAGCCATCTCCATTCACTGGGGCTCAAGGTGAGGCAGAGCAACAAGGCAGAAGAGTGTGGTAGAGGGAAGTGCTTCCATTATGATCAGGAAGCAGACAAAGCTATGCTACATTCAGATCACCAAATACATATCCCAAAGGCACACCAACAATGACCTACCTTCTCCAGCCACACCCTACCTGCCTTCAGTTACCACTCAGTTAATCCCTATTGATGGGTTAAGGCTCTCATAACCCAATTGTTTCACTTCTAAGCTTTCTTGCATTATCTCACACACAAGCTTTTTGGAGCACTTCAGATCTAAAACCATAACAGCAAGTGATCAGAAACAAGCGTCATAGAGTGTTTAGGCTGCTACAACAAAAATGCCATAAACTGGATTGTTTATTAACAACAGGAATTGTTCATGTCACAGAGGCTGCATGAGTGTGGGTGTGGGTGTGGGGTCCAGGATCAAAGCAGCAACAGTCGGTATTGGTTACCTCTTCCTCATAGGAAACATTTTTTAGTTGGGTCCTTGGAGAGTGGAAGGGGCAAACAAGTTCCTTTGGACCTCTTTTTAAAAATAACTTAAGCCCATTATAAGAGTTCTACCATCACAACCTAACCTCTCCTAGCGTTACCCCACCTTGTAACACTATAGTACTGGGAATGAGGTTTCAACATAGGCATTTTGAGGAGACCCACACACATTCAGATCATAGCAATAAGTACTTAATTTGCCAAATGTGATGAAAATCAATGTTTGTATTACTTGGGAACCAGCTTATCAGTTAGTACTAAAGAGACAAAGGACAAGGCAGGAAAGGATAGGAAAATACTGAGAATAGAAGTATATAAAAAGACATTGTTGAAATAAATTAGATCCTTGGTCATTTGAGTCTAAAGTCCGTGGGCTTCTCGTCTTTAAATTCAGTCATTTTAACATCACAGTGTCATGAAGATTGAATATAAGTTTGTTTAATCATTCATCCACTTGTGTTTGTGTTTAACAAATATTTATTAGGCACCTATTGTGTGTCAGATGCTGTGCTTGGCACAGGTAAAAGATGCAGCTATGAAGCAGGTTCATTTCTGAGCCACCTCTTCATTCCCACCTCTGCTATACCCCTTACTAATCTAGATCCTTTTTTAACTGGTTGGTATGGTTTACATATGAATGTGTCCCCGAAGCCTCATGTGTTGAAGGCTAGTGATGTTCAGAGGTGGAGCTTCTGGAGAGTTATTGGATCATGATGACTCTGATTTCATCAGTGAATTACTTCATTAACAGCTGAGTGGAGTTCCGGGAGTCAGTGTAAACTGTGAGGTAGGATATGTGGGACATGGTTGGAGGAAGTAGGTCACTTGGAGGTGTGCCCTGGAAGGAAGGGTATATCTTGTTCTCAGCACTTCTCTTTCCCCTTCTCTCCCCATGCCTTCCTCATTCACATGAGTGAAACAGTTCTCCTCCCCACCATGCTCCTCTGCTATGATGTTCTTACCTTAGGTCCAAAGGCCCAAAGCAATGAAGCCTACAGACCATGGACTAAAACCTCTGAAACCCTGAGCCAAAATAAAATTTTCTTTCTTTAATCTGTTTTTCTCAGGTATTTGTCACAGTAACAAAAGATAACACACTAGTTTTCCTGGCTTTGATATTTTTTCCTCTCCCCTACAAACATTTTTAACACTTTGATGTCAAAACAAAATGCTACACATATCCATCCCTAGCTTTGGTGAGTCTCTCTATACAAAAAAACAACAAAAAAAAAACGACTGCAGTTTCACTAGTACAACATACAAAACTCTCTATGCTGCTTGTCTAATCATATTTCATTACAGTCCTACAAGAATATGGGACTCCGGTGAGATTGAACAAGGCCTCCAAGTATTTCACAAGCTTTGTGACCTTATATCTTTTCTCTGCTTGGAATTCCTTTGCCTAAGTATGAAAATATAAATCCTACGCATCTGTTGCATGAAATACTTTTCAATTTTCTCATCTTTATGTAAGTTTTCCTTTCTAAACTACAATGATGCAGATATGTTTCTCTTCTATAACCATGCTTGTACATGTTTCAATTTCTTTCTTGAACTTAGGTTTCTTTCATTTGAACTTTTGATTTTACAGGTAATTGTAGATTCACATGTAGTTGTAAGAAATAACGCAAAATGATTCTGTTGACATTTTACTCAGTTTTCTCAATGGTAGCATCTTTCAAAACTATAGTGCAATATCATTAAAAGGAGGTTGACATTGAGATAGTCAAGAAACAGAACATTTCCATCACCACACAGATCCTTCAGGTTGCCCTTGTAGAGCCATACTCTTCCCTTTCATTCTCACAGTCATCACCCCTGTCAACAACTAAATTGTTCTCCATTGCTATAATTTTCAAGAACGTTGGAATCATGCAGTAAGTATGTTTAGAATGGGAGTTTTTGATGCAGTATAATTCTATTGGTATTCATTCAAGCTGTTGCACATATCAACAATTGCTTTTTATTGATTGCTAAATCCCATAGCATGTACCACAGGTTATGTACTCATTCACTCATTGAAAGAAAGGCATTGTTTCAATTTTTTATTAATATGAAAAAGATGCTATGGAAATACATGTACAGATTTTTGTACAAATGTAGGTCACCATTTCTGTGGGATAAATGGCCACTATACAATTTATGAACCTTAAGGTAGTAGCATGCTTTTTAGGAAATCACTTATTTTTTAGAGTGCCTACATCTCTTTACATTGCCACCAGTTTGTACGAGTGACCCAATCTCTCTGTATCCTCACTGGTATTTGGAACTATTGCTATTTTTTATTTTAACCATTCAAAATGTGTGTGATTACTATGGTCTGAATGTTTTTATCCCCTCAAAATTTATGTTTTGGAATTCCACCTCCCTCACAAAGTCATGGTGTTAGAAGGTGGACCACTGGGAGATGATTAAATCATGAAGGTAGAGCCCTCATGAATGGGATTAGTACCCTTAAAAAGAGGCCCCACTTTCTACTTCCCACCATGTGGGGACACAGTTAGAAGATGCCATCTATGAGAATCAGGCCCTTGGCAGACTGAATTGCCAGCACCTTGGACTTGAATTCCCCATCTCCACACCTAAGAGAAGTAAATTTCTATTGTTTATGAGCTACCTAATCAATGGTAATTTGCAGCCCAATGGTAATAGCAGCCCAAACTGATTAAGAGAGTAGTGCTATCCCATTGTGGCTATAATTTGCAACTCCCTGATATCTAATTATGTTGAGCATCTTTTCATGTATTTACTTGCTTGAATATAAGATACTTGAGGAACTTATAGTTATACACTTAGAGAGCTCAGCATCTGTTTTATAACCCGGTTCAATAAATGGTTGGATCCATAATGAAATATGTGAAAAGGGCCTAAGAGGTTTTGGAAAAGAAAGTGAAGCATTGAGAAGTTGGATACCTAGCCAATGGGTCTGTCTACTGGTAGAGTTAAGAGATCTCAGTTCATGTGCTTCAAGAAAAATGTTCTTTCCTTATACCACTTACTCCTCCATATATGTGCTAAGTACAAAATATCTTCGACCATCTTCACCATTCTTGACTGTCAGCAGCATATCATGTGGTCATCTGCTTGAAACATTCTGTTCCCTTGGCTTTTTTCCACAGCTTTATTGAAGTATAATTGACAAATAAAATTTTATACATTCAATGTGTATAATTTGATGGTTTGAAATACATATAAATTGTGAAATATTACCAAAATCACACTGATTAATATATTCATCATCTTGCAAAGCAAACTTTCTGTGTGGTAGGAATCAGAAAATTTAAGTCCTACTCTTTTTGTAAATTTCAAGTAAACAACACAGTATTACTGTATATAATCAACATACTACACACATCAGTTCTCCAGAACTTGCACATCTTATCACGGAAAGTTTGTGCTTTTTGACCATCGTCTCCCTGTTTTGCCTACCCTCTGATCTCCAGTAATCACCCTTGTATTCTTTATTTCTGAGTTCAAATTTTTCAGGATGAAGAGTTAAAGAAAGTGTGGTCACACACACACACACACACACACACACACGCACACACACAGATATTATTCAATGCTCTCCAGGTTCATTTGTATTATCTCAAATGGCAGAATTTCTTTAATAAAGGCTGAATAATATCTGTGTGTGTGTGTGTGTGTGTGTGTGTAACCACACTTTAACTCTTCATCCTTGACTGACACTTAGATTGTTCCCATTTTGGGCTATTATGAACATGAACAATGAAACAATGAACAGGAGCACAGATGTGTCTTCAAGATAGTAATCTTATTTCCTTTTGATATACACCCAGTGGTGGGATTGCTAGATTATAAGATAATTCTAAATTTTGAGGAATCTTCATACTGTTTTCCATAATGGCTATGCCAATTTGCATTCTTGCCAATAATGCAAAAGGATTCCTTTTTGCCACATTCTCCCCCACAATTGTTATGTTTTGATCTAAAAAACAAATTAACTAGAGATTGAACCCAGAGGCACTTTACCACTAAGCTACAACTCCAGTCCTTTTTATTTTATATTTTGAGACAGGGTCTTGCTAAATTGCCCATGCTGACCTGGAACTTGTGATTCTCCTGCTTCAGATCCTCCTTCCCAGTTGCTGGTATTACAAGAGAGCATCACCACATCTGGCAATCTTTTGATTTTTTTTTTTTTTTACAATAACCATCTTAACAGGTATGAAGTAATATCTTATTGTGGTTTTGATTTTAAAATTCCCAGATTTTTAGTGATGCTGAACAAATTTTCATATACATGTTGGCTATTTATATGCTTTCTTTTAAGAAATGTTTGATACCTTTGCATATTTTTAAATCATGTTATTTAAGTCAGTTTGTTCCTTCACTTTTTCATTATTATTATTATTATTTTGGTTTGGAGTTATTTTTTGGTCTGGTTTTTATATTGTCTGTTTGCTTGTTTGTTGCTATTGAGTTGTATGAGTTCCTGTCAGATTTTACATATTAACTCCTTATTAGATTATTGATTGCAAATACTTTTTCATATTCTATAGCTTGTTGTCTCATGTTGTTGAGTATTTCTTTTGCATTGTGGAAGATCTGTAGTTTGATGTTGTCCCACTTTTCACCTTTATTTTTATAGCCTTGATTTTGGTGTCACAGACAAAACAGTCATTGCCAAGATCAACATAATGGTTATTTTCTCCTGTATTCTTCTCGGGATGTTTGCGGTTTCAGGTCTTACACTTATGTCTTTGGTTCTTTCATCCATTCTGTTTTTTTTTCATTTTGAGACAGGATCTCACATTGCTTAGGGCCTTTCTAAGTTGCTTAGGCTGGTTTTGAACTTGTGATCCTCCGGTGTCAGCCTCCCGAGCTGCTGGGATTAGAGGTGTGTACCCTGCACCTGACAGGAGTGTTTTCTTAATTCATTTTTCAGAGAGCTTATTTTAGCGTGCAGAAGCAATTGATTTTTGTATGTTGATTTTTATATTCTACAACTTTACTGAATTTGTTTCATCAGTTCTGTTATTTGTTTGACCCCTTAGGGTTTTCTCTATATATGATCATGTTAACTACAGAAACAGTTTAATGTTTTCCTTTCCAATTTGGAAGGCTTTTATTTCTTTCTTTTGCCTACTTGTGGTGGCTAGGACTTCCTGTACTGTGTAAAACAGAAATGGTGAGGATGGGCATCTTCATCATATTCTTGATCTTACAGGAATCACTTTCAGCTTTTCACCATTGAACAGGATGTTAGCTATGGATTTGTTCTGTAGGGATGACCTGCTTTTGTATTGAGATACATTCGTTTTCTGCTCCCCAAACCCAGTCCTCTTCCAATGATATTGTGTTGCACTTTCAAAAGACAAGCAGTCCTTGAATTTATAAAGCAGGAGAGTATTATCAGATTTAGATCTCAAGACGATTATGGCAGTTTCAGTGTGGTGACACAGACTGCATATTGGGAGAGATCTTCTTCAAGTTTCACTAGCATATCCTGCTGGAGACTTTACAGAGCATTGGCACTTGCTTTTCTGTCTGCCTAGAGTAGTCTTGCAATTCTCTTTACAATAATTAACTCTGATTCTACCTCCAGATCTCTACTTATTTTTCAATTTCTTGAGAATAACCTTTTTCAACCTTGCTAAGTCAAATCCTCCTCTCATACCACTGGGTGTTGTTATAGCCTTCATCATAATTATTTGTTAATTGCCTATCTTCAAAAAGACAACTCTGCCTTCCATCAAAAAAACAAAAACCTATGCCTGTTTTTTTCCCCTTCACAGTCCTATACTAAGCATCTAGCAACATATACACAGAAGATTCTTCATAAATATTCATTGAAAGAACTAAAAGTATTAATGAGTTCTCTGGAAAAGCAGAATACTGAAAGTTTCTAGGCATGCCCTATATCAATATAAATTTCTATAATGAAAACATGATATTCATTTTATGTTTATAATGATTGACCGACATAGAAATTGATACAAAATCAAAGAAAGAGCACTAGAGCTGGGCATGGTGGCTCATGTCAGTGGTCCTGGCTACTCAGGAGATCTCGAGTCAGGAAGCTTGCTTGAGGCCAGCCTGGCAATGAAAAAGGAAACCCCTGTCTGAAAAAGGAAGGAAGGAAGGAAAGAGAAAAGAAAAGAAAGAAAAAGAACACACACACAAAGAAAAGGTTTAGTGTGCCTTCAGGAATCTAACAGATCTTTGTAATTTATATGTTCCTGGCCTATCTGAGTATGTGTAGCACATGACATGTTAATAAATTTTCAAAATACTTTTAAAACTGAAATTGAGATGAAGATATTGGTGATTATTTTGTCAACTTATCTTTAAAATATATCTCAAATATAGCCTCTTCTTACTTCCTCCTATGTCCCTACTTTAATCCAAGCCACTATTTTCTCTTGCTTGGAACTTCAACTGAATTAAGTGATCACCCTCCTTTTGTTCTTATTCCCCTACAAATCTTGACCTGATCAGTGGTTGGAATTACCTTTTCGAATATAAATCATGTGCTCTCAATTGTCCAATCATTTCCTGTTCAAGTCATCCACCCATGCATTCCTCAAAATTTAGAGGTATAAAATAGCAACTTTTTGACTATGCTCAAGAGTTTGTGGGGCTAGAAACATAAAAGGCACAGAGAAGATTATCCATCTCTGTTTTCAGTAAGCCTAAGCTGGAGTCATTTGAATGACTATAGACCTATAGTCTATGGAACAGCTCTACGAGGGCCACATGTCTATGTCATAGGACGTCTGCTCAGGCTGGATTGCTCAAGATGACTTCCTCTCTTATGTTTGGCAGCTAGAATGAAATGGTTGGAAGAGCTGGCACTGGCTAAACATCTCCCTACATAGCTCTTTGTATGACTATCTTGGACTGGCACATAGAATGGTGGTGTCAGGGTAGTAAGATTTCTTATTTGGCAACTAGAAGTTTCCATGTGTTTGGACAGAGGACTTTGTATGACTTTTTCTCATCCCAGAACATCATGTTTGCACATTCTTCCAGAATTATTCCAGTGAATAATTCTCAAAACCATCTGTGAAGTTGCTTAATAAAATCCTTCCTCTATAGAGGAATACACTTCAGTATATTTCAGTTTTTATATATTTATTGTACCTGACACTATTAACATTTTGGAATAATATTGCCTTCTCAAGAGGTTGACTAGAACTGACAGAAATTCAAAAGTGGTTCTGAGCAAGTACATCGTGTGTCTTGACTCTTTACCTGGTTCATTCAAGGAAGGCAAGGTACAAACTAATTTTCAGAGAACACAAGAGGCAAACTAATTAAGACAAATGTAAAAAGATTAAAATTCAATATATTTTAGAAGGGCTGGATATCTTGGGGCCTGATTATGCATGGTATTAACCAAGAGAAGGGCTTGATATGGCAAGAAAATCACTAATGGTATGAGCCTGTCTTACCAAAGGCAGAGTTATAAGAAGCCAGCGAGGTGATTACTGCTGCAGTGAAGAATGTTCCCCAGAATATGATCCCAAAATATAATTAGAGTGCTGATTTTTAGAATGATTTATAATCATGACTTGTCTCATTGGCTATTACTATTGCCTTTCTGATAACCACTTACATAGGCTAGTAATTATTTTGTGAGAGACCTATAGTAAAGAAGTATGATTCACTTTCATTTATTATTTACTTCTTTGTAAGTGTTTTCTGTATTATAAAACCACCTCCAAAAGAGTTATTGGGTAATAATTATTTGAGTCTTATATGTAACCCTGTATTAATATTGGGAAGTCAATATTCTGTTTCTATCCGGCTTGGGGAACCCTCTACCATTAATCTGCATGATATATTTAGTCCACATCCAGACTGACCAGTCGGGAAATTGTATATATAAATTCTATTGTTTCTTGCCCGAAGAAAGAGACCAAATTGATTGTCTACACATAGACATTATATTGCACTGGGGAAAGAGTCTACCAAAAATATATAGGCTATTAAATTCTGGGGTAACTTGCACTTGATGTTTTCTAATGCTGATAATTTTAACAGTATAGATATGTCCAAGTCATCATACCATTGTTGGGACACAATCTAAACAACAATGGAAACATTGTTGTTTCCACTACAAACCAGTGTCTTACATAGCATAATTTTTGCATCACCTGCTTCAAATTACCTGCTGTGCTTATTTAAACATCTCCAACTCAGATATACTGAGTCAGAAACTCTGGAGTGAGACCCGAGCATTTGCATAACAATCAGACATCTTTCCACGCAGCATTCAATTATGTACAGTAAAAGTCACTTTAAATGACGTACTTTAAAACCCCATCCTAGACACAAAAAACTCAAAGAACTTTACACCAAAAAACAGATAAGCCAATCAATAAATGGACAATAAATGAACAGATCCTTCTCAAAAGAAGAAATATGAATGGCCAATAAATATATGAAAAATGTTCAGCATCTCTAGCAATTAGAGAAATGCAAATTAAAACTACACTGAGATTCCATCTCATTCCAGTTAGAATGACAATAATCAAGAATACAAGTAACAGGGCTGAATCAAGAATACAAGTAACAAGTAGCTCAGTGGTAGAGCACTTGCCTTGCATGTATGTGGCACTGGGTTTGGTCCTCAGCACCACATAAGTAAATAAGGTTATTGTGTCTATCTACAATTAAGAATTTTTAAAAAATATATTTTTAAAAAAGAGTACAAGTACCAACAAATGTTGGTGAGGATGTGGGGAAAAAGGAATGCTCATACATTGTTGGTGGGACTACAAAATGGTGCAACCCCTCTGGAAAGCAGTGTGGAGGTTCCTCAAAAAACTAGGACTGGAACCACCATGTGATCCAGTTATCTCACTCCTTGGCATATATCCAAAGGGTATATTTAAATCAGCATAATGCATATTTAAAATCATAATTATAATAATAATTTTATATATAACTTAAATTATATATATATATATATATATATATATATAGAGAGAGAGAGAGAGAGAGAGAGAGAGAGAGAGATATCAGCAAAATAGAGTTGATACATCCTCTTCTATAGCAGCATGATTCACAGTAGCTAAGTTATAGAACCAACCTAGATGCTCATCAACAGGTAAATGGATAAAGAAATTATAGAATATACACACAATGGAATATTACCCAGCAATAAAGAAGAATGATTTTGTGACATTTGCCAATAAATGGATGGACCAGGAGAATATCATGCTAAGTGAAAAAAATTAATCACAAAAATTCAAAGGTTGAATGTTTTCACTGATATGTCAAAGCTAAACTACAATAAAGGGTAGGGGGAGGAGAAGAGAAGTTCAGTAGATTAGAAAAATGGAAATGAAAGGAAGGGGGGATAAGAATAGGAAAGGCAGTAGAATAACTCTTAACAATTTTCCTATGTACACATATAACAATACCTAAGTGAATCCCACCATTGTGCCCACCCACAAAAATAGGGTCCTAATTAGCATAAGATCTATCTCATGCTTGTATAATTTTATCAAAATGGATTCTACTTTCATGTATAACTAAGAAGGACTAATCAAATTTTTAAAAATCCACAAGGCAATATAGAAGCGTTGGGCAGTAGTTATGTTCGTGGGAGAAGCAAGTAAAGATGGACACAAAATGGCATTCATGTCCATCATTACTCTCTTCTTATGAAAATTGTTGACCATATTGCTGACCTATGGCCTATCAAAAGAGCAAGTTGAGGGTCAAGTGAGAGTCACAGAGGAAGGGCTAGGACAAGAAAGGATATACTTCATGGATTGCAGATGACTGGTAGGAAGATACTCTCCGCCAGGCTGCAAACCTACTAAAACATAGGGGACAGAAAACATGGTAGGAAAGGTCCTGACTTTATAGGCACAGGGATTTGAGTTCAAATTCTGATTTTGCCACTATCCAGCCTTTAAATGTCTTTTTTTTTTGGACTTTCAAATGTATTTTCCATATAGAAGCCAGATTGATAATTTTTAAACATAAAGAGGACAATATTATTCATCCTGGTTGTACAGTCTTGAGGCTTCCTTCTAAAACAAAAGCTAATTTTTTTTCTGTGCTTTACAAGTCTGTATGACCTAATTCTTGCTTATTTTTCCCAATCCCATCCAAATCCTTTTCTCTCATAGTTGACTTTGTTAATTCAAACTAGCCTTTTTTTATTCCTAGAAAATGCCAAGTTCTCTCCCATCTTAGAACCAGTACTCATGCTATTTCATCTGCCTGAAATGCTCAGCCCACAAAGCTGTGTGTCCTTCCCATCTCAGCCTAAGCATTACCTTCTTAGGCAATTCTTTGCTTACCACAATACATAAGTAGGTACCCTGGCCTGAGAAAATTGATCTTCTATCATTCTAACACCATGTAAAATCAAGTAATTTGCTCTGGAACCACAGTGCCTGACTAAAAATATATTAAGTCCTACTATTGCTCTTATTATTGTCAATGTTTCCTAATATCATTACTTCTATTTACATACTAATTTATTTGTTTGTTTGTTTGTTTTTTATCTGTTTAGTGTTAGCTTTCTCTACATAATATGTTCCCAAAAGGCACATCCTGAATCAACTTTATTCACCATTGAAAACCTTGTTCCTGGCCAAGGACCTGGCAGAGGCTTTCAAAATATCTATTAAGGAAATAAGGAAGACAAGGTCAGGAGACTTAAGTCCTAGGTTTTGTTGTTGCTCCTACTGTGGCACTCCCCTTTTTATGCTACTGGGCTTGAAGTTCTTCCCACACTTCTATGAGCTCCTTGAAGCCAGAGACAGTGCCTGACTCATCTGAGACTCACAAGGTATTATTGGGCATTTATTTTTTAGCATCTGTTGGTTTGATCTGCACAAAGAATAATGGAGGCAAGAGGGTCATAAATTCTGCAGTATTTCAAATCAGAAAATGCTCAACAGCTGGCAAGTAGAAATGCATACTAAATCCTATAAAATGAAAATGATAAAATCAGATCATCAAATGCAACTGAAGAAATTCTTCATCAAAAGATCTGTATGTTATGAACAAGATTACGATCACCAAACAACTTAAAACAATAGGTAACTGTTACTAACCTGTTCCCATGACCGTTTTTGCTCTTAGTTAATTCAACCTCAGCTACCATGAGATCAAAGCTTTTCAGCTTTTTATTCTTTAATTTCTGCATTAAGTGCTTGTTAAGTCTTGTTCTTGATACTTTCTGCTCTTTGTTTCACTGCCACTAATCCGGTCAGGCCCTCTTTGGCTTCCTTAGGCTTTTGCAAGCTTTCCTCCTCAGGGCTCTTTTCTTCCACCCACTGTAATCTCTAGGTCACCCTCCCATCCTGTCCTCTCATGCTCCCATTAAAACCCACATATTTGATTTTACCACTTCTCTGTTCATCATCTTTTGCAAGTGCTCATTCTCCACGAGATAAATGCAATCAAAGTAACATCCTAGCCTGGCTGAACCACTTGCCTTTCTACCACTGTGTTTTACCTTATTGTGCCTTATAATATCAGTTATTATTTTGCTTCTGCTTAGAATTTATGTCTTCCCTAGGCCTAGGTATCAAAAGCACATTCTCCCCTTTTGGCTCAAATGTTATTTCCCCTATAGCCTTGCTAGATTCCTTCAGTTAAAATAAATCTCTCCCTTCTATGTTTCTGTAGCTCTTAGAGCACCCATAGTCCACCAAATAATATAGGTAGTTCTGGGTACATTTAGATCCCCTACTTGATTACAAGCCAGGCAGGAAATACTTATTACTTAGCTTAGAATAATTCACAGTGCTGAGTAAAGTGCCTTGTACATGGATATTGATCTTTTGATCAACAAGTTCTATTTAAGCTCCCGTAATTCAGTTCAATGTAATTATCTGATATGTTTTTCAGAAACCCAGTCTTATCACCCCAAATACAAATAGATTCTAACACATATGTTCTAGCTACCATCCTGGCTTTTAAAAAAATTATAAAAATCAAAATAAATTGATTTATTATTAAAGTCACAAAAATTTTAAAACTTAAACTAAACAATAGTTTTAGAGCTCTCATTTCAAAACTTATAAAATACTGGGCTAGATAAACTATAATTTCAGAGCTAAGAAAGGACATTTTTTTTTCTCATGATTTGGAATACCATATAATTAGGATAAAAAAGTATCTTGGGAATGAAGAAAATAAATGTGTTTTATTATTATAATTGTTTATTTAACAAATTCTGATTAACTACTATATACTAGGAATGGGAAATGCAACATGAAACACAAACAAATATAGTCTCTTCCCTCAGAAATCTGTGGTCTAAAAACAAAGATATAATCAAATATTATGAATAAGCAAATATGAAAAGTTTTACAAGCTGAGATTTTTGGTATTGTGAGCAGATTCATTCAGAGTGAAGCAAAGATTTTAGAGGTAATAATTGGGAAATAAAGATGACTTCAGAAAGATAAATATGAGCAAATTAGTCAAAGATAATGAGATATGTCTAAGTCAGAGGGAAAAACATATGCAAACATCTGGTTATGAAAGAGAACTCTGACAGAAACAAAAAGACTCCAGGAGAACAGGGTATAGGGAAGAACAGGAGATGGAGAGACACCTGATCTTGGATGACCTTGAAGCCCTTTTATTTTGGTATTTATTCTATCAGCAAAAGGAGACCTTTAGGATACTTCCAGTGGAAAGAGGTTGCACTGGGTGGAGAAGGTGGGGACAATCCAATTTGCATTTTGGAAAATAACTCTGAAAGTTCTACCATTAGATTTTTAAAAATGGAGCCGGTGCTGGCTTACATTCATTAAACATGTTTATATTGGTACCAGAAAAGTAATTTTCCCTTAACAAATTCTTTCTATATGAAATAGGCTATCTGCCTCCTTTTTCTACTCAGACCAAAGATGAGCCCTTGAATCCTAGCCTTCAAGCCCTCCATCATGTGGCCCAGATCTACATAGGCCCACTGTCCTCATTACTGAAAATTCACCCAACTCATTGCATTTTACAACTGCTTCCCATGCTCCTCTATTCCCACAAAGCCTGCACAGGCTCTCCATGCATCATTTGCCATCCAAGATCTATGTATCTTTTAAGGTCCAGTTTACTGTTAATTTTTCATGTTTCACTATTCTCCATCAATGCCCATAACTAACACAAGGAAAATAAAGAATGCCATCATATAATCACATGTTGCTATTTCATTCTTCCATGTGCATACCTGCTCTCATCCCAACATGCTCATCTCCTCAAGGAAGGAACTGGATCGTGGAAAGCTTTTCAGCGTGTTACAGTTGTTATCCCATGTCTATAAAATAGTAGGTTCTTAAGACCTACTCCTAGACTATTCTCTACTGGGTCTAGAAGGTAGTTGGGAAGGACTTAGGGGCAAAGATGGAATTAATTGGGAATTATTTAAACAGTGATGATGATAAACATGGGATAAAGCATAAGTCTAAGAGTAGTATTAAGAAACCTATTATGGTTTAGATATAAAGTGTCCCTCAAAATCTCATGTGTGAGACAATACAAGAACATTCAGAGGTGAAATGATTGGGTTATGAGAGCCTTAACCCAATCAGTGAATTAATGTTCTACCATACTTCAAGTCTCAAGGAATTGAGCTGGCTGTCTATGGACTGAGACCTCTGAAACCATGAGCCTCCAAATAAATTTTTCCTCCTGAAAATTGCTCCTGTCAGATCTTTTGGTCACAGCAGAAAAAAAAGCTATCCACAACAGAAATTTGTGCCAGAAGTGGAGTCATTGCTGTGATTAACCTGACCACGTGGTTCAGAAACTTGTGGAACTTTTTGGAATTTGTGGGAGGAATTTTGGACAGTGCAACAACACAGGCTGGAAAAGTTTTAGATTGTCATCAGGAAAGTTTAGTGGGTAATTCTGGTGGGAGCTCAAAAGATAAGGCTGTTTATCTGACTATGGAGAATAAAGAGTGGGCTCCTTAAGTTTCAGAGGAGGAAATCTATTGAAAATTGGACTACAGCCATTTGTATTATGTTCTGGCTAAGAAGTTGTCTACATTTTGCCCATGCCCTGAGACTTTCTGTGAGGGTGATTTAAAAAGCAATGGACTTTGTAATCTGATGGAAGAAATTTCTAGGTAGCATAGCATTCAGGTGGTGGCATGAAAATTGCTGGTGGGTTTTAGCCAAATTTAGTGTGATAATCAGGAGCAGAAAGATTTTAAAATTTTGGACTTGAATGGTGGAAGTAAAAATGGGACTAAGGAAGTTGTTGTTGAAGATCCTACTGCCATGAAAGAGATACTAAAGACTTTGTAAGAGATGAAAAGAAAGATGGTTTGAAAGTATCTTGGGAATTGGCAAGACCACAGCCAACTCAGGCTAAAGGGAGTATAAGTAAAAATTCCTTTGAGAAGAGACCTGTGGGGTACTCTGTTTGCACATGGCAGCCTGGGAAATGGTTTCACCATGCTCAGCCACCCAGGTGCTCAGATACTCTGCAGCTGTGGTTCCTGGATGCTTGGCTACTGCTCAAGATAGTGGAAGGCATTGGTGGCAACCATGTGGTGCTGGTTCTGCAGGAATGCATGATGCTGGAGTTAGGGGTTCATGGTGACTTCCACCAAGATTTCAAAGGAAGGTCTGGTAGACTAGGCAAAGCGCAGCAGGGTTGGAGCCCCTGCAGGCAGCCCCTGAGAGGGGAATGTATGGAGATGTGAAAAGGAAGCCATAACTGCAATGGAGACCCCCAAGATTAGGAAACACCAGTAACTTGGGATGTCTGCTGAGGAAAACTGCAGGAATTAAGTAGAGACAAGCCAACAGAAAAGCCATTTGGCCTGCAACCAGCAAAGCCACAGGGGCAGAGCTACACAAGCCCTTTGGACAAAACATCACCATGCCATGTACCCCAGATGCCAGAAACAGAACTACAGAACTTATTTGTCCAGCTGAATTTCAGGCTTGCTTTAGTCCCATCCCTTATTTCTATGCACCTATTTTTCTGAATGGAAATGTTTACTCCATACCTTCGTATATTGGATGCTTGCAAATTGCTTTTGATTTTTACAGGAGTTCAGGGTGTAAGTTTGCCCTGAGTCTCAGAGGAGACTTTTGACTTGAACTTTTGGGCAATCTTGGAACTCTTGAGACTATGGGACTCTTGGAAGTAGACTAAATATATTTTGCATTGTGAGATGGTCCTGGTGGGGATGAACTTAGTGGTAACTGAAGGCAGATAGGGTGTGGCTAGAGGAGGTGGATCATTGAGGTCGTAACTTTGGGGTATAAATATTTTGTATCTGGTGAATGGAGTCTCTCTCTGTGCTTCCTGATCATCATACTCTTTCCTCTGCCATACTCTTCCACCATGATGTTCGGCCTCACCTCAAGCCCCAAGGAATGGAGCCAGCTTTCTCTGGACTGAGACCTTTGAAATGGTTAGTTCCAAAATAAACTCTTCCTCCTTAAAATTGTTCTTGTCATGTTGTCTGGTCAGAGTAGCAAAAAATCTGACTAAAGCAAGATCAAAGAAAGTATTTTGGGTAAGAAGGGTTAACATATAAATTTAACCCATATTTTGAAATGTTTTATTTTGAAATTATTTCTGACTTCCAAGAAAGTTGGTGGGGGGAAGATCAGAGGGTCCCCACTTACCCTTCATGCAGTTTGCCATTTGAGATTATACAAATATCTGGCTTTGCCTCAAACTTTTACCAATTTTAGCTTCCATCTTGAACTTTGCCTGCAACAATTCTATGTTTTTAATGATGATTTTCTATTTTTCTCATTCATTCTCTAACTGTAATTCTTCTGTAAGGAGAGCTTTCCCTCTTCTCTCATTCTCTTTCTCGTTGTCAAAGAAAGAAGGTTCAATGAGAACCATTATTTCTAAAAACTTATAGTCTGATTTTTCATGAGGCATCTTGATATTGGTTAAATTTTAGACTCTTAGAAATTCTCCACTACTCAAATCAGCACTAAGTTATGGTCAGATTGAATACACTGAGATGACAGGGCAAGGTCTCTTAACTTGCTTTGTGGGTGACAAGCATGCTGTGATGCTCACAGGGGCTTAATCAGTGTTTACAGATGATATCTGACAAGTAGGCACTGAGCTTGAAATGCAAATTAAATAGCAAGGAAGTATTTAGAATTAATATGTAACATTTCAGTGACCTTTCTCAGGTGTAATCATTTGGAGAGGCAAATGATATAATTTCCCTCATGCTACAATTCTAATAATGGACTTACTTCTGAAAATATGCTTTTGATCTTTTCCTCAACTTTGGTATCTATACCATATTTATGTTTGTTGAATTACAAAATAAATGAATAGATCAAATATTTGATCTCTCTATAAAATGATAGCTAAGATTATGTAGCATTTAAATTTTCAATATACCTTTACCAACACTATCACCAAACAATAATTCTGAGGAGTAGAAAGTTATTGTTGTTCTCATTTTTCCTTCCATGGGGTCATTATGTGAATACTGTATTACTTTTATTCTCTAAATCATTGACTGAACAGTTTTAATGGACAGCCTCCATGACAACTCCATAGGTCCTCAAGCATTAGTGCCTATAATAGAACTGTGCTTTGTTACTGACCCATGTCATGAAGAAGGTTCAGATGGTTCTATTTGATGCCATCTGGTGCCAGAGATTCAGAAGATCAACCTCTTCTGAGGTTCACCAGAGCCTTTTGTCACTGCTGTTGTTAGGTACATGCTCAGCAGACATATCTTTTATGTGGAGTGTGGATGGTAGGCTTGCTGCTGTTAAAAGTTATCCTCACTGGGAACTAAAGAGAAAATTGTTAGCTTAGTCCTGAGGTGTGGGATTCTGAAGTGCTCACAGGCACGGACAATTGGCCATCAGTCAGTGTTCATCCTCAACCCCAGTCATCCCAGGCTCCTCTCCTTCTCCATTTCCCATCTGACTTTTATTGCAGCAGAAGATGGGATTAAAGAACATTTGTCTATTACTATGGGGTTTTTGTCTAAAATATCTGTATTTACCACAAGTCTTTTCTTTTCCTTCAAAGTGTAAGCCTTGAAATTCAAAGTTAGGAGAAGACTCCTTCCTCCTCCTCCCTGTTCAATTTCTGCTGTCATATTTTTTAATCTAAGGAAATGAGCACAGAATGACCTAGATGCTCAGAGGAAAGGACAAACTTTAAAAAGGGGGGGATTGTTAATATTTCAAAAGCATTCATTTTCTGTACAATACTTTCTATTAGTTTTTTTGAATGGTGATCCAGACAAAATGACAACAACAACAACAAAATAGAATAAATTCCCTACCTATTGTGTTTGACTGCACTGAAAGGACTTTAACAACATTGAAGGAAAGGTTTGGGAAAAAAATAATTATATGTGCATAGAAAACAAAGCAAATAAAATATAAGGTAATTCATAACTATGTTAATTAAAAAGTTGCAGCTCAACTCACAATAGCTAAACTATAAACCAACCTAGGTGCCCTTCAACAGATGAATGGATAAAGAAAATGTCATACACATTTTTCAAAAAGACTGAAATTATGGCATTTGCCAGTAAATTAATGGAGTTGGAGAATATCATGCTAAGGGAAATAAGCCAATCCCAAAAAGCCAAAGGCTGAATGTTTTCTCTGATATGCAGATGATAACTCACAATAAGGGCAGGTTGGGGCCTGCTAGCAAAGAAGAGAGTTATGTTAGGTATAGGAGAGTAAAGGGAAGGAAGGGAGTATAGGGATAGGAATGATAGTAGGATGAATCAGACATAATTACTCTATATACATATATGACCACATGACCAGTGGGATTCTATACCGTGTACAATGAGAAAAATGAGAAATTATACTCCATTTATGTATGATGTATCATAGTGCATTCTACTGTCATGTATAACTAATTAAAACAAATAAAAGAGAAAAAACTAATAAAACACTACTTTAGTACAAAAAACATGTTGCATAAGGCAGGAAATATCTTCATAATATTCAACAGCTCAGCCAAGAACACTCATTACATAGTAATATTAATGTAAACCCTGAGTATTAGTTAAGCCAAATTATAATACACATAAAGTAACAGGGGCATTTGTTGGTTAAGGGGTAAACCAGAAGTGAGGAGGAAAAAGTATAAACAGCCTACAGATGAACATTAAGAGATACTATTTAAATGAAATAATTGGGAACTATCAACATATGCATATTACTTCCCAACATATAGGTATGTCACAGGTGAAAGTTCTAAGAGTGGAATGAGGTTGCCTGGGGGACCAAAGAAGGGGGAGGCATGAGGCCAGGTACTTCATTTTTATACTAAACTTTGAAATTGCTTAAACTATGCACAATTATTCCTCCATGAAAATAAAAATTGATTTATAAAATATTTCAAATGTCAACTGGACAATTGGTAGAAACTGCATGACAGTTTGCAGTCTCTTAATCTTCTGCTTTCTTTAAACAAATGTAATATATATTCTTAAAATGAAAAATCAAAATTAGAGAAAAGTAAAACTTAGAAAATTAAAGCCTCTGAGATTTCACCACTCAGAGAAAACCTTTGCAGACAATTTAATGTATAATTTCTTCAAAACTTATGTATTTACCAAAAATACAGTCATACCGAAAAACTATTTTGCAACTTGCACTTTTTCCTAAAACAGGTCCTGAACATCTTTTTATGTCCATATGTGTAGATGAATCAAACTTTATTGGGAATTTATTTCAGTGTATGGATATATATAGGATATAAAATATTCTACGGCATGATTATTCAATTTTCTCTTTGCTGATTATTTGCCAATTTTCCAACAGTACTTCTACAACTTTCTACATGTATATATGTGTGCAATTCTAAGAGTGCTTCAGGAGCATGAATTTTTGAAGGGCAAATACCGCCTGAAAAAGCATGAGTCCTTTATATTTTAGTGAATATTGCTAAATAGTCTAAAACATTGTGGTTTGGGGTAGTCCCCCCAACATTGGATATGAGTGCCTAATATACTTATGCCACTAGCTGTTATTCAGACATTAGTAGAAAATTAGGTATTTACAAAGACTTTTCATACTATGTTGTGACCCAGTTTTGTCTCCCCCAAATTCATATGCTGAAGCCCAAGCCCAAGCCCAATGCGTCTGTACTGGGAGACAAGGCCTGTGAGGAGGTTTCAAAGGTTAAATGAGGTTATGAAACTGGGGTCTTAATCCCATAGGGCAGGTGGAATTCTTGTGAAAGTAAGCACTGAAAAATAAAACAAAGAACCACAGTATATCATATTAACTTTTTATAACCATATGTTATGAATGACTTTTCAGTTTTCCTAAATAGTTGTTACATTTGATATTTTGAATACATAGGGTTAATTTTGAGTTGGTCAAGATAACCTAACCAACTACCATTATGTTTGGTACTAAGGGATTCAACTTTTGGTAAGTTATTAAAATGCAAAAGAATAAAGGAAAAGGAGAAGGATAAGAGAAGAGAGGAGCGGGAAGAGAAAGGAGTTCTCTGTTTTCCCCTTATGTGAGAACACAGAGAAAGGAGGCTATTTCCAAGCCAAGAAGAGAGCCCTAACCAGAAAAACCGACAGAACTTGATTTGGAACACCTAATTTCCAGAATTATAAGAAGAAACTTTCATTTAATCCATACAGTCTATAGTAGTTTGTTATAGCACTCCGAGTAAACTAATACACATTCTACATCACTGCAGGGAGGTACCACCATTTTCAATCTACAGACAAGGAAATAAAAGCACTAAGAACTTATTCAGATGACATGGATTTTTTAATCATTTTTTAAAACTTCTAATTTGTTACTATATGACAGAATGCATTACAATTCATATTATATAGAGAGAGCTTAATTTTTCATATCTCTGGTAGAATCACACCATTGGTGTCTTCATATAGGTACTTAGGGTAATGATGTTCATCTCATTCCATTGTCTTTCTTACTCCCCATGCCCTCTCCCTTCCCCTCCCTCCCCTTTGCTCTATCTAGAGTTCCTCTAATCCTCCCATGTCCCCCTCCCAACTCCATTATGAATCAGCATCCTTATATTAGAGAAAACATTCAGCATTTATTTTTTGGGAGGGTTGGCTAACTTCACTTAGCATTATCTTCTCTAGCTCCATCCATTTACCTGCAAATGCCATGATTTTATTCTCTTTTAATGATGAATAATATTCCATTGTATATATAGACCACATTGTTTTTAATCCATTCATCAACTGATGGGCATCTAGGTTGATTCCAACATGGATTTTAGGTGGTGAGGCAGGAGTGGAATACAACTGTTGATTTCCAGTGAGGTTCTTTTCACTCACTGTAGAAGAGACTATTTTTTACAATTCCAACTTACTTATTCCTTTGACTGTGGAAAACCTAATGAAATCATAAAATGATTTACTTGGAAAAGTCTTTGGGGATTATCTAGTCTAGCAAAAAAGCAAAGCCCTGAAAGATCAAGTAATTGGTCCAAGTTCACACAGTTAGTTAATGGAAAAACTGGGATTGAAATTCAATTTGATTTGAGCCCTGTGCTCTTTAATTTTGAAAGACTCATATTTCAGAGTTATATTTTTTTAAAGTATGAATTATTTCTTCCTAAGGCTAAATCTATAACTATGTTTATTTTTCAGGTCACAAACTTTATCTTACAAAATGAAGTTGCCCTTTAAAATCCCAATCAGATTTATTTTCCAATGCCCTTTGATAAAGTGATGTTGCACATAAATGGCCAATGTTTGTTTCAATCTTTTTTTAAAGCATGATCAAGCCTAATTCTTTAATATATGATTCTATTACAGGACTTAGTTCATTCAGGGACTGAAGGCTTCCACATCTCTCATTTCTATGCTAATTAAGATGTTGGTTTCTTCAGGTTTTAGGTTTATGCAACAGGAGACTGGAGT
The DNA here is from genome assembly GCF_001458135.2 of Marmota marmota marmota. Taxonomy (NCBI): domain Eukaryota; kingdom Metazoa; phylum Chordata; class Mammalia; order Rodentia; family Sciuridae; genus Marmota; species Marmota marmota. The sequence continues at coordinate 21,621,481 of NW_025999900.1, forward strand.
TGTGCCTGCTTCCTGTATATCAGCAAAATGGATCACACGGCTGCCAGGGACTCCCATTACTGTCATAAATCTTAGAAACACTACATTTGTTCTGAGGATGAAACCTGATATTCAGAAAGCAGTAGAGTAATTTTTACTGATAGTTAACCCCACCAGGGGAGGAAAAATAAGTAAAGGTCTTCAGGAATGAACCCAGGTTAGTCTTAACATTAGCAAAGCAAGAGATACTTTTAGAAATNTATATATATATATATATATATATATATATATTCATATTCCCCCAAAATTAATTAGTTTGGGCATTTAGTTTCTCACCATGCATTAATTAAATTGAAAACGACAAAGAAACCATTCAAAATCCTTTTCTACCTTTTTGCAAAATAGCACTTTCAGGAACTTGGTGATTTCAAACACACTTTATAGATCAAAAAGGAAATTAAAGTCAATAAACAATGTGTTAAAGACACCAAGTAAATTCATAATTCTTCTGTAAAACTGCCTATTTTGTAGAATACACAACAAAAAACTATGGTTATTAGTAGACAAACTGAGAGGTTCTAACAATGGTTCACTGCATGCTTCCAAGACTCAGGTGAACATTTGACTAGAACATTTTGAAGACATTTGATTCATGCTTTTTTCTAGTGTTCATAGGAATAAGGTGCCCTTAAAAATCGTCTCACAATTCCCTAAGTATTTATTCAATCAAGTATGAGCTGTACTTACCTTTCAATAAAAAAATTAAATACAATTTTAAGAATTTTTCTCAGTAACACTAACCATAAGAAACTAATGATCAACTATTTATTTCATTAATTCAAAATGAAATAATGCTTTTCAGAAGAAAAGCAGTAGGATGTTAGAGGGAAGAGAGAAATGGTACATCAGAATCACTCAGGGAGATTAAAAATGCAGGTGCCCATAGTCCAACCCTGAGATTGTGATTCAGCTGGTCTGGATGGGGACCAGGCATGATTTCAATCAGCCTAGATTGAAAACCACTATGATAAGAGAATGAACTGAACCACATGAAAGCAGATGAGTTATCTCACTGGCCTCAGGAGCCATGCAGAGAATGGACACCCCTGTAAGCTGAAGGCTGGAATCCTGGGTATGAACTCTGCTGCCCCCAAAGACAGATGCTATTGGAGTCTTGACAAAGAAGTAATTGGCAATGCCTCCTGCTTGTTGTGTATGCTTGAGCCAGTTCCTCAACAGCAAGTTATCTGTTGAATGGGGATGCACAGTTAAGATATCAATACATGTTATCTGACCGCTTCTTTGGGAAAAAGTCATACGAGCATTTCTTTGCCTTTTAGGCACTTACAGAGGTGTTTACCAGAAGAAGGAGAAAAGAGAAAGGAAAGGAAAAAACTCAAAAGACCCGTGTTAAACATTTTACTAGATGGAGAATGAGTGCAAAGTAAGAAGAAGGGGTCCCCGGAAAATGGAGGCCCTATCCCTGTTGCATGGGGTTGCAACAAGACATCTCACTCAGATGGGTACCATGTGTGAGAGAGCTTTGCAGTAAGTGGCATTTGAATTATAAGAAAGAGAGAGAGAGAGAAGCTGGAGTAAGTGTTTCTGGTGTTGCTATAGCTATTGTGTAGACTGAAGAAACTTGATTAGATCTAAAGACTGGAAGGAAGGAGTCAATGAAGGAGGGGTCCCTCTGCAGGGGAAGGAAAAGAGCCTGAAGGAGAACCTTGCAGACCAGTCCAGGATGGAGCAGAGCAAGATCCTCCACTGAGGTGGAAGGAAAGGGCATTGGTAAGCTGTGAAAGCAGTTCAAGGTATGGGCAAGGCAAGAAAGGACGCAGTTCTCCCTCAATGGTCCTTATTATTATTATTTTTCTGTGAAATATGAACTCTGGTCACCTGCAGAGATTGAAGGGGAGGAGGGGAGGAAGGGAGCTAGCAGTAAGTGACCATGGTTTTAAATAACTGTTGGGGGAAGTCTCAAGAGCTCCAAAGTGTTCCTTACGGCAATAAGTCATTTAGATGGTATTCCTGATTTATCTCCTTGACAGATTCTTGAAAATTTGCAGCCATTTGGATATAATTAGTTTTACAAATAGATCCTACTCTGAAAGAACCAATATTGCATTATTTTAATGCAGGCTTTTATAAATAGCAATAAAACATTCTGCCATGTAATCATAAGAATCCATGTAAAGTCCTCCCTACATTGAAAATGGAGATATTATCTGCTAAAACTGTGCTACAAATATAGTTCTCTCCTGTACATTGCAAATTCCTACTAAATAACTATCTTTTGGTGGGTAAAGTAGAGGTAAAAAGCTGATATTTTTACAGAGAAAAGATTTTCATTTCTCTTTTAAGCAATTAACTTTGGGCATTTTTTGGGGGGGTGAGTTTATTTTTAAAGGAGGGGGGAGCTATGCAAGAAATACAAAAATAGAAAAGTCAATATGTAAGTATATATGCAAAGACGCCAACCACCTTTCCCATTTTTCTGATTTAACCTTTAGCCCCAAAATGTATTCCATGAAGTTTGAGCTAATGAATAAAAAGGTCAAAGAACTGAGGAAAGATAATAAAAAAGAAGCATAAAAACAATTGAGAGAGATGAGGAAAGCACTGAAGCAAACCACTTTGCAGATGGAATTTATGCCAAGGGCCATAAGCAGGCCAGAACTTGAAATACAGTTGAAAGCTTAAAAGGTACAGTGATAGGAAAACATAGCAAAGGCCATGAAACAGCTCTTCAGGGGTCTAATCACGAGAGCCTGAGAGGATTAGAGCTTTAACAAATACAGCACTGCTTTATAGAAAGTCTAAAGCAGAATGAAATCTATTGCCTCCAAAAAGGAGTTAGAGACCCACTTGATGTGCAAAAAAAGAATTCTAATGTAGAAAGAATAATCATTACTTTTTTATTAATCCATACTCAATGTCTCTCTAGTGCTTGTGACTGTATTTCATGTCAATATATCATTCAGTTCATTTTGATAAAACAATTTAAATGTAGAAGATAGACATATACACATGTATAGAAAGTATTGATTCCTTCTCTCTCCCTTTTCTTTGACTTTTTTTTTCCCATGCAGAGGATCTATAAGTACTAATCAGTAGTAGATTTTATTATAAGTTCAAAACTATGGGCTGCCACTCCCTGCAGCGGGATTATATTCTCTAAGGGCTTTGATGTCAGCTTTGGCCATGTAGCCTGCTCTCCTCTGTGAGGCATGAGCAGAAGTGCTCTGTGTCTGTGCAGAAAGGAGTTGGCACAGCAGGCTTGAGGCTTCCAGCCTTCCAAAGGCCTTTGTGCAAAGCTGGCCCTCAGCTGGCATTAGTGAGCTTAGATTTATAGAAGAAAGGTTCACAGTACCTAAACTGCGCAAACAATGTGACTTCTACTGAACACACACTTCCTTTCTGGGAGTCCAGAATTTTGGTACACACTAGACAGAGAGGCCTATGTGACCAATTAAAAACCCTGGGCACTGATTGTCTTATACGTTTCCCTGATAACACTTCACACATGTTGTCACAACTTGACATTAAAGGAATCAAGCACATCCTGTGTAACTCTGCTTGGAGAGGACTCTTGGAAACCTGCAACTGGTTTCCTCCAGACCTTGCCCCATACACCTTTTCCTTTCAGTGATTTTGCTTTGTATCCTTTTGTTATAATGAATCATCAGGGTATGACTCTATGCTGTTGATTTCTGTGAGCCCATCTTGTCAATCACTAACACCAGGGGTGATGTTGAGGACCCCTGACACATTAGTACTTCATTTCCAGAAGTACTCCATGACTCTCCTCTATAACCACAAGCGTCACTGCTCCAGCTACAGGTTACCCTGCCTTGTGGTTCTCAGTGAGAAGATGACATAACAGAGCCACAGCCAACCCATATCCAACTAACATAAGCAAAATACAAAATTTTGAGATTGTGAGCCCTTAAGATTTTGGAGTTTCCATTACCATAGCAAAAACTTTAGTGACTGATACATAATCCCACTGATATATTTATATAGGTCTTTTGTGCTCCTAAAATCTTTTCTCAAATTATACACTCTGACTTTTCCAAAATTATGAAATATGGAGGCTAATGATATTTCTATGCTATATTCTACCTGGAGCCTTGTCTCGTTCCTCAATATTATATGAAATTAAATAAATAAGTAAATCTCTGCTCAGTCAGAAGCATAACCCATGGAGTTCCCCATGAAAGAACCAGATGAATAGCAAATAAGCCACTTTAATTTGGAGTACTCACAGTTAAAATTTTCTATCTGAGATTCTTATCACTGATCACTTTTTTGTTCTATTTTCCCATAGATAGCATTTTAAGAGGCATAGATGTCTTTCTGGGCTTCCATTTGTCCATCAGTGAATCTGTTTTGGGAGATAACAGTTTCTTTGAGGCGATCTCATGGGACCATCAAATTAGATACAGCTTATGCCATGTAGGTTATATTTTATACCATACTGAATCAAACATAACCTTCACATTTGATGAAACAATTTATTAATTCTCTACTGTTTCTTAACAAATTACTCCAAAATATATTAGTTTAGAATAACAATGAACATTTATTATCTTGTCATTTTGGTGGATCAGGTATCCACAAACGTCTTCGCTGAGGGGTTCTGGCTCAGGACTTTCTCATCAGTTTGTAGTCAGGATCCCAGTGGCCAAGGCTACATCAAGGCTACATATAGTCATTATGATTGCTGTTCAAGGCTACAGGCTTGACCACAGCTTTCAGGTGGCTCATTTGCATAATCATCAAGTTCATGTAGTCTCTTAAAGAAAAACCTCAGTTCCTTACCACGTTTTGCCACAGGGCTGCCTGAGTGTCCTCATAACCTGACAACTGGCTTCCCCCGGAGAGCTGGACCCAAAAGGAGAGCAAGGAGAAAGCCATGGTGCCTTTTATGATGTCTTCCTGGAAGTCATACACTAGCACTTTTGCTCTTAGAAATTAATCTCTAAGTCCACCTGACACTTTAGAAGAGACAGGAGACTATCTTTTGAGAAGAGGAGAATCAAAGAATCTTAAACATATTTTAAAACTGCACACCCATTATAATTGTAATTATTAGTCATTATGATTGCTGTTCATCGATATGCTCAGCTTTAGATACTTCCTGACCCTTTCCTATTCAGATGGAACCACATGACTACGTTTGGCCAAGAGTTGTAGGTAAACTACTTAATATATTTCTGGAAAATTGACTATGTGCCATTTACAAAAATACTATACAAATGAATTAAAGAAGTAAAGAAGAAAAAATAGAAATGAAAAATTTCCAGGAGAATATGTATTTCATGAACCTGATGAAGGTGAGAATTTCCTAAAAAGACACAAAAATATAAAATGAAATGAGATACAATATCCCATTCATCAAATTGGCAGTAATAATAATAATAATAATAACCATAATAAAGTCTGAGAGGAGCACAAACTCTTAATCAGTTAGCAGTTACTGGTGTGTAAATTTATACATGAGAGTAAAACAAGCCAATAAAACAAAGATGTAAATAGTGTATGATCCAGTAATTCCACTTCAAGGAGAATCACAGGGATAGGTACATAAGGAGACATGAAGAAGAATGCTCACAACAGTACTGTTTAAAATAATGAGAACATGGAAGCTACCATCTCTCAAAATGCAGTTAATTCATACAATGGGAAAACATATAACAGTTAAAATAAAAGAAATAGTGCTGGGGATGTGGCTCAAGCGGTAGCGCGCTCGCCTGGCATGCGTGCAGCCCGGGTTCAAGCCTCAGCACCACATACAAACAAAGATGTTGTGTCCGCCGAAAACTAAAAAATAAATATTAAAAAATTCTCTCTCTCTCCTCTCTCTCTCTCTCTCTCTCAAAATAAAAAAATAAAAATAAAAGAACTAGGTCTACATTTACTAACAGGTAATCAATAATGAGTAGAAGGAGGGTCATAAACTGAAATCGATTTCTATGCATGTATGAGTTGGGAAGAACCCAATTATTATATGTAATCATAAATCTCTACTAAAAAAGAAAAATAATAATAATGAATAAGAAAGTAATTTGAAAATTGATATTTATGATTCCATTTATGTAAATTTTAAAACAAAATCATTTAGTATTATCAAATAAATATATTTGTGGAAAAGATAAAAAAAAAACCTGCATGCATTTCACAGTCAAGATTACTTCTGAGGAAAAAAAGTAAGCATAAAGATTAGGATATGGAATAAGGGTATGAGGAATTGAATTTTCGATTTTTAAAAAAGAAAAATCTGAAGCAGAAGTAGCATAAAGTTACTATGCGCTTAATTTTGCTAGTGATTATATTTTATTGTTATTTTGCATTCTTTTTAATGTGTTGGAGAATTTCAAAGTTGAACACTAAAACTTTAAGAAAATCACCATAATTGATTATCTCAAATTTTTATTATACTAAAATATATGATCCTCATGAAGAGAAGGTTAATCCCTTAATAATAGTGACTGATTCACAGGTGATTAAGCTTTTATAATGAACCTACATTAACATCTCCTCCTTGATGAATTTTGTATATGAATTATCAAAACTATAGTACTTGGAATAGGACCAGCTGATACACATAGCCGTGGGAGATGTCAGGCCACCCTATGTTCATCTTTCTGTTTATCAAAATAAGTATATCTCCATTCTGGAAAATACTACTCAAACCATTTATATATCTCTCCTTGAAAGAACCAAAATGATTCAATTCTAAGCAATATACTGAGAGTTTCTACGATGTCAAACAAATTGATAGAATAAAAAGTCTGTTTCAAAAGAGGTAAGTTCAAGATATTCAATTCCCTCTCTCCAAAAAAAACCAATTCAATCACATTTAAATTTATTTTGAATGAAAAATTACTCAAAAATCTCCATCATTCCTGATTTCCAAAAGAGAGCTTTGGAGAATAAAAATCCACATAAGCTGCACTTGATTATAACTGTCACTTTCTGGACATGGCTGGATTACCAGAAGCTGTGAAATTTCTGTAATTTTTTTTAAAAATCCAATAATTCTCGTTTTGCTGACAAGAGATAGGTCCAACTTGCTCTCATGGGGAAGTTCTAATCTTGTTATATTTCTAACCACATTTTGGGTTGGATGGAACTGAATAGTACAGATAAGCATCCAATCTTCCAGATGCTTATCCTGAATAAATCCTGAATAACTCTCCACACTTTGAAGAAACTGCCTGAGAGCTCATCTTTCCAGTTTTCAGCTGGGGTCAGCCAACAACAAACAATGCAATGGAAAGCTGATCCATTCCTCAATTATTAACTCCACAAACTGTTATCGTATCAAGAGCAACACTCATTTAAGCCGCACGTCTTTGCACTGGGTGTGAATGAGTACGTGCAAATGACTGTGCTTGTGGTATGTGAGTGTGTGTTCCTTTGTCCAAAATTGATTTCTCCTTTGGGCTCAGAATTGCTCATTCAGTAGCAGAGGTTTATCAGGGAAGAAATTATTAAATCATTTTAGTCATAAATTGTCCATTTTAATGAGCCCAAACCCTCATGATGATTCTATAAATCACTTTCTTCTGCTTATCCATCATTTATTCATTCAATAACAAATCGGTAATTACTGAGCCCCTGCCCTGAGCCGATTCTATACAAGGCATTTTATAGTCAAGCCTATGGTATTACACAGCAGCACATCATTTCCTGTTTTTCTTATCAATTAAGCAGTGGCAGGAAAATTAAGTCGTAGAATTCTTAGTGAAAGGTGTGATTTAAAGTCATAAAATCAGAAAATCTGATCCCTGGTAATACTGGTGGTGATAACTCTCCATCACTGTATGCAGTGTGCTGCCAGTAACTCAGCAAAATTAGACAGAGTATGACAGCAAGAGGAAATCAAAATGATTTATACAGCAAGAATTCATCACATTTTCAGGGAAAACCACACAGTACCCTGAAATGAAAGCCATTAGGGTAAAAATGCATTTCATTAGCCTGGTTTTCTAAGGACAGTTAGGTTATAAAACCAGTTTTGCTTGTTTTAATCCATTTCCTCCACCCTCTGTCATATATCCATCCTCATCTTGTCACAAGCATTCCGTGATTGTCTTGAAATCTTATGAGAAAAGGGAAGAAGAAAAACCTAAAACTCTTTTTGGAATATTGTTACACATGATGGATTATATTTGACCCTTCACTTTATTCTCCTGGGAAATTCCAACAGAAACCCAAACCCCCATTTAACTCACAAACACATTTTTGTTACATTTTGTTAAAATTACATGAAAGTGTATTTTTTCAAGTCAGAGAAAATACAACTAAGTCTAGAAAGTTCAGTTTTCAAGAGGAAAAATTTGCTTTAGATCAATTTTGGCTGAGTTCACTGCAGTAACTTATACAATGGTATTTAGTCTCAAAATAGCTCATCACTCATGACATAAATAATGGAAAGTTGAAAGTTTATGTGTGTGTATATGCATGCGTGTATATGAATGTGCATGTCCATGTTTTTGTGTATGCATGCACATAGAGAGAGAAAGAAAAGGAAGAGAGTGAGAAACAAAGTTCAATATGAAAAGACAAGAGGGGAAACAATTTGAACTAAAACAACAACAAAAATCTATCACAAATTAGTATGTAGCAATTAAAGTTTATGGTAGAATTTGTGAAGTGAAAAGGGAATTTCAGAACTGGAAATGACTCTTAAAATAAATGAACAGAACTGAATAAGAATTGATAGTTCTTCTCAACCATGAAAATAGCTGTAACACTACCAATAAAGGAAATTCCATGGATTCTATGAATGCAGAGACGGAGCTAGGCTGTGCATATGTTCTGAAATGGCACTATAGAGGTTCTCAGTATGTCCTCCTCCTATGATCCGAGACAGTTTAAGGATATATTTGAAGCCTAGAAACTGCTGAATTTTTAACTGAATATCAGAACACTGATATTCGACAGATACTGCAAAGTAGAAGAGCACACATGTCCTGGTGGAAAATCCATATAGAATGACTAAAGATATAACACAATTTGGTAAAATCATAGCCTTCAAGTTGGAGAATGTACTCCCACCCAGGTCAAAAAGAGAGCTGCCTAACAAAGAATATAAATAGCTGGTCTGGGGTTATTAATAGAGGCCTTCATATTTTAGATGAAAATATAATGTATGTGCATGTGTATTTATAATACACAAGAAATATCTAAGGTATATGTACTGCAGCCTTTTAGTAGTATTGTACTTGTGATCTTTTGGGGTAAGATTTTGATCTTTTGATTTTGTTTTTTGCCTCTTTATTTTTAAATTTTCTGTAACATATGAATTGTTTCGTTGTGATAAAATGTTATTAAAAATAAAACATCAAAAGCATAAAAAATAAATAAGAGGAAGAAAGTAGAGTACACTCTAAAGGAAAGAAAGCTTTAGATAAGTGAAAATGTTATGAATAAAATAGTTTGATTTAAATGCAATAGACATTTTTAAAGTAGAATTTTAAAATTCGACAATGTAAAAAGAAATTGGAGAAGCCATTTAAAAATAAGTGATAGAAGACATTGAATTCCTTTGAAAAACAGATATATTGTTAAATAAATCACAGATAACATCAGTGTCATGCAAAAAAATTTTTAAATATACTTTAATAGAATTTAGGAAGTGATCTGGAAGACAGAAAAAAGTGAAATTTTCTCATCTTTCATGCGGAAGTTCAATAGCTTCTAAGCATGAGAAATAAAGTGATAGGAACTTAGGGATATTTGAATTATGAATATATCCCAGAAAAAGTAAAACCATAAAAATATGGAGGATCAGGGAAGAGTTAATATACTCAGATTATGTAGAAAGCTAAGGCAATTATTAATCAGTATTAATCATAATTTTTTGAACATAGTATAGCTAAAACAAGTCTCAGCATAAGTTTATTGCCTGTTATTCAATAATAAACACTTAAAATAAATGAATAAAGTGGGGAAAGGTGAATGCAAAGCAAGAACCATATGAAAAGAAAAGAAGAAACTATTTTATTTATAAAATGAAGGATTTTTCGTAAAGTAGAATGAATGAACAAAGACAGGAAGGGTTCTTTGAGCAAATGGAGAAGCACACACAAAAATAAATTGTCAAAAATTGAAAACACTAGAAATAATTAATTTCTAATTAGAAATAATAAGTGGAAGAATAATAATCAATTAATAATAATAATAAATTAATAAAGCTTTTCATATCAGTCTGAAATATCTGGATGAAATACATGATATTTTTTTTTAAATTTTTTATTGTTGGTTGTTCAAAACATTACAAATTTCTTGACATATCATATTCCACACTTTGATTCAAGTGGGTTATGAACTCCCACCTTCACCCCATACACAGATTGCAGAATCACATCAGTTACACATCCATTGATTTACATATTGCCATACTAGTGTCTGTTGTGCTCCGGTGCCTTTCCCATCCTCCACCATCCCCCTTCCCCACCTCTCCCCTCCCCTCCCCTCCTCTCTCTCTACCCCCTCCACTGTATAACCCTGAGGGTCTCCTTCCATTTCCATGCAATTTCCCTTCTCTCTCCCTTTCCCTCCCACCTCTCATCCC
>NW_025999900.1:21633528-21639229 GCF_001458135.2 Marmota marmota marmota
TTCTCCCTCTTTTTCTATTTCCTGAAGTAGCTTGAAAAGTATTGGTATTAGTTCCTCTTTAAAGGTTTTGTAAAACTCTGCTGTATACCCATCCGGTCCTGGGCTTTTCTTAGTTGGTAGTCTTTTGATGGTTTCTTCTATTTCCTCATGATATTTTAAGAAAAGATACTACTAAAGTTGCTCCCAGAAATCTAAAATCATCAAGTTATACTTAAGAATCTGATCAAATTTGATAAGAATTTGATAAGGACTTGCCCTTTAATGAAGAAATCCCAGAATATTCTTAAAATAAAAAAGTTGAGTATATCTGCAGATGGAATGATCATCTCAGTGATAGCTGACATTGTTTAGAACATTCACAGGAAGAGAGAGCCTCTGACTTCTTAGAGCAGCATGATATTTACAGTCAACAAAGAGCCCATAAAAAAGACTACAGACCAATGTCATTCATAATGAAGAACAACAAAAATTTCTAAGAAAAGCTTATAAATACATTTCAGTAGCACACTTAAACATACAAGAGTCAAGCTCATTTATAAATAGAAGTATGCTCTATAGAAACCAATAATAAGAAATCAATTAGCATTACTCACAATAATAATGGGGAGAGAACACAAAAAGTTATCACTTCTGCAGATAAGAATGTCATCTAGAATGGATAAAGAAATTATGGTATATATATTACTCAGCCTTTAAAAAAGAATAAAATTATGTCATTTGCTATTAAATGGATGGAGCTGGAGAATATCATACTAAGTGAAGTAAACCAGTCCCAAAATACCAAAAGCTGAATGTTTTCTCTGATATGCAGATGCTAAGACAATAAGGAAGGCATAGGGTAGGGGTGGGGAGAGAGGCTAGGGAAGAATACAGTTACTTTAAATTAGGTAGAGAGGAGTAAAGGGTTGGGAGTGGTTATGGGGGTACGAAGGGTAGTAGAATGAATCAGATATTATTAGCCTATGTACATATACAACTACATGACCAGTGGGATTCTACATCATATACAACCAGAAAAATGAGAAATTACATTGCATTTATGTATACTGTATCATAGTACATTTTACTGTCATGTATAACTAATTAAAACTTTTTTTAAAAGAAGAAGATGAAAAAATGTCATCTAGTAAAATTTAAAAGTTCTTGACTGTGGAAGATATCCTCTATTGGTATATGTTTGATAAAGGATGTTTACTAAAAGTCTACCACAAACATTCTTTTTTGGCGAGGTACCTGGGATTGAACTCAGGAGCACTTGAACACTGAGCCACATCCCCAGTCCTATTTTGTATTTTATTTAGAGACAGGGTCTCACTAAGTTGCTTAGTGCATCTTCATTGCTGAGGCTGGCTTTGAACTCCAGCCTCAGTCTCCCAAGCCGCTGGGATTACAGGCATGTGCCACTGCACCCAGCCAAACATTCTTAATGATTAATCTTTAACAGCTTACCCATTAAAGTCAAGAACGAGAAAAAGATTTTTTTTTAAAAAAACTTTTTATCAATATTGTTCTGGAAGTGCCAATCAATTCATTTATCTAAGAGAAAAAAATAAAGAGTTTTAGAGGAAAGGAGTTGTTCAATTTGTCTATAGATGATATGATTGTGCAATGGAAAAACCCTGGGAAATCAGCCAAAGAAGAAACCATAAAATAATTTAACCATCCAGCTGTTATAAAATTGGTACCTTAAAATCTAGTAGCTTTTCTATACAAAGACCATAACCAATTCAAAATAACATAAGAAAAAGTCCTATTTACTAATATCAACACAGAAATACACACACAAACACATAATAAATGAGAAATTGTAGGAAGAACAAGCTCATACTTCTTAGCATGTGAAAAATATAAATTCATAGAAATGCATGGCTTATTCTTCCTTAAGAATATTCATAATAATATTTCAGTTTCCCATATACTAACCCAAATACTTAGTGCGATATTTTTATGAATCACAAACTTTTAGGAGACAAACTAATTTTTTAAATGTTATTAGAAAAACAAATACATGAGAATATACTTTTCAGAAAATTCTGAAGCAGAATAGAAATGGAAGAGGAGGAGCAGGGAGAGGCCTTGATGTCCAGGATATGGGATAACTACAGAGTCTAGAAATATATACAAGTAGATACAAGAACTTCACATATGAAAAAGGGAGGGGATAGGAGAAATTATTCAATAAACTTTGATGATACAATCAGTTATCCATTTAAACTAAAACTGAAGCTGAATTCTTAGACCCTTACTCTTTACACCAAAATAAATTCTAATGGACTAAACTCTAAAGAAGTAATAATGAAACTATAAACATAATAAAGATTATGTATCAATTTTTGAAATCCTGAAATGGAACAGCTTTTTAAATGAAAACCAGAAGTTCCAGAAACAATGAAAATGATGATAATTCTCCATGAACATTTAAAACTTGTGTTTTAAAAACCAAATAGTACAGTAAAAACAATGCTAAAATTTTACAAGAGGAGAATATTTGCAACACAGACTGCAGTAAAAGGCAATTTTCTTTAAAATATAAAACTCTTCCTAAAATCAATAAGAAAAATATTCAAACCTTTTAGAAAAATATTATAGGCATTTCACAGGAAAATATAAGCACATATGGCTTACATGGAAGAATGCCGAATCCTTCTCATAAATAAACAAAAATTAAGGGAAAATAAAGATAGCATTTTTTAGCTGCCAAATTTGATAGTCTGATAATAGACAGTCTTGACAAGTTTGTGAGGAAAATGGAACTATCACATATTGGCATTGACTCTACACATTGTCACAACTTCTTTGAAAGGCAATTTGACAGTAGCTATGAAAACTAAAAATGTTCATATCCTCCAACTCAGAATTTAATCTTGAGAAATATATCCTACAGATAGACTCACATGTGCAACTGTGAATGTACAAAAAATTGTTTTAAAGCATAGTTTGCACATACATGAATACCCACTGGGAGCAACCCAAGTATCAATATAGAGGGTTAAGAGGAGTCCTGGACTAGGTTATTCCAGCACTTACTAGCTCTGAGACCCTGAACAAGCCCCTCTAACTCTCTGTACTTTAGCATCTGCATCTGGAAAGCAGGTCTAAAGAAGTATCTATCCACAGGTTTATTAAGAAATGAGGCAATACAATGTACATCATATATACTTAATATGCATCTACATATATGGATATATACCCTTCTGTAATATCTGAAATTATTTTAAAGGAGTAAAAGTCTATTGTTAACATGGAAATATCTCTAAAATGTATTATTACATTCACAAAATAAGATAAGGAATAAAAAGTAAGATAAAGAACAGAGTGTCCAAAAAGGTTTGTGTTCACATAAAGTTTTAAGATGATATCAGAGCATCTAAATGCCCAATTTTCCTATAGAATTCAAAGAAACCACCGATAGTGGTTGTCCATGGGAAAAGGGTCCAAGACCAGAGGTCAGAGGAAAATAGTTTATTCTATATTTTTGTATGGCTTGACATGATTACCTTGGGAATATATTAATTTTTAATTATAAAACAAAGTAGTTATTTTAAGAAACTGCAGCAAGCAGAAAATCAAAGAGGTCTTCACATTAAACTGTGGTGTTGAGAGCCACAGCCGAAGGGGCCCCAGCAAACTTTCAGACTGCCAGCTGATGATTGGCTCACAGCAGCCCCAGCAACATCTAGCTGATTGGCTCCTCTGTGGTGATGCTCATTGGGCTGTTTCCCCGCCCTTTCAGACTACAGAGCTGCTCATTGGGGGACTTTTTTGGCTCCGCCCACGCGACCCAGCCAATCGGCCTCAAGAGCAGGAGGAGTGGGGGAGGTTGAGAGGCTTGTGGGAAGTGGATGGTGGCAGTTGGGCTCTGAGGGTTTTTCCTGAGGAGCTGTTTTGTTTGGCGTGTGTGGTTCTAAAAATAAAGTTCGTTTCTTTTGACAAGTGGCTCCTGAATTGTGCCTAGCCAGACTGTGGCACTGTGGTTCTCAATTTTATTCAGGAATAGTCATAGCCCATAACTCCCTCTTACATCTCTGCTGTAGACCTAGAGGATGCCCAGGTTCTTGCCACCTGACCCCCTCCATTCCACCATATTCTACTTCCTCCAGGTCACCTGGACACTAACTCACTCTGCCTGCTCAGGAAGAGCCGTAGAGAACATCACAATACCATAGGAGGACAATCCCATCACTTCTGTCATATTTTGAATGAAACCTAATCAAAGGAATGACATCTCATTTCTTGCCATATTCTATTACCTGAAAGCAACTACAGGTCTGTCCCACAGGGGAGGGAAAAGAGTATCCAGGACATGACTCACTGGGTTCACGTAGGGTTTGTCTGCCACAGTATCCATCTGTTTTAATCACCTTTTTTGCTGCTGTCACTAAAGGATCTAACCAGAACAACTATAGAGGAGGAAAAGTTTATTTGAGGGCACATGGTTTCAGAGGTCTTAGTCCATAGAAGGCCAGCTCCATTTCTCAGGGTTCAAAATGAGGCTGAACATCATGGTGGAGTGTGTGGCAGAGGGAAGCAGCTCACATGGTGATCAAGAAGCAGAGAGAGAAATTCAACTTATCAGATATAAATATATACCTAAGGCCACATCCTAATTCCCACCTCCTCCAGCCATACCCTACCCATTCAGTTACCACTCAGTTGATCCCTATCAGGGTATTAATTCACTGATTGGGTTAAGACTCTTACAACCCAATCATTTCTCTTCTGAACCTTCTTGCATATTCTCACATGTGAGCTTTTGGAGTACACCTCACATCCAAACCATAACACCATCAAAGCGATCTGGCAGGAAAGTGAGAATTATTGCCCACTGGAGAAGCTCGAAAGGTTAAAATAAAATAATTTAACATGAAGTGCTTCCAGATATGGGAGACATCAACATCTGGCCAAGGCTACAGGGGGTGGTATTGGTTGAGATGCTACTTTGTGGTTAGGGATAAATAAGTAAAATGCTTTTATAGATGAGAAATACTTAGATGACCACGTAATAAGTTCCATCACCTGATTTGATTTTTGCATTCTAACCTAAATTGCCAGGAACATTTTTCAAACACACACACACACACACACACACACACATGCCATACTTCCAGAAACTATCTATTTTCTATCAAAATTCAAATCTGACGTTTGGATATAAACCTCAGAGAAATTCTTGTTGTTGTTGTTTTGTTTTAAATATTACTTCTTCAAACCTGACATTCAAGAAGATGGTAGCTACCTGTTTAGAAGCAGGTCAGAGAGATAAGATCCAGGGGCACAGGTGCTTACAGGAGGCTGAGTCTCCTTATCTCTTCCTCATTTCCTCTGCAGTCACCCCAGAGATATCCTTTCTGCAGTCACTGAATTTATTTGGGAGAGATTAGAATTATCAAATTCAACTGAGCCTTGAAGTACCTCATTAGTCACCTTCCCAGAATAAGTATCAGATTTTGCTTATAAATTGCTTTAAAAAATAATGATTAATTTCACCATTTTTAAAAGTCACACTTTCTATAGGAAATTATTATGGATTGGCTAATAATTTGTATATATTTATAAGCATAATTTAAATACTACAATACTACATAGGTTCCCTTGAGAACTACAGAGATAAGAAAATACACATAGATTTCAACAAATGAGACCATTTCCATAGCTGGGTTTGTTTGTTTGTTTGTTTTCCTTTTTTTTTGGGGGGGGGGGG